>NC_090408.1:4488502-4788502 GCF_036365525.1 Heterodontus francisci
TTGCCGTGGGTAAAATGTTGGAAAGGTTATAAGAGACAAGATTTATAATCATCTTGAAAAGAATAAGTTCATTAGCGATAGTCAGCACGGTTTTGTGACGGGTAGGTCGTGCCTCACAAACCTTATTGAGTTTTTCGAGAAGGTGACCAAACAGGTGGATGAGGGTAAAGCAGTGGATGTGGTGTATATGGATTTCAGTAAGGCGTTGATAAGGTTCCACCATGGTAGGCTATTGCAGAAAATACGGAAGTATGGGGTTGAAGGTGATTTAGAGCTTTGGATCAGAAATTGGCTAGCTGAAAGAAGACAGAGGGTGGTGGTTGATGGCAAATGTTCATCCTGGAGTTAGTTACTCGTGGTGTACCGCAAGGATCTGTTTTGGGGCCACTGCTGTTTGTCATTTTGATAAATGACCTGGAAGAGGGTGTAGCAGGGTGGGTTAGTAAATTTGCGGATGACACTAAGGTCAGTGGAGTTGTGGATAGTGCCGAAGGATGTTGTAGGGTACAGAAGGACATAGATAGGCTGCAGAGCTGGGCTGAGAGATGGCAAATGGAGTTTAATGCGGAAAAATGCGAGGTGATTCACTTTGGATGGAGTAACAGGAATGCAGAGTACTGGGCTAATGGGAAGATTCTTGGTAGTGTAGATGAACAGAGAGATCTCGGTGTCCAGGTGCATAAATCCCTGAAGGTTGCTACCCAGGTTAATAGGGGCTGTTAAGAAGGCATATGGTGTGTTAGCATTTATTAGTAGGGGGATCGAGTTTCGGAGCCACGAGGTCATGCTGCAGCTGTACAAAACTCTGGTGAGACCGCACCTGGAGTATTGCGTGCAGTTCTGGTCACCGCATTATAGGAAGGATGTGGAAGCTATGGAAAGGGTGCAGAGGAGATTTACTGGGATGTTGCCTGGTATGGAGGGAAGGTCTTACGAGGAAAGGCTGAGGGACTTGAGGTTGTTTTCGTCAGAGAGAAGGAGGAGGAGAGGTGACTTAATAGAGACATATAAGATAATCAGTGAGTCTTTTTCCTCGGATGGTAATGGCAAATACGAGGGGACATAGCTTTAAGTTGAGGGGTGATAGATATAGGACAGATGTGAGAGGTAGTTTCTTTACTCAGAGAGTAGTAGGGGCGTGGAACGCCCTGCCTGCAACAGTAGTAGACTCGCCAACTTTAAGGGCATTTAAGTGGTCATTGGATAGACATATGGATGAAAATGGAATAGTGTAGGTCAGATGGTTTCACAGGTCGGCGCAACATTGAGGGCCGAAGGGCCTGTATTGCGCTGTAATGTTCTAATTCTAATTCTAATTCTAAAAAGAGAGAGAGAAAGAGAGAGAGAAGGGAGAGAGAAAGGGAGAGAGAAAGGGAGAGAGAAAGGGAGAGAGAAAGGGAGAGAGAAAGGGAGAGAGAAAGGGAGAGAGAAAGGGAGAGAGAAAGGGAGAGAGAAAGGGAGAGAGAAAGGGAGAGAGAAAGGAGAGAGAAGGAGAGAGAAGGAGAGAAAGGAGAGAGAAAGGGAGAGAGACAGGAGAGAGAGAGAGAGAAAGAAGAGAGAGAAAGAGAGAGAGAGAGAGAGAGAGAGAGAGAGAGAGAGAGAGAGAGAGAAAGAGAGAAAGAGAGAGAGAGAAAGAGAGAGAGAGAAAGAGAGAGAGAGAAAGAGAGAGAGAGAAGAGAGAGAAGGAAGGAAGGAAGGAAGGAAGGAAGGAAAGAAGGAAAGAAGAGTGAGAGAGAGGAGAGAAAGAAAGAAAGACAGGAGAGAGGGAGAAAGAACCTTCCAGAAGGAACAGGAGGAAAGAGAGCTGAGGCGGCTTGAGTTAGTTAGGGGGCAATAGAGTAACCCCAGTGAAAGCTTGGCAGGTATAGAGAATACAAGTAATTTGGGGCTTTTGAAATTTTCCAAATTGTTTCCAAAAATCAATGAGGAAGGCATGGAAGTATTTTCTGCAACTTTTGACAACTTTGCTAGACAGTTAAAATGGCCAGCCGAGAGCTGGACACTACTGCTACAAAGCAAGTTAACCAGTAAGGCTCATGAGGTTTATTCCCTGTTGTCAGACGAAAATTCATCAAATTATGAACTGACAAAAAAATGCTATCCTCGGGGCATATGAGCTAGTACCAAACCTACTGCCAGAAGTTACAAACCCTCTGGAAACAAGCTGATCAAACTTACTTGGAGTTTGAGAGAAGTAAGCAGCTGGCTTTTGACCAGTGGTTGAGGGTTCTGAAAGTGCAGCCCACCTATGAAAACCTCAGAGTGGTAATTCTCCTGGAGGAATTTAAAAACTTTCGCACCCCCCCCTCTCCATAAAGACCCACATGAAGGAACAAAAAGTACATAGAGCGAGGCAAGCCACAGTTCTGGCTGATGAGTTGCTCCAATATGCAAGTTGTCTCCCTAGGGGAAAACCTTGCTTAGTCACCCCCACAAATCCAAAAGGACAAAGGGTGGGAAGGTGATAGCAGCCCAAGCAGTCCTCGGAGAGAAAGAAAAGCAGGACACACAGGGGGGAGGGGGTGGGGGGGGGGGGGGGGGGGGTGCCTCCTCCAGCCAAAAACGATAGTGCTGAAAGTAGGAGTGAGACCCAGAGACCTGTGTGCTTCCATTGTAATCAGGCAGGTGCTCTAAGAGCTGACTGCTGGAAACTACAGGGAAAGTCTGTAGGGCACACCTGCTCAGTGCAAGAGAAGGGACCCTGTTGGAAAGCGCAGCCGAGCAGGCTGTGGCTTTAACAGCAGCAGCATTAAGTCCCAGAAAACATACTGCTCTGGGTGCAGGAAAATTTAATAGGATCCCTGAAGGTTATCAGGATTTTGTATCTGAAGGGAAAGTAATCCCATACCCCTCGAGTGGGGTAAGCAAGCCCATAGTAATCCTCAAAAGATACAGGGGCCTCCTTTTGCTGGGAAAAGGCATGACCTTTCCCCCCAGAATGCGCAATAAATACCAGAATGGTGCTGAATGGTATCGAAGGGCAGTACACTAAAGCCTGGCCACCTGACCCGAACCCGATGAGACCCGACTACATGTCGGATTGGGTTGGGTCTATATTCCGAGTCCAGCATTCAGGCACGGGTCGGGTCGGGCTGGACAGTGCTGCTTCCAGAAAGTCAAGGGATCAAACTTACCCATGATTCCCCACAACTTAATCTGCAGGAATAGCCTGCTGCCGGAACGGATGAACGATATTCTGGTTGGGTCGGGCGCGGAAAAAAATTTAAGGACTCGGGCCCAGGTCAGGTTCGGGTTGGCTGTGGTCAGGTCGGGCCTGGGTCAGGTTTTAATTTTATACCTGAACCAGGCTTTACGGTACACGACCGTACCTTTACATCGGGTCCACTTGTAGCGCGATCTTGTTTTGGGACGGGTGACCGTCGGGATTGTCCCTAGTTTGCCTGTGGACAGGCTTGACCTATTCCTTGGTAATGGTCTGGCAGGGGCGAAGGTGGTAGCATCCCCAGTAGTGAAAGACAGAACGAAGGAGGTCAGAGAGACAAGAGCAGTGGGCAGAAGATGGTCCACTACAGTTCCTCTGAATGTGTAGTGAATCAGGCCATGACCAAACCAGCTCCCCCAGAGGAGACTGAAGTGGCACTGTAGACAGATGACCATGTGGTCTGTCTGTCAGAAACTTTCTTTGGAAAGTTAGAGGACTCAGGGAATGGATTAAATGAATCTTCCCAAGCTGAAGCTTCACAGGCCAACCCAGTATTGGAAAAATAAGCACAGGCTGCCCAGATTGAAATTGAAGCAGTGGGAGTCCCTGATGCTACTATGTGAAGAATGAGGTACTGATGAGGAAATGGAGTTCTCCTCACAGACCTGAGGACAAAAAGTGGACAGTGGTTCACGAGGTAGTGGTGCTGCAGAGGTACCGGAGGGAAGTATTAAGAATGGCCCATGAATTACAGTGGCTGTACATGTCGGTGTACGAAAAACCAAAGCCCACTTAAAACAGCAGTTTGACTGGCCAAAACACCAGGATGTGGTGGAGTACTGTCAGAGTTGCCACATGTGCGAAGTTGGGGGGAAACCCCAGCCCACAATGAAATCTTCACCATTACCTCCTGTATCGGCCTTTGGGAAATCCTTCAGCAGGATTCTTAAGGGGGAGGGGGAGCAGCCAGAGGTCGTTGTACATATCGGTACCAATGACATAGCTAGGAAAAGGGATGAGGACCTGAAAAGCGAATATAGGGAGTTAGGTTGGAAGCTGAAAGGCAGGACGAGCAGAGTAGTAATCTCAGGATTGTTACCGGTGCCACGTGCCAGTGAGGCTAGAAACAGGGAGCGAGTGCAGCTGAACACGTGGCTACAGAACTGGTGTAGGAGGGAGGGATTCAGATATGTGGATCACTGCGATACCTTCTGGGGAAGGTGGGACCTGTACAAGAAGGACGGGTTGCATCTGAACTGGGGGGGCACCAATATTCTGGACGGGAGGTTTGCTTGAGCTCTTCGGGAGGGTTTAAAACAGTTTGGCAGGGGGATGGGAACCGGAGCTACGGATCAGTGGATGGGGTAGCTGTTGAACAGGCAGATACCGAGTGCAGAGAGTCTGTGAGGAAGGTTAGACAGTTGACAGGGCAAAGCTGCAGCCAGTATGATGGGTTGAAGTGTGTCTATTTTAACGCAAGAAGTGTCAGGAATAAGGGTGATGAACTTAGAGCATGGATCAGTACTTGGAGTTACGATGTTGTGGCCATTACGGAGACGTGGATATCACAGGGGTAGGAATGGATATTGGATGTTCCAGGGTTTAGATGTTTCAAAAGGAATAGGGAGGAAGGTAAAAGAGGAGGGGGAGTGGCATTGTTAATCAGGGATAGTATCACAGCTGCAGAAAGGGAAGTTGTCGAGGAGGGTTTGTCGGCTGAGTCATTATGGGTGGAAGTCAGAAACAGGAAAGGAGCAGTCACTTTATTGGGAGTTTTCTATAGACCCCCCATTAGCAACAGAGACATGGAGGAACAGATTGGGAGGCAGATTTTGGAAAGGTGCAGAAGTAACAGGGTTGTTGTCATGGGTGACTTCAACTTCCCTAATATTGATTGGAACCTCCTTAGTGCAAATAGTTTGGATGGAGCAGTTTTTCTCACGTGTGTCCAGGAAAGTTTCCTGACTCAATATGTAGATCGGCCGACTAGAGGGGAGACTATGTTGGACTTGGTGCTTGGCAACGAACCAGGCCAGGTGGCAGATCTCTCGGTGGGAGAGCATTTCGGTGATCGTGATCACAACTCCCTGACCTTTACTATAGTCATGGAGAGGGACAGGACCAGACGGGATGGGAAAATATTTAATTGGGGGAGGGGGAATTACAATGCTATTAGGCAGGAACTGGGGAGCATAAATTGGGAACAGATGTTCTCAGGGAACTGCACGACAGAAATGTGGAAGTTGTTTAGGGAGCACTTGCTGTGACTGCTGGATAGGTTTGTCCCGATGAGGCAGGGAAGGGATGGTAGGGTGAAGGAACCTTGGATGACAAGAGATGTGGAACAACTAGTCAAGAGGAAGAAGGAAGCTTACTTAAGGTTGAGGAAGCAAGGATCAGACAGAGCTCTAGAGGGTTACAAGGTAGCCAGGAAGGAACTGAAGAATGGACTTAGGAGAGCTAGAAGGGGACATGAAAAAGTCTTGGCGGGGAGGATTAAGGAAAGTCCCAAGGCGTTCTACACTTATGTGAGGAACAAGAGGATGGCCAGAGTGAGGGTAGGGCCGATCAGGGATAGTGGAGGGAACTTGTGCCTGGAGTCGGAGGAGGTAGGGGAGGTCCTAAATGAATACTTTGCGTCAGTATTCACTAGTGAAAGGGGCCTGGTCGTCTGTGAGGACAGCGTGGAACAGGCTGATATGCTCGAACAGGTTGAGATTAAGAGGGAGGATGTGCTGGAAATTTTGAATGATATTAGGACAGATAAGTCCCCGGGGCCAGACGGGATATACCCAAGGATATTACGGGAAGCGAGGGAAAAGATTGCTGCGCCTTTGGCGATGATCTTTGCGTCTTCACTGTCCACTGGAGTAGTACCGGATGATTGGAGGGTGGCAAATGTTGTTCCCATGTTCAAGAAAGGGAATAGGGATAACCCTGGGAATTATAGACCAGTCAGTCTTACGTCGGTAGTGGGCAGATTATTGGAGAGGATTCTGAGAGACAGGATTTATGATTATTTGGAAAAGCATGGTTTGATTAGAGACAGTCAGCATGGCTTTGTGAGGGGCAGGTCATGCCTCACAAGACTTATTGAATTCTTTGAAGATGTGACAAAACACATTGATGAAGGAAGAGCAGTGGATGCGGTGTATATGGATTTTAGCAAGGCGTTTGATAAGGTTCCCCATGGTAGGCTCATTCAGAAAGTAAGGAGGCATGGGATTCAGGGAAAGTTGGCTGTCTGGATACAGAATTAGCGGGCCCATAGAAGTCAGAGGGTGGTAGTAGATGGAAAGTATTCAGCATGGAGCTCGGTGACCAGTGGTGTTCCACAAGGATCTGTTCTGGGACCTCTGCTCTTTGTGATTTTTATAAATGACTTGGATGAGGAAGTGGAAGGCTGGGTTAGCAAGTTTGCCGATGACACGAAGGTTGCTGGAGTTGTGGATAGTGTGGAAGGCTGTTGTAGGTTGCAACGGGACATTGACAGGATGCAGAGCTGGGCTGAGAAGTGGCAGATGGAGTTCAACCTGGAAAAGTGTGAAGTGATTCATTTTGGAAGGTCGAATTTGAATGCGGAAAACAGGCTTAAAGACAGGATTCTTGGTAGTGTGGAGGAACAGAGGGATCTTGGGGTCCATGTCCATAGATCGCTCAAAGTTGCCACCCAAGTTGATAGGGTTGGTAAGAAGGCGTATGGTGTGTTGGCTTTCATTAACAGGGGGACTGAGTTTAAGAGCCGCGAGGTTATGCTGCAGCTCTAGAAGGCCCTGGTTCGAACACACTTGGAATATTGTGTTCAGTTCTGGTCGCCTCATTATAGGAAGGATGTGGAAGCTTTAGAGAGGGTGCAGAGGAGATTTACCAGGATGCTGCCTGGACTGGAGGGCATGTCCTACGAAGAAAGATTGAGGGAGCTAGGGCTTTTCTCATTGGAGCGAATAAGGATGAGAGGTGACTTGATAGAGGGGTACAAGATGATGAGAGGCATAGATAGAGTGGATAGCCAGAGACTTTTTTCCCAGGGTGGAAACGGCCATCACCAGGGGGCATAATTTTAAGGTGATTGGAGGAAGGTTTCGGGGAGATGTCAGAGGCAGGTTCTTTACACAGCGAGTGGTGGGTGCGTGGAATGCACTGCCAGCGGTGGTAGTAGAAGCAGATACGTTAGGGGCATTTAAGCGACTCTTGGATAGGTACATGGATGATAGTAGAATGAAGGGTAGGTAGTTAGTTTGATCTTAGAGTAGGTTAAAGGTTCAGCACAACATCGTGGGCCGAAGGGCCTGTACTGTGCTGTACTGTTCTATGTTCTAGAAGGCTGGTGAAGTGTGAGGGAGGAAAAGGGAAAAATGGACTAAGACGACAGGTTAAAGCAGGTCCAGGAGGATTCCCAAATGAAAAGCCCTACTGTCCAGTCGGCCAACTTAGAAATGTTGGAGAAATTAGACCCCACATTCTCCTATTTAAGTACAGACACCTGAAGCACCCCACCAGGGTTGCAAACAGCAATAACAGAAACCTGCAGGGACAAAACGTCCTCAAGAGGGCAGAGAAATCATGAGGGTGATGCCTCACCTAACCAAAGTGCCTCAGGGGAGTGCAGTAGAATCGGGAAAAATACCTGCAAGCAGGAATGTCCCAGAGGACAAAGGGAAGATTAGCAAAGAATCCTCCCCCAGAGTCAGGAGAAAATGGAACCAACAATACCATGAAGTGAACAGCACTGGCATGACTCACCAGAGCACTGAAAGTGAGGTCAGAGCCGATCCACTCACGGACGACTCCCATGATCAGAGCTGCAGACCAGGGCTAAATAAATCTAACCATCCCCTTGCAGACCCCAACAGGAACAAAGGCACCTAAGGCAATCACAGAAATGTGCAAAACTCAAACCTTCCCAAAAACCACATGTTTATTGGGATGCCCATTCTCAACGCAGGCTGATAGTAAAGAAACTTTAAACCCCTTTGGCAAAACATAGCTATCTCAGATACACCTCAAGGAAAAGGGGAGTTTAAGCAGCACTGCTACAAAGGAAAGATAAGCTGAAACAATTTTAAGATTTCTGAATGAATGCAAGAAATGCAGGTGTGCTTTCCTATACTTTCTTTTGCTTCTGATTTATAATGATTCCCTAATGTTGAGTTTCATTCGACGAGGGTAGAAGTGTGACGAAAATCACACCTGCCAAATTTTGTCATCTGGGATGCTACTTGAATTTTCTTTTTTTACTGGACACTGCGCATAACTTGTTTAAAAAACAGAACTGAGCGGCTGCAAACATGGTTGCACATTTGCATTGAGAGACAGTTGAATATAGAGACACTGGAAGTGCTCACTGATTCAATTAAAAAGATTGGTCTGGGCAACAGTGATGATCCACATCTTGTCTGTGTAAGAGCCAGCACTCCAACCCCCCACAAAGTGTGTCGAGTAAGCTTTGAGGTCCAGCAACTGCCCCCTGCCAAGAACCTGCTGGCCAGTCTGGGGACTGTTTGAATTGTGCCACACAGAAAGGTAACAGAAGACAAAGGAGAAGGAAGTCTTTCCCTGTCTCTCTCCAGCAAAGACCCAGGGACAAACGGTTGCAGCTTCAGCCTCAAGACTTCTTCAGCTTTCTGGCACCAGAAGCAGCATAGAGTCATACAGCACAGAAGCAGGCCCTTCGGCCCATCGTGTCTGTGCTGGCCATCAAACACCTAACTATTCTAATCTCATTTTGCAGCACTTGGCCCGTAGTTTGTATGCTGTGGCGTTTCACGTGATCATCTAAATACTTCTTAAATGTTGTGAGGGTTCCTGCCTCTACCACCTCTTCAGGCAGTGTGTTCCAGATTCCAACCACCCTCTTGGTGAAAAAATATTTCCTCAAATCCCTCTAAACCTCCTGCTCTTATCTTAAATCTGCGCCCTCTGGTTAAACAACCCCTCCGCTAAGGGAAAAATTTTCTTCCTATCCAACCTAGCAATGCCCCTCATAATTGTGTATACCTCATGTCCCTCATGCTGTCAATCATGTCCCCCCTCAGCCTTCTCTACTCCAAGGAAAACAACCCTTTTCAGTCTCACTTCATAGCTTAAATGCTTCAGCCCAGGCAACATCCTGGTGAATCTCCTCTGCACCCTCTCCAGTGCAATCACATTCTTCCTATATTGTGGTGCCCAGAACTGTACACAGTACTCCAGCTGTGGCCTAACTAGCGTTTTATACAGCTCCATCATATCCTCCCTGCTCTTATATTCTATGCCTCGGCTAATAAAGGCAAGTATCCCATATACCATCCTAAGTACCTTATCTACCTGTGCTGCTGCCTTCAGTGATCTATGGACAAGTACACCAAGGTCCCTCTGATATTCTGCACTTCCTAGGGTCCTACCATCCATTGTATATTCCCTTGCCTTGTTAGTCCTCCCAAAATGCATCACCTCACACTTCGCAGGATTAAATGCCATTTGCTCTGCCCATCTATATCGCTCTGGAATCTAAGGCTTTCCTCCTCACGATTTACGACACCACCAATTTTCATGTCATCTGCGAACTTACTGATCATGCCTCCTATATTCACGTCTAAATTAATGTACACCACAAACAGCAAGGGTCCCAGCACTGATCCCTGTGGTACACCACTGGTCACAGGCTTCCACTCGCAAAAACAATGCTCGACCATCACCCTCTGCCTCCTGCCACGAAGCCAATTTTGGATCCAATTTGCCATATTGCGCTGGATCCCACGGGCTCTTACCTTCTTAACCAATCTCCCATGCAGGACCTTATCAAAAGCCTTACTGAAGTCCATGTAGACTACATCAACTGCTTTACCCTCATCCATGCATCCAGTTACCACTTCACAAAATTCAATCAAGTTAGTTAGACAAGATCTCCTCCTGATAAAGCCATGCTGACTATCCCTGATTAATCCCTGCCTCTCCAAGTGGAGATTAATCCTGTCCCTCAGAACATTTTCCAATATTTTCCCTACCACTGATGTTAGACTCACCAGTCTATAATTACCTGGTTTATCCCTGCTACCCTTCTTGAATAATGGTACCACATTTGCAGTCCTCCAGTCCTCTGGCACCTCTCCTGTGGCCAGAGAGGATTTGAAAATCTGTGGCAGAGCCCCTGTCATCTCCTCCCTTGCCTCACATAACAGCCTGGGACATATCTCATCTAGGCATGGGAATTTGTCCACTTTTAAGCCCGCTAAAACAGCTAATACTTCCTCCCTTTCATTGCTGATATGTTCAAGTATATCACAATCCCCCTCCTTGATGTCTACACCTACATCATCCTTCTCCATAGTGAACACAGATGAAGAGTAATCATTAAAAACCTCACCTATATTCTTCGGCTCCACACACCGATTGCCACTTTGGTCCCTAAGGGGCTACACTCTTTCCCTTAATATACTTATAAAACGCCTTAGGATTTTCCTTTATCTTGCCCACCAGTATTTTTTCATGTCCCCTCTTCCCTCTCCTTTTTACTTTTTGCAGTACCC
Organism: Heterodontus francisci; assembly: GCF_036365525.1. Lineage (NCBI taxonomy): Eukaryota > Metazoa > Chordata > Chondrichthyes > Heterodontiformes > Heterodontidae > Heterodontus > Heterodontus francisci. The sequence goes on from NC_090408.1 coordinate 4,499,174, forward strand.
CCCCTACACTTTCTATACTCTTCTAGCGCCTCCGTTGTTTTCAGTGCTCCGAATCTGCCGCAAGCCTCCTTTTTCCTGATCCAATCCTCTATATCCCTTGACATCCAGGGCTCCCTGGACTTGTTGGTCCTACCCTTCACCTTAACGAGTACGTGTTGGCTCTGAACCCTCACTATTTCCTCTTTGAATGACTCCCACTGGTCAGATGTAGACTTTCCTGCAAGTAGCTGCTCCCAGTCCACTTTGGCCAGATCCTGTTTTATCATTTTGAAATCGGCCTTCCCCCAATTCAGTACACTTATTTCCGGCCCATCTTTGTCCTTTTCCATAACTACCTTAAATCCTACAGAATTATGGTCACTATCCCTGAAATTAGATTAGATTAGATTAGAGATACAGCACTGAAACAGGCCCTTCGGCCCACCGAGTCTGTGCCGACCATCAACCACCCATTTATACTAATCCTACACTAATCCCATATTCCTACCAAACATCCCCACCTGTCCCTATATTTCCCTACCACCGACCTATATTAGTGACAATTTATAATGGCCAATTTACCTATCAACCTGCAAGTCTTTTGGCTTGTGGGAGGAAACCGGAGCACCCGGAGAAAACCCACGCAGACACAGGGAGAACTTGCAAACTCCACACTGCTCCCTCACTGACACTTCTACCACTTGTCCAGCTTCATTCCCTAGGATTAGGTCCAGTACTGCCCTTCGCTTGTAGGACTTTCTACGTACTGGCTCAAAAAGCTCTCCTGTATGCATTTTAAGAATTCCACCCCCTTTAAGCCTTTTACACTAAGACTATCCCAGTTAATATTAGGTAAGTTGAAATCCGCTATTACTATCCTATTATTTTTACACCTCTCTAAGGTTTGCCTACATATCTGCTCCTCTATCTCTCCCTGACTGTTTGGAGACCGAAAGTACACTCCCAGCTAAGTGATTGCCCCCTTTTCGTTTTTAAGTTCTACCCATAAGGCCTCATTTGAAGAACCTTCTAAGATATCATCCCTCCTCACTGCAGCCATTGACTCCTTGATCAACAGTGCAATGCCACCTCCTCTTTTGTCCCCTCCCCTGTCACGCCTGAAGATTCTATACCCTGGAATATCGAGCTGTCAGTCCTGCCCCTCCCTCAACCATGTCTCTGTGACAGCAACAATATCATAATCCCATGTCCTCAATTCATCTGTCTTACTAGTAAGACGCCTTGCATTAAAATAGATGCAATCCAGCCTTGCATTTTTCCCTGTGCCTTAACAGGTCTATATTTGCTCTGCCTTCCAGACTGACTCTGTTTCACTTCTATAGACTGAGCATCACCCCCTACTGTACCTCCACTCTGTATCCCATTCCACTGCCAAATTAGTTTAACCCCCCCCCCCAAACCCCACAACAGCACTAGCAAACCTCCCAAAAAGGATGCTTGTCCCGTTCCGGTTCAGGTACAACCCGTCCAACTTGTACAGGTCCCACCTTTTCCAGAAACAGACCCAGTGATCCAGGAAACTAAAGCCCTCCCTCCTGCACCATTTCTTCAGGCACACATCCATCTGCTCTATCCTGCTATTCCGATACTCACTAGCACATGGCACTCGGAGTAATCCAGAGACAACCTTTGAGGTCCTGCTTTTTAATCTGCTACCTAGCTCCCTAAATTCTTGTTTCAGGTCCTCACCCCTCTTTCTACCTATGTCGTTGGTACCAATGTGTACCATGACCTCTGACTGTTCACCCTTCCCCTTCAGAATGAACTGCAGCTGCTCTGTGACATCCTAGACTCGAGCACCAGGGAGTCAACATACATCCTGGAGTCACGTTTGTGGCCACAGAAACGCCTACCTGTCCCCCTTATGATAGAATCCCCTATCACAGAAACAGAGAAAATAGGAGTAGGCCATTCGGCCCTTCAAGCGGCACAGTGGCGCAGTGGTTAGCACTGCAGCCTCACAGCTCCAGCGACCCGGGTTCAATTCTGGGTACTGCCTGTGTGGAGTTTGCAAGTTCTCCCTGTGTTTGCGTGGGTTTTCTCCGGGTGCTCCGGTTTCCTCCCACATGCCAAAGACTTGCAGGTTGATAGGTAAATTGGCCATTATAAATTGCCCCTAGTATAGGTAGGTGGTAGGGAAATATAGAGACAGGTGGGGATGTGGTAGGAATATGGGATAAGTGTAGGATTAGTATAAATGGGTGGTTGATGGTCGGCACAGACTCGGTGGGCCGAAGGGCCTGTTTCAGTGCTGTATCTCTAAACTAAAGCCTGCTCTGCCATTCATTATGATTATGGTTGATCATCCAACTCAGTAACCTGTTCCCGCTTTCGCCCCATACCGTTTGATCCCTTTAGACCCCAGAGCTATATCTAACTCCTTCTTGAAAACATACAATGTTTGGGCCTCAACTGCTTTCTGTGGTAGCGAATTCCACAGGCTCACCACTCTCTGGGTGAAGAAATTTCTCCTCATTTCAGTCCTGAAAGGTTTACCCCCTTTCCTTAAACTATGACCCCGGGTTCTTGTCTCCCCCACCATCGGGAACATCCTTCCTGCATCTACCCTGTCAAGTCCTGTTTGAATTTTATAAGTTTCTATGAGATCCCCCCTCACTCTTCTGAACTCCAGTGAATATAATCCTAATCAACTCAATCTCTCCTCATACGTCAGTCCCGCCATCCCAGGAATCAGTCTAGTAAACCTTTGCTGCACTCCCTCTACAGCAAGAACATCTTTCCTCAGATAAGGAGACGAAAACTGCACACAATATTCCAGGTGTGGCCTCACCAAGGCCCTGTACAATTGCAGCAAGACATCCCTGCTCCTGTACTCGAATTCTCTCGCTATGAAGGCCAACATACCATTTGCCTTTTTTTACCGCCTGTTGCACCGACATGCTTACCTTCAGCGACTGGTGTACGACAACACCCAGGTCTCGCTGCATATTCCCCTCTCTCAGTTTATAGCCATTCAGATAATAATCTGCCTTCCTGTTTTTGCTACCAAAGTGGATAACCTCATATTTATCCACATTATCTGCATCTGCCATGCATTAGCCCACTCACTCAACTTGTCCAAATCACCCTGAAGCCTCTCTGCATCCTCCTCACAACTCACCCTCCCACCCAGTTTTGTGTCATCTGCAAATTTGGAGATATTATATTTAGTTCCCTCATCTAAATCATTAATATATATTGTGAATAGCTGGGGTCCTGGCACCTATCCCTGCGGTATCCCACTAGTCACTGCCTGCCATTCAGAAAAAGACCAATTTATCCCTATTCTTTGTTTCCTGTCTGCCAACTAATTTTCTATCTATCGCAATACACTACCCCCAATCCCATGCGCTTTAATTTTACACGCTAATCTCTTATGTGGGACTTTGTCGAAAGCCTTTTGAAAGTCCAAATAAACCACATCCACTGGCTCCCCATCACCAACTCTACTAGTTACAGAATCACAGAATAATACAGTGCAGAAGCAGCCCTTCGGCCCATCGAGTCTGCACCGATACATTAAAACACCTGACCTATCTACCTAATCCCATTTGTCAGCACTTGGCCCATAGCCTTGAATGTTATGATGTGCCAAGTGCTCATCCAGGTACTTTTTAGAGGATGTGAGGCAACCTGCCTCTACCACCCTCCCAGGCACGGCATTCCAGACCATCACCACCCTCTGGGTAAAAAAGTTCTTCCTCAAATCCCCCTTAAACCTCCCGCCCCTCACCTTAAACTTGTGACCCCTCATAACTGACCCTTCAACTAAGGGGAACAACTGCTCCCTATCCACCCTGTCCATGCCCCTCATAATCTTGTACACCTTGATCAGGTCACCCCTCAGTCTTCTCTGCTCCAGTGAAAACAACCCATGCCTATCCAACCTCTCTTCATAGCTTAAATGTTCCATCCCAGGCAACATCCTGGTGAATCGCCTCTGCACCCCCTCCAATTCAATCACATCTTTCCTATAATGTGGCGACCTGAATTGCACACAGTACTCCAGCTGTGGCCTTACCAAAGTTCTGTACAACTCCAACATGACCTCCCTGCTTTTGTAATCTGTGCCTCGATTGATAAGGGCAAGTGTCCCATATGCCTTTTTCACCACCCTATTAACCTGCCCTTCTGCCCCCAATCCCATACGCTTTAATTTTACACGCTAATCTCTCATGTGGGACTTTGTCGAAAGCCTTCTGAAAGTCCAAATAAACCACATCCACTGGTTCCCCCTCATCAACTTTACTAGTTACATCCTCAAAGAATTCCAGTAGATTTGTCAAGCACGATTTCCCTTTCGTTAATCCATGCTGACGCTGCTCGATTCTACCCCTGTTCTCTAAGTGCTCTGCCATAAAATCTTTGATAATGGACTCTAGAATTTTCCCCACTACTGACGTCAGGCTGACTGGTCTGTAATTCCCTGCTTTCTCTCTACCTTCCTTTTTAAATAGTGGGGTTATATTAGCCACCCTTCAATCTGTAGGAACTGTTCCAGAGTCTATAGAATCTTGGAAAATGACCATCAATGCATCCAGTATTTCTAGGGCCACTTTCTTAAGCACTCTGGGATGCATACCATCAGGCCCTGGGGATTTATCGGCCTTCAATCCCATCAATTTCCCCAAAACCATTTCTCTACTAATACTGATTTCAGTTCCTCCCTCCCACTAAACGCTGCGTTCCCCAACATTTCTGGTATGATATTTGTGTCCTCCTTTGTGAAGACAGAACCAAAGAATGCATTTAGTTGGTCAGCCATTTCTTTGTTCCCCACAATAAATTCCCGTTTTTGACTTAAGGGACCTACATTTGTCTTCACCAATCTTTTTCTCTTTACATACCTATAGAAACTTTTAAAGTCAGTTTTTATGTTCCCTGCAAGCTTACTCTCTTATTCTATTTTCCCCTTCTTAATCAATCCCTTGGTCCTCCTTTGCTGAATTCTAAACTGCTCCCAATCCTCAGGTCTGTTGTTTTTCCTGGCAAATTTATATGCCTCTTCCTTGGATCTAATGCCCCCTGTAAGCCATGATTTGACTACCTTTTCCGTTTTACTTTTGCACCAGACAGGGATAAACAATACATTAACATATTGTTTGCCTTTTCTCCGTGACCTTTTGGTCAGCTATGTGGCCTGGTCCAATCTGCACCTTCTCCTTTGTTATCTCTTGCCCCACCCCCACCTCACTTGTTTATAATCTGTGACTTTTCTAATATTTGTCAGTTCCGAAGAAGGGTCACTGACCCGAAACGTTAACTCTGCTTCTCTTTCCACAGATGCTGCCAGACCTGCTGAGTGATTCCAGCATTTCTTGTTTTTGTGTTAGGGATAAACAATTGTTGCAGTTCATCCATGCGCTCTTTAAATCTTTACCATTGCCTATCCACCGTCATCCCTTTAAGTAACGTTTCCCAATCCATCACAGCCAACTCGCGCCTCATACCTTCGGAGTTTCCTTTACTAAGATTCAGGACCCGAGTCTCAGAACCAACTACATCACTCTCCATCTTGATGAAGAATGCTCATATTATGGTCACTCATCCCCAGGGGGTCTCGCACCACTAGATTGTCAATTATTCTTCTCTCATTACACAATACCCAGTCTAGGATGGCCTGTTCTCCAGTTGGTTCCTCAACGTTTTGGTCCAGAAAACCATCCCGTATAACTCCATGAATTCCTCCTCTACGGTATTGTGACTAATTTGATTTGCCCAATCTATATGCAGATTAAACTCACCCATAATTACAGAAGTTCCTTTATCGCATGCGTCTCTAATTTCCTGTTTAATGCTATACCCAACATCACCACTACAGTTTGGGGGTCTATATACAACCCCCACTAACCTTTTTTTGCCCCTTAGTGTTTCTCAGCTCTACCCATACATCGTCAGAGATAATATCTTTCCTCACTATTGCATTAATTTCCTCTTTAACCAGCAATGCAACTCCACCACCTATATCACTATAGTTCTTCCACTCCTTTTCCACCCCTGCTGTGCAGCAAAGCAATCCATGGTGCCACGAACTTGGCTGTTGCTGCTTTCACCTGGGAGGCTATCCCCCACGACAGTATCCAAAGCGGTATATCTGTTTGAGAGGGGGATGCCACAGGGGACTCCTGCACTACCTGCCTGCGGCTACTACTCCGCCTGGTCGTCACCCATCCCTTTTCTGCCTTTGCAGCCATTACCTGCGGTGTGACCACCTCGCTTAATGTGCTATCCACGACGTCCTCAGCATCACGGATGCTCCACAGTGAATCCACCCGCAGCTCCAGCTGCATAATGCGGGTAGCCAGTAGCTGCAGCTGGATACACTTCCGGCACACATGGTCGTCAGCGACACTGGAAGCATCCCTGATTTCCCACATAGCTCAGGAGGAGCATATCACGGGTGTGAGCTCTCCTGCCTTGACTTACCTTTAGATTAATTAGTTACTCCCTTTAAAAAATACTCATTACACTAGGGGCTTTGTTCTACTCCAAACACGACCCACGACAATCTAAATTACACTAATTTAAAAAAAACACATTAGTAGTACTCACTTTATCACTTGAAGTCGTTTTCAAACAAAAAAACAACTTTCCCCTTTTTTTAAGCAATTTAAATTGACCAACAGCTGTTAGTTACCCAACCAATCACCTTGCAGATTTCCCGTGATGTCACTCTAAGTCTTTTTTATTCCTCTTTAAAGTCTCAGCGCGTGCCAAGAGACACAGCTAGCCTGCCGCCGCTCCAGATCAGCTTCCTCGCAGGTCCACCAGTCACCGCCCCACTCCCAGGTCCCTACACTTCCAGCAAGTTAGAAACTGCACACCAGGCCCCAGCCAGAACTCCAAGACTTCAGCTTTTATCAAGGACATTTCCAACCAGTAATTGAATTTCCTTTATTATGAATTTGACTTCAACCATCGCCACCCCCCACCCTCCAAAAATTCTTTCCTCCCCTTCTGTATCTACCTGCGTGTGTTTCTCTCGCTTGCATGCTAACGTGGTTGCGTCGCGTATTTTAGTAGTTTTAACTGAGTTACAGTGGGGGAAATTATAATGGGGAACAAAGAAATAGAAGAATTAAACACATGCTTTGGTTCTGTCTTCACAAAGGAGGTCACAAATAACCTCCCAGAAATGTTAGGGAACCAAGTGTCTAATGAGAGGGAGAAACTGAAGGAAATCAGTATTTGTAAAAAAAAAATAGTGCCAGGATGAAGACCCAGTAAAAACACATAAGGACTTAGTTGAAACAAAGGGGATGGTCACACAACTATCACAGTGGGGCAGCAGAGTGGCGCAGTGGTTAGCATCGCAGCCTCACAACTCCAGCGACCCGGGTTCGGTTCTGGGTACTGCCTGTGCGGAGTTTGCAAGTTCTCCCTGCGACTGCGTGGGTTTCCGCCGGATGCTCTGGTTTCCTCCCACAGCCAAAGACTTGCAGGTTGACAGGTTAATTAGCCATTGTAAATTGCCCCTAGTATAGGTAGGTGGTAGGATAATGGTGGGGATGTGGTAGGGAATAATGGATTAATGTAGGATTAGTATAAATGGGTGGCTGTTGGTCAGCACAGACTCGGTGGACGAAGGGCCTGTTTCTCTGCTGTATCTCTCTATGACAACAATGAACAGTGTGTTAAAGCATAGAGGGGGCTGAGTGGAAAGCGGCACAGCACACAGATAGCCGAGGAATTGGAGATATTATAGAAAAAGTATTGAGGAGGATCCTAGAAACTAGCAGTCATCATGGACACCAGATATGATTAAACTCATAATAGACAATGGGAAATTGTGAAGTTTTGAACAGGTTCTCACTGAGCCAAATCAGGAATTATCATTATGTCACTATACCAGACCCCTATGAGTAAGTAAGAGGGGCGGGTCCTGGAAACAAGATTTAACCCCTGACTGAAACTGAGGAAGGTACGAGAACCCGGGGGAAGAACACTCGAGAAGATACACTGAGCCAGGGGCTCAGAGAACAGAAGAGAAGTCGCAAGTCCAAGACTGATCACCTCGTGTCTTGACGGGTAGTAGACTGTGCAAGTAGTGAGAGCTTGTACTTTGATGAGTCCAGAGGGCTCTGCTGCACAGCAGGGGAGGAAAAGGGTTGGAAGAGCTATAGTGATAGGGGATTCTATCGTAAGGGGTGCAGATAGGCGTTTCTGTGGCCGCAAACGAGACTCCAGGATGTTATGTTGCCTCCCTGGTGCTCGGGTCAAGGATGTCTCGGAGCGGCTGCAGGACATTCTGAAAGGGGAGGGTGAGCAGCCAGAGGTCGTGGCCCATATTGGTACTAACGACATAGGCAGGAAAAGAGATGAGGTCCTGCAAAGTGAATATAGGGAGTTAGGCAGAAGGTGAAAAAGCAGGACCTCTAGGGTTGTAATCACAGGATTACTCCCTGTGCCACGTGCTAGTGAGGGTAGTAATAGGAGGATTAGGCAAATAAATGTGTGGCTGAAGAGCTGGCGTAGGTGGGAGGGCTTCAGCTACTTGGATCATTGGGATCTCTTCTGGTGCAGAGGTGACCTGTACAAGAAGGACGGGTTGCATCTAAACTGAAGGGGGACCAATATCCTTGCGGGGAGGTTTGCTAGCACTACTCGGGAGGGTTTAAACGAGTCTTGCAGGGGGGTGGGACCCAAAGTGGTAGTTTCTCAGATGAGATAGTTGAGGCAAATGTAGAGGTTAAAACAAGCAAGTCCAGTAGGCAGGCCAGGGAGCATGGAAGGTCTGGTAGGCTAAACTGCAATTATTAATGCAAGAAGCCTGACAGGTAAGGCAGATGAACATAAGAGCATGGATCGGTACATGGGATTGTGATATTATTGCTATTACGGAAACGTGGTTGAGGGATGGGCAGGACTGGCAGCTCAATGTTCCGGGGTACCGATCTTTCCGGCGTGACAGAGGTGGAGGTAAGAGAGGAGGGGGAGTTGCACTATTGATTAGGGAGGACATCACGGCAGTACTTAGAGAGGATATCCTGGGGGGAATGTCCAGCAAGGCCATATGGGTAGAACTTAGAAATAAGAAAGGGGTGATCACTTTGATGGGATTATACTATAGGCCCCCCAATAGTCAGAGGGAAGTGGTGGAGCATATATCTAACGAAATCACAGATAGGTGTAGGAATTATAGGGTTGTAATAGTAGGTGATTTTAACTTCCCTAATATTGACTGGGACTGCCTCAGTGCTAAGGCATCAGATGGGGAAGAATTTGTTAAGTGTGTCCAGGATAGTTTTCTGAAGCAGTATGTGGATAGCCCTACTAGAGAAGGGGCTACACTTGACCTCCTCTTAGGAAATGAGGATGGGCAGGTGATTGATGTGTCAGTGGAGGAGCACTTTGGGACCAGTGACCACAACTTTATTAGCTTCAAGAAAGTTATGGAAAACGATAGGACTGGTCCTCAGGGTGAAGTCCTAAATTGCAGGAAGGCTAATTTCGATGGCATCAGACAGGAACTCTCAAAAGTTGAATGGAAGAGGCTGTTTACAGGTAAAGGGACGTCTGGCAAGTGGGAGGCTTTTAAAAATGAGACAGGAGGAGTTCAGGGCCGGAATGGTCCTGTTAGATGGAAGGGCAAGGCTGGCTAGTTTAGGGAACCTTGGTTGACAAGGGATATTGAGAGTCTGTCAGGACAAAGGAGGCATATGTCAGGTATAGGCAGCTGGGATCAAGCGAGTCCCTCGACGACAATAGGGGATGCAGGACTACACTTAAGGAGGAAATTAGGAGGGCAAAAAGGGGCCATGAGATTTCCCTGGCAGATAAGATAAAGGAGAATCCTAAAAGATTTTATAAGTATAATGAGTAAAAGGGTAGCTAGGGAGCGAGTAGGTCCCTTAAGGATCAGTGCGGCAATCTGTGTGTGGAGCCACAGGAAATGGGCGAGGTCTTAAATGAATATTTCTCGTCCGAATTTACCGTGGAGAAGGTCATGGAAGCTAGTGAGTTCAAGGGAGGGAACACCGATATCCTGGAGCATATCAACATTACAAAGGAGGAGGTGTTGGAGGTTTTGAAGTGCATTAAGGTGGATAAATCCCCAGGGCCTGACTAGGTGTATTCTAGGATGCTATGGGAAGCAAGGGAGGAGATTGCTGGAGCCCTGGCAGAGATTTTTGAATCAACGTTAGCCACGAGTGAGGTACCGGAAGACTGGAGAATAGCTAATGTTGTGCCTTTATTTAAGAAGGGCAACAGGGATAAGCCAGGGAACTACAGGTCAGTGAGACTTACATCAGTGGTGGGAAAGTTATTGGAAGGGATTCTGAGAGACAGGATTTATATGCATTTGGAAAGGCATGGTCTGATTAGGGATAGTCAGCATGGCTTTGTGCGTGGGAGATCATGCCTCACGAATTTGATTGAGTTTTTCGAGGAGGTGACCAAGAGGATTGACGAGGGCAGGGCGATGGACGTTGTCGACATGGACTTCAGCAAGGCCTTTGACAAGGTCCCGCTTGGAAAGCTGGTCCAGAAGGTTCTAACACATGGGATCCAGGGTGAGCTAGCAAATTGGATACAAAATTGGCTTGGTAATAGGAGGCAGATGGTGGTAGTGGAGGGTTGTTTTTCAGATTGGAGGCCGGTGACCAGTGGTGTGCCGCAGGGATCGGTACGAGGCCCTCTGTTGTTTGTCATATATACTAATGACTTGGATGTGAATGTAAGGGGCATGATTAGTAAGTTTGCAGATGACACCAAAATTGGTGGTATTGTGGACAGTGAAGAAGGTTGTCCAAGGTTACAACAGGATATAGATCAACTGGGAAAGTGGGCAAAGGATTGGCAAATGAATTTAACGCAGACAAGTGTGAAGTGATGCATTTTGGGAAGTTAAACCAGGGAAGGAGATTTACAGTGAATGGCAGGGCCCTGGAGAGTGTTGTTGAGCAGAGAGACCTTGGGGTGCAAGTACATAGTTCCCTGAAAGTGGCAACACAGGTAAACAGGGTGGTGATGAAGGAGTATGGCATGCTTGCCTTCATTGGTCGAGGCACCGAGTCCAAGAGTTGGGACGTCATGTTACAGTTGTACATAACGTTGGTTAGGCCGCATTTGGAGTACTGTGTGAAGTTCTGGTCGCCGCACTACAGGAAAAATGTGATTAAGCTGGAGAGGGTACAGAAAAGATTCACAAGGATGTTGCCTGGTTTGGAGGGCTTGAGTTATAAAGAGAGATTGGACAGGCTGGGTCTGTTTTCCCTGGAGCGAAGGAGGCTGAGAGGGGATAGAGGTATATAAAATTATGAGAGGCATAGACAGGGTAGATAGCCAGAGTCTGTTTTCCATGGTAGGGGTGACTAAAACTTGAGGGCATAGATTTCAGGTGAGAGGGAGGAGGTTTAAGAGGGATCAAAGGGTAAATTTTTCACACAAAGAATAGTGGGTATCTGGAATGAGCTGCCTGAGGAGGTGGAGGAGGCAGGAACAGCAGCAACATTTAAGAGGCATCTGGACAGATACTTGAATGAGCAAGACATAGAGGGATATGGAATTAATGCAGGCAGCTGGGATTAGTATAGACAGGCATTATGGTCGGCATGGACAAGGTGTGCCGAAGGGCCTGTTTCTATTCTGTACGACTCTATGAGTTTTGATACTGTACAAGTAGCGAGAGCTTATACTTGATGATTTAGTGTGTGTATAAAATATCGATATACCTTTCACCAATCGGATTCCGCGGATTCTTTAAGACTAAGTGCGTGTTAGGCACAACAAGGGAAATTAATAGGGTTAAAGGCTGACAAATGCCCAGGGCCTGATAATCTACATCCCAGAGTACAAAAGGAAGTGGGTTCGGAAATAGTAGATGCATTGGTCATCTTCCAAAATTCTATAGACACTGGAGCAGTTCCTACAGATTGGAGGGTGGCAAATGTAACCCCACTATTTAAAAAAGGAGGGAGGGAAAAAATGTGGAACTACAGACCAGCTAGCCTTATACCAGTAGTGGGGAAAATGCAGGATGTGATAGCAGAACACCTGGAAAGCATAAACAGGATTGGGCAAAGTCAGCATGGGTTTACGAAAGGTAAATCATGCTGAACAAATCTACTGGAGTTTTTTGAGGATGTAACTAGTAGATTAGATAAGGGAGAACTGGTGGATGTGGTGTATTTGGATTTTCAGCAGGCTTTTGATAAGGTCCCACATAAGAGGTTAGTGTGCAAAATTAAAGCACATGGGATTGGAGGTAATATACTGGCATGGATTGAGAATTGGTTGACAGACTGGAAACAGAGAGTAGGAATAAACGGGTCTTTTTCCAGGTGGCAGGCAGTGTCTAGTGGGGTACCACCGGGATCAGTGCTTGGGACTCAGCTATTCAAATATTTATCAATTACTTGGGTGAGGGCAGCATGTTTTTGTGAATGGGAGGTGGTGTCTCACTAACTTGATTGAGTTTTATGAGGAAGTGACGAAGATGATTGATGAAGGAAGGGCAGTGGATGTTGTCGATATGGACTTCAGTAAAGCCTTTGACAAGGTCCCTCATGGCAGACTCGTACTAAAGGTGAAGTCACACGGGATCAGAGGTGAGCTGGCAAGATGGATACAGAACTGGCTCGGTCATAGAAGATAGAGGGTAGCAGTGGAAAGGTGCTTTTCTGAATGGAGGGATGTGACGAGTGGTGTTCCGCAGGGATCAGTGCTGGGACCTTTGCAGTTTGTAGTATATATAAATGATTTGGAGGAAAATGTAGCTGGTCTGATTAGTACGTTTGCGGACGACACAAAGGTTGGTGGAGTTGCGGACAGTGATGAGGATTGTCAGAGGATACAGCAGGATATAGATCAGTTGGAGACTTGGGCGGAGAAATGGCAGATGGCGTTTAATCCGGACAAATGTGAGGTAATGCATTTTGGAAGATCTAATGCAGGTGGGACGTATACAGGAAATGGCAGAACCCTTAGGAGTATTGACAGGCAGAGAGATCTGGGCGTACAGGTCCACAGGTCACTGAAAGTGGAAACGCAGGTGGATAAGGTAGTCAAGAAGGCATGCTTGCCTTCATCGGTTGGGGCATAGAGTATAAAAATTGGCAAGTCATACTGCAACTGTACAGAACTTTAGTTAGGCCACACTTAGAATATTGCGTGCAATTCTGGTCGCCACACTACCAGAAGAACGTGGAAGCTTTGGAGAGGGTACAGAAGAGGTTTACCAGGATGTTGCCTGGTCTGGAGGGCATTAGCTATGAGGAGAGGTTGGATAAACTCGGATTGTTTTTACTGGAACGACGGAGGTGGAAGGGCGACATGATAGAGGTTTACAAAGTTATAAGAGGCATGGACAGAGTGGATAGTCAGAAGCTGTTTCACAGGGTGGAAAAGTCAGTTACTAGGGGACATAGGTTTAAGGTGAGAGGGGCAAAGTTTAGAGGGGATGTGCGAGGCAAGTTCTTTACACAGAGGGTGGTGAGTGCCTGGAACTTGCTGCCAGGGGAGGTGATGGAAGCATGTATGATAGCGACATTTAAGAGGCATCTTGACAAATACATGAATAGGACGGGAATAGAGGGATACGGTTCCTGGAAGTGCAGAAGGTTTCAGTTTAGGCAGGCATCAAGATCGGCGCAGGCTTGGAGGGCTGGATGGCCTGTTCCTGTGCTGTACTGTTCTTTGTTCTTCTTTGAGGGAACTAAATAACATTTCCAAGTTTGAAGACAACACAAAGCTGGGAGGGAATGTGAGATGTGAGGAGGATGCAAAGAGGCTCCAATGTGATTTGGAAAAGTTGGGTGAGCGGGCAAATGCATTGCAGATGCAGTATTATGTGGATAAATGTGAGGTTATCCACTTTGGACAGTCAGTGTAGATTTGTTAAGAGGTCTTGTCTGACTAACGTGATAGAATTTTTTGAGATGCTAACAAGGAGGACTGATGAGAGTAGTGTGTTTGGTGAAATCTATGTGCATTTTGGCAGCGGTTTTGACAAAGTCCCGCCTGGCAGACTGGTCAGAAAAGAAAAAGCTCATGGGATCCAAGGGAAAGGGACAAATTAAATTCACAATTGGTTCAGTGGCAGGAAGCAAAAGTTTAATGGTCAACAGGTGTTTTTGTGACTGGAAAGCTGTTTCACAGGCTTAGTCCCTAGCATTTCATGGCAGACAATAATTAAGATTTAAATATATGGGGTATAAGTGAAAAGTATGCAGATGTTAGAAAAATTGGCCTTGTGGTTGAATATGACCAAGAAAGCTGCAGACTGGACGTGGCAAGACAGCAAAGCTTTGATTTGATCGGATTGCTTAGCTCTGTCCATAACCTGCTGCTTCTATACTATTACCTTATCGAAATTTACGAGAAGTAAATGCTTATGTTGTAAGATAAAATCTTTAATATTTAATCGATAAAATTACCTGTTTGTTTTGGCAGTTTCTTTTTGCAGCGGCGACAGGGAGAGCGAGGTGGCAGCTGGGTAAGTAAGTCCTATATATTTGGGCAGCGGCTGAACTCGAGACACTACACGGGTAGTGTCTCCCACCCGCCCTCCTCCTCTAACCAAAAAAAAAAAGGACTCGGTGGTGTGCAGATAAGGTAAGGCTTTTTCTATTTATTTTTTTTCATGTGATTGGTAAAAACTTTTCGTTCCTTTTTCATTTATCTAAGTTAAGACTAATTTAAGCTTAAGATTAAAAATGGCAGGAGATCTCAGACCCGTGTTATGCTCCTCTTGCTCAATGTGGGAGCTCAGGGACACGGCTGATGTCCCTGACTCCTTCACGTGCTGGAAGTGTGTCCAGCTGTAGCTCTTGTTAGACCGCATGACGGCTCTGGAGCTGCGGATGGACTCACTTTGGAGCATCCGCGATGCTGAGGAGGTCGTGGATAGCACGTTTAGCAAGTTGGTCACACCGCAGATTAGGATTGCTGAGGGAGACAGGGAACGGGTGACCAAAAGGCAGAGAAAGAGCAGGAAGGCAGTGCAAGTGGCTCCTGCGGTCATCTCCCTCCAAAACAGGTATACCGTTTTGGATACTGTTGAGGGAGATGGCTCATCAGGGGAAGGCAGCAGTAGCCAGGTTCATGGCACCGTGGCTGGCTCTGCTGTTCGGAAGGGC
This sequence comes from Heterodontus francisci, assembly GCF_036365525.1. Taxonomy (NCBI): domain Eukaryota; kingdom Metazoa; phylum Chordata; class Chondrichthyes; order Heterodontiformes; family Heterodontidae; genus Heterodontus; species Heterodontus francisci. The sequence goes on from NC_090408.1 coordinate 4,514,254, forward strand.
GGGAAAAAGAGTGGAAGGGCTATAGTCATCGGGGATCCGATTGTAAGGGGAGTAGATAGGCGGTTCTGTGGTCGAAAACGAGACTCCCGAATGGTATGTTGCCTCCCAGGTGCACGGGTCAGGGATGTCTCAGATCGGCTGCAGAACATTCTGAAAGGGGAGGGTGAACAGCCAGTTGTCGTTGTGCACATAGGCACCAATGATATAGGTAAAAAGCGGGATGAGGTCCTTCAAGCAGAATTTAGGGAGTTAGGAGCCAAGTTAAAAAGTAGGACCTCAGAGGTAGTAATCTCAGGATTGCTACCAGTGCCACGTGATAGTCAGAGTAGAAATGAAAGAATAGTCAGGATGAATGCGTGGCTTGAGAGATGGTGCAGGAGGGAGGGGTTCAGACTTTTGGGACATTGGGACCGGTTCTGGGGGAAGTGGGACTATTACAAATTGGACGGTCTACACCTGGGCCGGACTGGAACCAATGTCCTTGGGGGTGCTTTTGCTAACGCTGTTGGGGAGGGTTTAAACTAATGTGGCAGGGGGATGGGAACCAAATGAGGTGGTCAGCGGAGATTAAGGAGGTAGTAACTAAAGCCTGTAAGGAATTAGATAATGAAGTCAGTGTGACTAAGGGGAAGAGTAGACAGGAAGCAGATGATGTACGTAAAGGGACTGGTGGTCTGAGGTGCATTTGTTTTAATGCAAGAAGTGTAGTAGGTAAGGCAGATGAACTTAGGGCTTGGATTAGTACCTGGGAGTATGATGTTATTGCTATTACTGAGACTTGGTTGAGGGAAGGGCATGATTGGAAACTAAATATCCCAGGATATTGATGCTTCAGGCGGGATAGAGAGGGAGGTAAAAGGGGTGGAGGAGTTGCATTACTGGTCAAAGAGGATATCACAGCTGTGCTGAAGGAGGGCACTATGGAGGACTCGAGCTGTGAGGCAATATGGGCAGAACTCAGAAATAGGAAGGGTGCGGTAACAATGTTGGGGCTGTACTACAGGCCTCCCAACAGCGAGCGTGAGATAGAGGTACAAATATGTAAACAGATTATGGAAAGATGTAGGAGCAACAGGGTGGTGGTGATAGGAGATTTTAATTTTCCCAACATTGACTGGGATTCACTTAGTGTTAGAGGTCTAGATGGAGCAGAATTTGTAAGGAGCATCCAGGAGGGTTTTCTAGAGCAGTATGTAAATAGTCCAACTCGGGAAGGGGCCATACTGGACCTGGTGTTGGGGAATGAGCCCGGCCAGGTGGTTGAAGTTTCAGTAGGGGACTACTTTGGGAATAGCGATCACAATTCCGTAAGTTTTAGAATACTCATGGACAAAGACGAGAGTGGTCCGAAAGGAAGAGTGCTAAATTGGGGGAAGGCCAACTATACCAAAATTAGGCAGGAGCTGGGAAATGTAGATTGGGAGCAGCTGTTTGAAGGTAAATGCACATTTGATATGTGGGAGGCTTTTAAAGAGAGGTTGATTAGCGTGCAGGAGAGACATGTTCCTGTGAAAATGAGGGATAGAAATGGCAAGATCAGGGTACCATGGATGACAGGTGAAATTGTGAGACTAGCTAAGAGGAAAAAGGAAGCATACATAAGATCTAGGAGGCTGAAGAAAGACAAAGCTTTAAAAGAATATCGGGAATGTAGGACCAATCTGAAACGAGGAATTAAGAGGGCTAAAAGGGGTCATGAAATATCTTTAGCAAACAGGGTTAAGGAAAATCCCAAAGCCTTTTATTCATATCTAAGGAGCAAGAGGGTAACTAGAGAAAGAATTGGCCCACTCAAGGACAAAGGAGGAAAGTTATGCGTGGAGTCAGAGAAAATGGGTGAGATTCTAAACGAGTACTTTGCATCGGTATTCACCGAGGAGAGGGACATGACGGATGTTGAGGTTAGGGACAGATGTTTGATTACTCTAGGTCAAGTCGGCATAAGGAGGGAGGAAGTGTTGGGTATTCTAAAAGGCATTAAGGTGGACAAGTCCCCAGGTCCGGATGGGATCTATCCCAGGTTACTGAGGGAAGCGAGAGAGGAAATAGCTGGGGCCTTAACAGATATCTTTGCAGCATCCTTAAACACGGGTGAGGTCCCGGAGGACTGGAGAATTGCTAATGTTGTCCCCTTGTTTAAGAAGGGTAGCAGGGATCATCCAGGTAATTATAGACCGGTGAGCCTGATGTCAGTGGTAGGGAAGCTGCTGGAGAAGATACTGAGGGATAGGATCTATTCCCATTTGGAAGAAAATGGGCTTATCAGTGATGGGCAACATGGTTTTGTGCAGGGAAGGTCATGTCTTACCAACTTAATAGAATTCGTTGAGGAAGTGACAAAGTTGATTGATGAGGGAAGGGCTGTAGATGTCATATACATGGACTTCAGTAAGGCATTTGATAAGGTTCCCCATGGTAGGTTGATGGAGGAAGTGAAGTCGCATGGGGTCCAGGGTGTACTAGCTCGATGGATAAAGAACTGGCTGGGCAACAGGAGACAGAGAGTAGAAGTGGACGTGTGACCAGTGGTCTTCCACAGGGATCCGTGCTGGGACCACTGTTGTTTGTGATATACATAACTGATTTGGAGGAAAGTTTTGGTGGTCTGATTAGCAAGTTTGCAGACGACACTAAGATTGGTGGAGTAGCAGATAGTGAAGGGGACTGTCAGAGAATTCAGCAGAATATAGATAGATTGGAGAGTTGGGCAGAGAAATGGCAGATGGAGTTCAATCAAGGCAAATGCGAGGTGATGCAATTTGGAAGATCCAATTCAAGAGTGAACTATACAGTAAATGGAAAAGTCCTGGGGAAAATTGATGTACAGAGAGATTTGGGTGTTCAGGTCCATTGTTCCCTGAAGGTGGCAACGCAGGTCAATAGAGTGGTCAAGAAGGCATACGGCATGCTTTCCTTCATCAGACGGGGTATTGAGTACAAGAGTTGGCAGGTCATGTTACAGTTGTATAAGACTTTGGTTCGGCCACATTTGGAATACTGCGTGCAGTTCTGGTCGCCACATTACCAAAAGGATGTAGATGCTTTGGAGAGGGTGCAGAGGAGGTTCACCAGGATGTTGCCTGGTATGGAGGGCGCTAGCTATGAAGAGTGGTTGAGTAGATTAGGATTATTTTCATTAGAAAGACGGAGGTTGAGGGGGGACCTGATTGAGGTGTACAAAATCATGAGGGGTATAGACAGGGTGGATAGCAAGAAGCTTTTTCCCAGAGTGGGGGATTCAATTACTAGGGGTCACGAGTTCAAAGTGAGAGGGGAAAAGTTTAGGGGGGATATGCGTGGAAAGTTCTTTACGCAGAGGGTGGTGGGTGCCTGGAACGCGTTGCCAGCGGAGGTGATAGACGCGGACACGATAGCGTCTTTTAAGATGTATCTGGACATATACATGAATGGGCAGGAAGCAAAGAGATACAGACCCTTAGAAAATAGGCGACATGTTTAGATAGAGGATCTGGATCGGCGCAGGCTTGGAGGGCCGAAGGGCCTGTTCCTGTGCTGTAATTTTCTTTGTTCTTCTTGGTTCTTTATTCATTTCTTACCTGCTGGCAGTCCAAGACTGGTTGAAGATAGATGTGTCACTGAATGAGTTACATAGGACAAGAGAATGAACTCTCGGTGATTTGTATGCATATTCAGCAAACTTCTGCGCCAAAAATCCTCCCAAAGAAGCACCAAAAATGTGAACCTAAAGAAGTCAGATTTGGCTGGCGTTAGTTTATTGAAGGATTTGTGGTTATTTTGACATTGAAACTCAGGTGAATTTCTACAATTCACCTTTCAGAGGAATTCCATTTTATCTGATTTCATCAAAAGTTACAGCAAGTCTACAGCACTCTAGAAATAGGCCATTCAGCCCAACTGCTCTATGCCAGCATTTACATTCCACACAAGCCTCCTCCCAGGCCCCCTTTAACTAACCTGATAAATACATCTTCAACTCAAGCTCGAGGAACAGCTCTTCATCTTCCGATTTGGCACTTTACAGCCTTCTGACCTCAACAATTTCAGACCATGACCCCAATTTTGATTTTTTTTTTTACCTTGTGCCTGTCTTAAACTTGTTTTCATGTTTTTGCTTTCAGACAGAGCTGTTCATTATTCTGCCATTAACACTCTCTCTGGACAAATGCTTTGTTTTTTTAATACAACAATTCCCTTGCCATTTCTCCATGACATCTTTGTATGTTAATCTCCCCTGCCCTCTAACCTATGACAGACCTTCCTGTTTGTTCTTCATCCCCCTCCTCCCTCCCTTTCCATGAAACCCATAACATAAAACCCATCACATTTCTACCTTCCTCCAGTTCTGAAGTGTCATACCCAACTCAAAACATCAACTCTGTTTTTCTCTCTCTACAAAGACCTGAGTATTTTCAGTACTTCCTGTATTTATTTAAGCATATTCTTCTGTTCCTTTTTCCCTGTATTCGCCTCAACAACTCTTTATGTTAGTGCTTTCCACATTGTCACTGTCCTTTGGGAAATAAATTTCTCCTGAATTCCAGATTGGATTTATTAGTGACTATCTTATATTTTTGGCCCTAGGTTTGGTTCTCCCCTGCCACCCAACTACATCTACCCTATCAAACCCTTGCATCATCAGCCACCCCTCAGCTTTCTGTCTGCTACAGAACAGTACTACACAGTTCAATCTTTCCTGATAGTTATAACCCTGAGTTCTGGTATCACCCTTATGAATCTTTTTTGCACCTTCTGCAATTCCTCGATTATCCTGTTTATAATAGGGACCAGAACTGTGCACAATACACAAGTGTGGTCTAACCACAGCTCCACACAAGTTTAACCTAACATGCCTGCTCTTCAGTTCTACCTCAGAATGAACCAGAGCTTGGTTTGATTTTCTTATGGCCTTATTAACGTATATATGAACATATGAATTAGGAGGGGGAGTAGGTCACTCGAGCCTGCTCCGCCATTCAACAAGACCATGGCTGATCAGACAACCTCAAGTCCACATTCCCGCCTGCCCCCAATAACCTTTCACCCCATCGCTTATCAAGAATCTATCTACCGTTGCCTTAAAAATATTCAAAGATTCTGCTTCCACCACCTTTTGACGAAGAGAGTTCCAAGGAATCACAACCCTCAAAGAAAAAATTTCTCCTCTTCTCTGTCTTATTTTTAAACAGTGATCCCTAGTTCTAGATTCTCACACAAGAGGAAGCATCCTATTCCACCCCGTCAAAACCCCACAGAATCTTATGCGCTCCAACCAAGTCGCCTCTTACTCTTCTAAATTCCAGCAGATAAAAACATAGCCTGTCCAACCTTTCCAGTAAACCTTCTCTGAACTGTTTCAAACACATTTACATCCTTCCTTAAATAAGGAGATCAATACTGTACACAGTATTCCAGATGGGGTTTCACCAATGCCCCGTATAACTGAAGCATAAGCTTTTGATTCAATTCCCCTCGCCATAAATGATAACATGCTATTAGCTTTCCTAATGACTTGCTGTGCCTACGTATTAACCTTTTGTGATTCATGCAATGGGACACTCAGATTCCTCTGCATCTCAGAGCTCTGCAATCTCACACCATTTAGATAATATGCTTCTTTTTTATTCTTCCTGCCAAAATGAAAAGTTTCACACATTCCCACATTATATTTGCCAGGTCTTTGCCCAGACACTTAACCTATCAATATCTCTTTGTAGCCTCCTTATGGCCTCTTCACAACTTACTTTTATACCTTCGGTCCCTTCATCCAAGTCATTTATATAAATTGTAAAAAGTTGAGGCCCCAGCACTGATCCCAGTGGCACACCACTCGTTACATATTGCCAACCAGAAAATGACCCATTTATGCCTACTTTCCATTTCCTGCGAGCTAGCCAATCTTCTATCCACGCCACAATGTTACCCCCGCCCCCCCACCATGAGCTTTTATTTTCTGCAATAACCTTTGATGTGGCACCTTATCAAATGCCTTCTGGAAATCTAAGTACAGTACATCCATAGGTTCCCCTTTATCCATAGCACGTTACTTCTTCAAAGAACTCCAATAAATTGGTTAAACCTGATTTCCCTTTCAGAAAACCATGTTGATTTTGCATGATTACCTTGGATTTTTCAAAGTGCCCTGCCATAACCTCTTTAATAATAGCTTTAACATTTTCCCTATTAGATCGCTACTTTGAAGAGATTTGTGTATCTGCACCCCTAGATCCCTTTGTTTCTCTACCACAATTAGATTATCCAAGCAGTATGTAACTTCCTTATCCTCCTGACCAAAAAGCATCACTTCACGTTTATCTATGTTAAAACTCATTTGCCAATGAAATGCCCATCCTGCAATTTCACAAATATCATCTTGTACTTTGTTAATTCTTCCTTTGCACTAACTACACATCCAATTCAATGACATCGGAAAATTTAGAAATTGTACTTCTGATTCCAAATCCAAATTATTAATGTATCCAACCAAAATGTGTTTTGTAATCTAATGATGTGGTCACAAGCCAGTTGTCACTTGCACTGACCTTATCCAGTTGTAGATGATCTAAAAGCTTCCTGAATCCATCACAAAATTCAAGGAGGTCCCAGTATACAGGATACTGTAGCTGTGAAATATTTAAAAATAGTAAAAAAGGACTTGTGTGCAGTTCAAAGAAATGTGCGTCAACCATAGAATTGACAGTACAAAAGGAAGCCATCTGACCCACACCCCCTGCACTGGTGCTAACTGCTCAACTGGAGCATTCTATTCATATTTTTCTGCATCCATTTATATTCATCCTTTTCAAACACTTATCCAATTTGCTGTTGCAATGTGCCTTATTAGTCCTGTATGCTAAAGTATTCCATGTGCTAATAATCACCAGAACACAAGTCCTAAATATTTCATCTATTTATGTAATTGGAGTTGGATTAATTTCACTTCAGTTGTTCTGTGTTAACAGTTTCAACTTGTTTGTTTGGTACCTCATCTGCGGGTTGGCTTGAGCTGGTACTCTGTTAACTAATTGATTAACTAGGTGAGCTAAGCTCAAGAGAGCAGTGGAGTGCAAGAGACAAGAGTATGGAGTTCAACCTTAGCAGGAGTTCAGCTCGAGAGGTTTCTTTTATATATAATAAATGATGTGAGTAGGAGGCATTTGATTCCAACAAGACATAATTGGTGGTAGGAGTTCACGTTAACATTGTCTCATTTGTAAGTTAAACACAAACGGATGTTTAACAGACTCACGAGAGTAGTGCAGTGGATGTAGTCTACATGGATTTTAGTAAGGCATTTGACAAGGTCTCACATGGGAGACTGGTCAGGAAAATGTAAGCCCATGAGATCCAGGGGATTTGGACTTAAATGTAGGAGGCGTGATTGTGAAATTTGCAGATGACACAAACATTGGCCGTGCAGTTGTAGTGAAGAGGATAGCTGCAGACTCCAGAAAGATATCAGTAGCTTGGTTGAGTGGGCGGAAAACTGGTAAATGGAGTTCAAGTATGAGGGAATGCATTTGGGGAGGGCAAACAAAGCAAGGGAATACACAAAATAAACGGAAAGACATTGAGAGGGGTAGAAGTGAGACCTTGGAGTGCATGTCCACAGGTTATTGAAGGTGGCAGGACAGGTAGATAGAGTGAAGAAGGTATATGGAACGCTTGCCTTTATTGGCTGAGGTATAAAATACAAAAGTAATGCTGGAACTGTATAAAATGCTGGTTAGACCACAGCTGGAGTACCACATTGCATACAGTTCCAGTCACCACATTACAGGAAGGACATAATTGCTCTGGAGAGAGTGCAGAGGATATTTCCAAGAATGTTGCCAGGGTTTGAATGTTGCAACTATGAGGAAAGATTGGATTGGCTAGGGTTGTTTTCCTTGGAATAGAGGAGGCTGAAGGGTGACTTAATTGAGTTGCACAAAATTATGAGGGGCCTAGATAGAGTAGACAGGAAGGACCTGTTTTCCCCCAGTGGAGAAGTCAATTACCAGGGGGCACAGAATTAAGCTAATTGGTAAAAGGATTTGAGAGGACACGAGGAAAAACTTCTTCACCCAGAGGGTGGTGGGTGTCTGGAATTCACTGCCCGAATCAGTGGTGAAGGCAGAAACCCTCAACTCTTTGAAAAGGTACCTGGACATGCAGCTGAAGGGCTGTAACCTGCAAGGCTTTGAACCAGGTGCTGGAAGATGGGATTAGATTGGGCGGCTAGTATTTTCCAGCCAGTGCAGACACGATGGGCTGAATGGCCTCCTTCTGTGCCATAACTTTTTTAAAAATTTTATTTAGAGATACAGCACTGAAACAGGCCCTTCGGCCCACCGAGAGTGTGCCAATCATCAACCCCCCATTTATACTAATGCGACATCAATCCCATTACCCTCTCACATCCCCACTTTCCCTCAATTCCCCTTCCACCTACCTATACTAGCGGCAATTTATAATGGCCAATTTACCTATCAACCTGCAAGTCTTTGGCTGTGGGAGGAAACCGGAGCACCCGGCGAAAACCCACGCGGTCACAGGGAGAACTTGCAAGCTCCGCACAGGCAGTACCCAGAATCGAACCCGGATCGCTGGGTTCTTTTCTATGGTTCTTTGGTGGGTGCAGGGATCCCTCGTGATGTGTCTGATATGGGAGTCACAGAATAGCACAGTACAAAAGGCAGCTATTTTGCTCATCGAGTCTTCGTTGCTCTTTCGAAGAGCAACCCAGTTAGTCCCACTCCCTGGCTCTTTTCCTATATACCTATAATTTTTTATTCAAGAATCATCAAATTCCCTTTCAAATCCTAACCGTTTTTGCATAGCAAAGCTTTAAAAAGTTAAGCGTGGTACCACATTTGTAATAATTGGAAATTTGAGTCCCTAAAGAGTCTCTGTGCTCAAGGAGCAACTGGCCACATCCCGCAGCAGAGCAGGGTGGAGGCAGCGGGGGGGTGGGGCGGGGGTTGGTGGTGGTGGAAAAAGTGGTGTGTTGCTGGATAAAACTCTCCAGAATATGGTCACCCGAGAGACAGTGCCAGACTGCTCAGGGCATTCGAATCGTGGAGACAGCAAGCAAGGGAGAAGTGAATAACCATCCATGGGGGACTGCAGAGGAAGACGGGACTGATGGAGGACAGAACTAACTGGGGCAGTAAACCCGAGCTACTTGAACTGTCCCAGAGATATAGTTTGGGACCAATGAAGGGTGAAGGCGAAGGCAACAGTTTGAAGCATTTTAATCTCATTCTTCCAAAATATCAACACGTCACCCGTAAAAGGCACTCTCTGGGTTACCAATTAACACGATGCCTACAGACAAAACTTTGTGATTTGGATTATGTAAGGAATAACATTAAGTGGTTTAGTATTATCTCAAGATAACCAAGTAATTCCTTCCCTGTTTTCATAAACAGTAATTGCTTCAATTAGCAATTTAACAAAATAAAGGCCCAGCCTCCACAAGAAGCCAAGTTTGCAGTCCAATAATGTTTTAGAAATAGTTTGTGTCACTTCAAAATAGTCTGGAGAAAATGTCATTAAATGGAGAGTTTTAAGCAAGCTCCCCTCTGATCCGTCGTGCCAGCTGGATGTCTTTGGGCATAATGGTCACTCTTTTGGCATGGATAGCACACAGGTTGGTGTCCTCAAACAGACCAACCAAATAGGCCTCACTGGCTTCCTGCAAAGCTCCAATTGCAGCGCTCTGAAACCTCAGGTCAGTTTTGAAGTCCTGGGCAATTTCCCTCACCAGACGCTGGAAGGGTAGCTTACGGTAAAGCAACTCGGTAGACTTCTGGTATCGGCGGATTTCTCGGAGAGCGACTGTAATTAGTAATTTAACATTACTAATTCAGTGATAATCTGAACTTTTTGCATAAATGCGTTGTTGAAATGAAAATTTTCAATTTATTTACATCAAGATATGCACCGACATCACAAGGGGTGAAAACCCCCTTTCAGTTTGTTAAATAATTAATGCTTTAGTATAGCAGAATTAACATCAAAGCCAAGAATGTTAACTTGTGGTTAAATGATCATTTGGAACAAAGCAACTAAATTCTCTTTTAAGATTATCATGCTTCACAGAATAATACAGCACAGGAGACCGCAAATAGGCCCATACTTACAGAGATAACTCTGTAACCCCATCCAGTTAGGGCCAAAATCTGCTGGAAAAACACATCTGCCGTTCCACTGACAGGGGGGAGAAATATAACTGGGCACCTTATGTTTCTGGGTCCTGCATCATAAAGGGACCAGACTTTACTGTCATCATCATCCACTATTATCTGTAATATGGAATAAAATTAAAAGCAAGTTATCCAAACCTTGAGCTAGATACAGACTCCAAATATCCAAATTCAGTACTTTGTTCTGGACGAAGGCATTGGAGTACTGCCTGCAAGCTCGCAGATGACAAAGATTTGGACTGGTCGTGGAAACTTGGATGAGAAAAATGAGATCAAGCTGCAAAGGGCCCACGTCTGATGGATGACATTTAATGTAGATTAATGTAGTGTTAGTTGTGCGGCTAGGGCCACTTGGCGCGTTGTCTCTCTGCCGGCCGAAAAACGATCCACCTATTCTAATCCCACCTTTCAGCTTTCGGTCCTTAGCCCTGCAGATTACAGCACTTGAGATGCATATCCAAACTCCTTTGGTATGAGCTGAGGGTTTCTGCCTCAACTACTCTTTCAGGCAGTGAGTTCCAGACCCCTACCACCCTCTGAGTGAAAAAGATTTTCCTCATCTCCCTTCTAATATTTCTACGAATAACTTTCAATCTATATCCTCTCTTCACTGCTAAGGTCTCTGCTAAGGTAAATAGACCCTTCACCTCCACTCTGTCCAGGCCCCTCAAAATTTTGTACATTTCAATCAGATCTCTCCTCAGCCTTCTCTGTTCCAAGGAGAATAACCCCAGCCTATTCAATCTTTCCTCATAGCAGTATTTTTCCAGTCCTGGCAACATCCTCATAAATCTCCTCTGTACCCTCTCTAGTGCAATTACGTCCTTTCTGTAATGAGGTGACCAGAACTGCCGAACCAATGAGTTATACAGTTCCAGCATAACCTCCCTGCTCTTATATTCTATACCTTGGCAAATAAAGGAAAGGATTCCATATGCCTTCTTAACCACCTTATCGACCTGTCCTGCTACCTTCAGGGATCTGTGGACATTCACTCCAAGGTCCCTTACTTCCTCTACACTTCTCAGTATTTTCCCATTAATCATGTATTCCTTTGCCTTATTTGACCACCCCAAATGCATAACCTCACACTACTCCAGCTTGAATTCCATTTGCCACTTTTCTGCCCATCTGACCAGACCATCACTATCTTCCTGCAGCCGACAGTTATCCATGTCGCTATATACCACACGGCCAATCTTTGTGTCGTCTGCAAACTTCTTGATCATTTACGTCCAAATCGTTAATATATACCACAAAAAGCAGGGGACCCAGTACCGAGTCCTGCAGAACGCCACTGGAAACAGCGCTCCTGTGGCTAAAACAGCCGCCAACAATTACCCTTTGTTTCCTGCCACTGAGCCAATTTTGTATCCACCTTACTGCATTTCCCTAGATCCCATGGGATTTTATCCCATGTGGGACCTTGTCAAAAGCCTTGCTAAAATCCATGCAGACCACATCAACTGCGCTACCCTCATCTATCTTCCTTGCTACTTCTTCAAAAAATTTGATCAAGTTGGTCAAACAAGAAATAGAAACACAAAATGCTGGAAATAGTCAGCACGTCTGGCAGCATCTGTGGAGAGAAAAGCAGAGTATTTCCAGCATTTTTTGTTTTTATTTCAGATTTCCAGCGTCTGCAGTATTTTGCTTTTATTATTGGTCAAGTAAGATCTTCCTTTAGCAAATCCATGCTGACTATCCTTGATTAACGGCACAGGGCACGAGGGAAGCACAGTGGCGCAGTGGTTAGCACTGCAGCCTCACAGCTCCAGCGACCCGGGTTCAGTTCTGGGTACTGCCTGTGCGGAGTTTGCAAGTTCTCCCTGTGACCGCGTGGGTTTCCGCCGGGTGCGCCAGTTTCCTCCCACAGCCAAAGACATGCAGGTTGATAGGTAAATTGGCCATTGTAAATTGCCCCTTGTGTAGGTAGATGGTAGGAGAATGGTGGGGATGCGGTAGGGAATATGGAATTAATGTAGGATTAGTACAAATGGATGGTTGCTGGTCGGCACAGACTTGGTGGGCCGAAGGGCCTGTTTCAGTGCTGTATATCAAAAATTAAAATAAAACCTGTGCCTTTCTAAGTGACAGTTTATCCTGTCTCTCAGAACAGATTCCAATAATTTGTCCATATGTCTATCCAATGACCACTTAAATGCCCTTAAAATTGGCGAGTCTACTACTGTTGCAGGCAGGGCGTTCCACGCCCCTACTACTCTCTGAGTAAAGAAACTACCTCTGACATCTGTCCTATATCTATCACCCCTCAACTTAAAGCTATGTCCCCTCGTGTTTGCCATCACCATCCGAGGAAAAAGGCTCTCACTATCCACCCTGTCCAACCCTCAGATTATCTTATATGTCTCTATTAAGTCACCTCTTCTCCTCCTTCTCTCTAACAAAAACAACCTCAAGTCCCTCAGCCTTTCCTCGTAAGACCTTCCCTCCATACCAGGCAACATCCTAGTAAATCTCGTCTGCACCTTTTCCAAAGCTTCCACATCCTTCCTATAATGCGGTGACCAGAACTGCACGCAATACTCCAGGTGCGGCCGCACCAGAGTTCTGTACAGCTGCAGCATGACCTCGTGGCTCCTAAACTCGATCCCCCGACTAATAAAAGCTAACACATCATATGCCTTCTTAACAGCTCTATTAACCTGGGTGGCAACTTTCAGGGATTTATGTACCTGGACACCAAGATCTCTCTGCTCATCTACACTACCAAGAATCTTCCCATTAGCCCAGTATTCTGCAATCCTGTTACTCCTTCCGAAGTGAATCACCTCACACTTTTCCGCATTAAACTCCATTTGCCATCTCTCAGCCCAGCTCTGCAGCCTATCTATGTCCCTCTGTACCCTACAACATCCTTCGGCACTATCCACAACTCCACCGACCTTCGTGTCATCCGCAAATTTACTAACCCACCCTTCTACACCCTCATCCAAGTCATTTATAAAAACGACAAACAGCAGTGGCCCCAAAGCAGATCCTTGCGGTACACCACTAGTAACTAAACTCCAGGATAAGCATTTACCATCAACCACCACTTTCTTTCAGCTAGCCAATTTCTGATCCAAAGCACTAATTCACCTTCAATCCCATACTTCTGTATTTTCTGCAATAGCCTACCGTGGGGAACTTTATCAAACGCCTTACTGAAATCCATATAGACCACATCCACGGCTTTACCCTCATCCACCTGTTTGGTCACCTTGTCAAAAAACTCAATAAGGTTTGTGAGGCACGACCCACCCTTCACAAAACCGTGCTGACTATCTCTAATGAACTTATTCTTTTCAAGATGATTATAAATCCTATCTCTTATAACCTTTTCCAACATTTTACCCACAACCGAAGTAAGGCTCACAGGTCTATAATTACCAGGGCTGTCTCTACTCCCCTTCTTGAACAAGGGGACAACATTTGCTATCCTCCAGTCTTCCGGCACTATTCCTGTCGACAATGACGACATAAAAATCAAGGACAAAGGCTCTGCAATCTCCTCCCTGGCTTCCCAGAGAATCCTAGGATAAATCCCATCTGGCCCAGGGGACTTATCTATGTTCACACTTTCCAAAATTGCTAACACCTCCTCATTGTGAACCTCAATCCCATCTAGCCTAGTAGCCTGAATCTCAGTATTCTCCTCGACAACATTTTCTTTCTCCACTGTAAATACTGACGAAAAATATTCATTTAACACTTCCCCTATCTCCTCCGATTCCACACACAACTTCCCACTACTATCCTTGATTGGCCCTAACCTATCTCTAGTCATTCTTTTATTCCTGATATACCTATAGAAAGCCTTAGGGTTTTCTTTGATCCCATCCGCCAATGACTTCTCGTGTCCTCTCCTTGCTCTTCTTATCTCTCCCTTTAGATCCTTCCTGGCTAGCTTGTAACTCTCAAGCGCCCTAACTGAGCCTTCACGTCTCATCCTAACATAAGCCTTCTTCTTCCTCTTGACAAGCTCTTCAACATCTTTAGTAAACCACAGCTCCCTCGCTCGACTACTTCCTCCTTGCCTGACAGGTACATACTTATCAAGGACACGCAGTAGCTGCTCCCTGAATAAGCTCCACATTTCGATTGTGCCCAGCCCCTGCAGTTTCCTTCCCCATCCTACGCATCCTAAATCTTGCCTAATCGCATCATAATTTCCTTTCCCCCAGCTATAATTCTTGCCCTGCTGTATCTGCCTGTCCCTGCCCATCGCTAAGGTAAACCTAACCGAATTGTGATCACTATCACCAAAGTGCTCACCAACTTCTAAATCTAACACCTGGCCGGGTTCATTACCCAGTACCAAATCCAATGTGGCATCGCCCCTGGTTGGCCTGTCTACATACTGTGTCAGAAAACCCTCCTGCACACACTGGACAAAAACTGACCCATCTAAAGTACTCGAACGCTAGTATTTCCAGTCAATATTTGGAAAGTTAAAGTCCCCCATAACCACTACCCTGTTACTCTCGCCCCTGTCAAGAATCATCTTTGCCATCCTTTCCTCTACATCTCTGGAACTATTTGGAGGTCTATAGAAAACTCCCAACAGGGTGACCTCTCCTCTCCTGTTTCTAACCTCGGCCCAGACTACCCCAGTAGACGAGTCCTCAAACGTCCTTACTTCCGCTGTAATACTTTCCTTGATTAACAATGCCACATCCCCCCCTCTTTTACCATCTTCTCTGTTCTTACTGAAACATCTAAATCCCGGAACAAGCAACATCCATTCCTGTCCCTGCTCTACCCATGTCTCTGAAATGGCCACAACATCGAGGTCCCAGGTACCAACCCATGCTGCAAGCTCACCCACCTTATTCCGGATGCTCCTGGCGTTGAAGTAGACACATTTTAAACCAAGCTCTTGCTTGCCAGTGCCCTCTTGTGTCCTTATAACCTTATCCCTGACCTCACTACTCTCAACATCCTGCACACTGGAACTACAATTTAGGTTCCCATCCCCCTGCTGAATTAGTTTAAACCCCCCCGAAGAGCACTCGCAAATCTCCCCCCCAGGATATTGGTACCCCTCTGGTTCAGGTGAAGACCATCCTGTTTGTAGAGGTCCCACCTACCCCAGAAAGAGCCCCAATTATCCAAGAAACCAAAACCCTCCCTCCTACACCATCCCTGCAGCCACGTGTTCAACTCCTCTCTCTCCCTATTCCTCACTTCGCTAGCACGTGGCACGGGCAACAACCCAGAGATAACAACTCTGTTTGTTCTCGCTCTAAGCTTCCACCCTAGCTCCCTGAATTTCTGCCTTAAATCCCCATCTGTCTTCCTACCTATGTCGTTGGTGCCTATGTGTACCACGACTTGCAGCTGCTCCCCCTCCCCCTTGAGGATCCCAAAAACACGATCCGAGACATCACGAACCCTGGCACCTGGGAGGCAACACACCAACCGTGAGTCTCTCTCGTTCCCACAAAACCTCCTATCTGTTCCCCGAACTATGGAGTCCCCAATGACTAATGCTCTGCTCCTCTTACCCCTTCCCTTCTGAGCAACAGGGACAGACTCTACGCCAGAGACCTGTATCCCATTGCCTACCCCTGGTAAGTCGTCTCCCCCAACAGTATCCAAAACGGTATACCTGTTGTTGAGGGAAACGGCCACAGGGGATCCCTGCACTGCCTGCTGGTTCCCTCTCCTTCCCCTGACGGTAACCCATCTACCTTCTTCTTTTACCTGAGGTGTGACTGCCTCCCGATAACGCCTCTCAATAATCCCCTCCGCCTCCCGAATGATCCGAAGTTCCTCCAGCTCTAGTTCCCTAACGCGGTCCTCGAGGAGCTGGAGCTGGGTGCACTTCCCGCAGATGCAGTCAGCAGGGACACCCTTGGCGACCCTTACCTCCCACATTCTGCAGGAGGAACATTCAACTGCCTTAACCTCCATTCCCACTATTCTAAATTCCCAAGTTTTTAACCAATCACACGATAAAACAAGAGAAATAGAAAAAGCCTTACCTTACCTACACACAACCGAATCCTTTTCCTGTAACCTAAGACATTCCACCTCACTGTTAACCACTTGGCCAATCTTTGTGTCATCCGCGAACTTACTGATCCTCCCCCCCACATTGTCATCTATGTCATTTATATAAATGACAAACAATAGGGGACCCAGCACAGATCCCTGTGGTACGCCACTGGACACTGGCTTCCAGTCACTAAAACAGCCGTCTGTCATCACTCTCTGTCTCCTACAGCTGAGTCAATTTTAAATCCACCTGATCAAGTTACCTTGCATCCCATGTGCATTTGCTTTCTTGATAAGTCTCCCATGTGGGACCTTGTCAAAGGCTTTGCTGAAATCCATGTAAACTACATCAACTGCACTACCCTCATCTACACACCTGGTCACATGCTCAAAAAATTCAATCAAATTTGTTAGGCATGACCTCCCGCTGACAAAGCCATGTTGACTATTCCTAATCAAATTATGCCTCTCCAGGTGGAGATAGATTCTCTCCTTCAGAATTTTCTCCAATAGTTTCCCTACCACTGAAGTGAGCCTCACTGGTCTGTAGTTCCCTGGCTTATCTCTAATACCTTTCTTAAATAGTGGGACCACATTAGCTGTTCTCCAGTCCTGTGGCACCTCCCCTGTGGCCAGAAAGGAATTAAAAATCAGGGTCAGAGCCCCTGCAATCTCCACCCTCGCCTCCCACAGCATCCTGGGACACAAATCGTCTGGACCTGGAGATTTGTCTACTTTTAAGCCTGCCAAAACCTCCAATACCTTGTCACTCCCTGTGACAATTTGCTCAAGAACCACACAGTCTCTCTCTCTGAGTTCCATATCTACATCCTCTTTCGCTTGGGTGAAAACAGATGTGAAATATTCGTTCAACACCCTACCAATGTCCTCTGGCTCCACCCACAAATTTCCCCCTTGGCCCCTAATGGGTCCTACTTTTTCCCTGGTTATCCTCTTCCCATTGATATACTTACAGAATATCTTGGGATTTTCCCTACTTTTACCAGCCAGAGCTTTCTCATATCCCCTCTTTGCTCTCCTAATTGCTTTCTTCAGCTCCATCCTACACTTTCTGCACTCCACTAATGCTTCCGTTGATTTGCTCTCCTTGTATTTGCTAAAAGCCTCTCTTTTCCTTCTCAACAATTAATGTTGAGAAAGTCGAAATCACCTAATATAATTACCCTATTAGTATTTTTACACACCTCTGCAAAATGCACACATATTTGCTCCTCAATTTCCCACTGACTATCTGGGGGTCGATAATAAACACCTAGCAATGTGGCTGTCCCTTTTTTATTCCTAAACTCTACCCATAAAGCTTCATTTGATGCCCCCTCCAAGATATCATCTCTCCTCACTGCAGTAACTGACTCCTTAACTAATATTGCAATGCCCCCTCCTCTGTCTCGCCTGAAGATTCTATATCCCGGGATATTGAGCTGCCAATCCTGCCCCTCCCTCAACCATGTCTCCGTGATGGCTACTATATCACAATTCCACGTGTCAATCATTGCCCTTAACTCATCCATTTTACCTGCAATACTCCTGGCATTAAAGTAGAGGTCTTCCATCCAGGTCTTACTCCCTTGAAACTTACTTCCGCTGTATTCCCTCTGACTTGTTCGCTTTCCTGTGTTTAGCTGTGTCCCTATTCTGCTAGGAGTCTGCATCCCCTCCCCCTGTCAAATTAGTTTAAACTCCTCCCAACAGCACTAGCAAACCTGCCAGCAAGGATGTTAGTCCCCCTCTGGTTCAGATGTGGACCGTCCCGCTTGAACAGGTCCCACCTTCCCCAGAAACGGTCCCAGTGGTCCAGGAATCTAAAACCCTCCCTCCTGCACCAACTCTTAAGCCACACATTCATCTGTGCTATTCTCCTATTTCTATACTCGCTAGCACGTGGCACTGGGAGTAATCCAGAGATTACAACCCGAGAGGTCCTGCTTTTTAGTCTACTGCCGAACTCCCTGAATTCTTGATGCAAGACGTCATCCCTCTTTCTACCTACGTCATTGGTACCAACATGTACCATGACCTCTGCCTTATCACCCTCCCCCTTCAGAATGCCCTGCAGCCGTTCAATGACATCCCGGACCCTGGCACCAGGGAGGCAACACACTATCCTGGAGTCACGTTGATGGCCACAGTAGCGCCTATCTGTTCCCCTGACTATAGAATCCCCTATTACTATTGCTCTTCCTCTCTTTCCCCCTTCCTGTGTAGACAGGCTGCTTGCGGTGCCAGAAGCTTGGCTCTGTCCGCACTCCCTGGAGGAACCAGCCTCATCAGCCTCCAAAATGGAATACCGATTTGAAAGCGGGACCCCAGGGGACCCCTGAACTACCTGTCTGATTCTCTTGGACTGCCTGGTAGTCACCCATTCCCTTCCTTCCTCAAGTCCCTTCAGCTGCGGTGTGACCACCTCTCTATACATGCTATCCACAATGCTCTCAGATTCGCGGATGCTCCACAGTGTTTCAAGCCGCCGTTCCAGCTCTGAAACCCGAGCTTCCAGGAGCTGCAGCTGTACACACTTCCTGCACACATGCCAGTCCCGGGGACTGGAAATGTTCCCAGATTCCTGCATGCAGCAAGAGGTGCAAACCACGGCTTCAAGCTCTCCTGCCATGACTAAACCCTTTAAATTTAAAACTTTAGAAGAATATAATTGAAAAAAACAACTAAGTCTTGTTAAAATAATGACTTACAAATCAATCCACATTGAAAAATACGCACCAGGACTTACTCACCAGTCAGCTGTGCTCTTTGGAAACTCTCGGCTCCCCTCAATCTGAGGACAGGTAGGAAATGAAAGGAGCTCCTCGCTCCCTCCTCACCGAACTTCCTCAGTCACCAAACTTCCACTTTAATACTCTAATGTAACCCAAGTCAGCACTCTTGTGCAAACAAGTTCAGCACTGTAAGATGGCCCACTTTTATACTGACTGACTCTAGCCCCTGAAAATTGGTTTAAGCCAATTCTCTAATTAAAAAGGTGCAGCTGCAAGCAGAGCCTGAGTGAACTCTGTTTAAAGCTGGTCTAAAATTCACCTTCTCCAACCCAAACAGCAACTGTTAAGTTAATTTGCTAAATAAAAGACAGGCAAGACTTAAGATAAAATTAACCCTTAATTATCCTCAGTCACCAAACTTCCACTTTAACATTCTAATGCAACCCAAGTCAGCACTCCAATGCAAACAAGTTCGAACAAATTGTTAGAATCTATTCTGAGGGACAGGATAAACTGCTACTTAGAAAGGCATGGATTAATCAGGGATAGTCAGAATGGATTTGTTAAAGGAAGGTCATGTCTTACTAACTTAATTGAGTTTTATGAAGAAGTAACAAGTAGTATTGATGAGGGTAGTGCAATGGATGTGGTCTGCATGGATTTTAGTAAGGCATTTGACAATGTCCCACATGGCAGACTAGTCAGTAAAATGAAAGCCCATGGGATACAGGGGAATGTGGCAGGTTGGATCCAGAATCCCCAGACCCAGATTAGATGTATCCCAGGCTGTTATGTGAGGCAAGGGAGGAGATTGTCGGGGCTCTGACACAAATTTTCAAATCCTCTCTAACCACAGGAGAGGAGACAGAGAACTGGAGGATAGCGAATGTGGTACCATTATTCAAGAAGGGTAGTAGGGATAAACCAAGTAATTACAGGCTGGTGAGTCTAACATCAGTGGTTGGGAAAATATTGGAAAGAATTCTGAAGGACAGGATTATTCTCCACTTGGGGAGGCAGGGATTAATCAAGGATAGTCAGCATGGCTCTGTCAGGGGGAGATCATGTCTAACAGTTTTGACTGAAATTTTCAAGGAGGTGACTAGATGTGTAGATGAGGGTAAAGCAGTTGAAATAGTCTACATGGACTTCAGTAAGGCTTTTGATAAGGTCCCGCGTGGAAGATTGGTCAAGAAGAGCCCATGGGAGACAGAGCAACTTGGCAAATTGGATCCAAAATTGGCTTAGTGGCAGGAGGCAGAGGGTGCTGATCGAGGGTTGTTTTTGCAATTGGAAGCCTGTGACCAGTGGTGTACCGCAGGGATCGGTGCTGGGACCCTTGCTATTTGTAGTGTACATTAATGATTTAGACGTGACTATAGGAGTTATGATCAGCAAGTTTGCAGATGACACGAAAATTGCAGATGTCATAGTGAGGATAGCCTTAGATTACAGCATGATATAGATGGGCAGAGTGGCAAATGGAATTTAATGCGGAGAAGTGTGAAGTGATGCATTTTGGGAGGATTAACAAGGCAAGGGAAAAGACAATGGATGGTAGGGCCCGAGGAAGTTCAGAGGGGCCTTGGTGTACTTGTCCATAGATCATTGAAGGCAGCAGAAAAGGTAGATAATAAAAACAAGAAATGCTGGAAATACTCAGCAGGTCTGGCAGCATCTGTGGAGAGAGAAGAGGAGTTAACCTTTCAGGTCAGTGACGCTTCTTCAGAACTGGGTAGATAGCAAACAGCAAAGGTAGATAATGTGGTTAGGAAGGCATATGGGATACTTGCCTTTATTAACTGAAACACAGAATACAAGAGCTGTATGGAGCTGTGGAAAACACTAGTCAGGCCACAACTGAAGTACTGTGTACAGTTCTGATCACCACCCTCTAGGAAGGAAGTAACTGCACTAGAGAGGGTACAGAGGAGATTCACAGGATATTGCCTGGGCTGGAGCATTTCAGCTATGAAGAGAGACTGGATAGGCCCAGGTTATTTTCCTTAGAGCAGAGAAGGCTGAAGGGGGACCGATTGAGGTATACAAAATTATGAGGGGCATAGATAGGGTAGATAGGAAGAAACTTCTTCCCTTCACGGAGGTGTCAATAACCAAGGGGCATAGATTTTTTTTTTTTAGTTTTGGTGACTGCAGCTTTGACAGTAGCGAAGGTGCGAGAGAAGGCTTACAGCTGGGAAGTCAATTTCAGTGTAAGTTTAAAAGTTAATTCCCTTTTGTTTTCGGAGGACCAGGGGACTGCTGGGTAAGTAAAAACTATATATTTGGGTGGTGGCTGTACCCGAGACACTACACATGTAGTGTCTCCCACCCACCCTCCTCCTCTAACCAAAAAAAGGACTCTGTTGTGTTGATAAGGTAAGCTTTTTATTTAAGAAGTTCTGTCTGTTGGATTGCTAACCTAACAAGTTTTGATTTTTTTTTTTGGTTTTTCAGTAGATTTGTTGGGAATTTAGAATAGTGGGAATGGAAGTTAAGGCAGTTGTATGTTCCTCCTGCAGAATGTGGGAGGTAAGGGTCGCCAAGAGTGTCCCTGCTGACTGCATCTGCGGGAAGTGCACCCAACCCCAGCTCCTCGAGAACTGCGTTAGGGAACTGGAGCTGGAGCTGGATGAACTTCGGATCATTCGGGAGGCGGAGGGGGTTATTGAGAGGAGTTATGGGGAGGTAGTCACACCTCAGGTAAAAGAAGTAGGTAGATGGGTTACCGTCAGGGGAAGGAGAGGGAACCAGCAGGCAGTGCAGGGATCCCCTGTGGCCATTTCCCTCAACAACAGGTATACCGTTTTGGATACTGTTGCGGGGGACGACTTACCAGGGGTAAGCAATGGGGTACAGGTTACTGGCACAGAGTCTGTCCCTGTTGCTCAGAAGGGAAGGGGGAAGAGGAGCAGAGCATTGGTCATTTGGGACTCCATAGTTAGGGGAACAGATAGGAGGTTCTGTGGGAACGAGAGAGACTCACGGTTGGTATGTTGCCTCCCAGGTGCCAGGGTTCGTGATGTCTCGGATCGTGTTTTTGGGATCCTTAAGGGGGAGGGGGAGCAGCCCCAAGTCGTGGTCCACATAGGCACCAACGACATAGGTAGGAAGAGAGATGGGGATTTAAGACAGAAATTCAGGGAGCTAGGGTGGAAGCTTAGAGCGAGAACAAACAGAGTTGTTATCTCTGGGTTGTTGCCCGTGCCACGTGATAGCGAAGCGAGGAATAGGGAGAGAGAGGAGTTGAACACGTGGCTGCAGGGATGGTGCAGGAGGGAGGGTTTTGGTTTCTTGGATAATTGGGGCTCTTTCTGGGGTAGGTGAGACCTCTACAAACAGGGTGGTCTTCACCTGAACCAGAGGGGTACAAATATCCTGGGGGGGGAGATTTGCGAGTGCTCTTCGGGGGCGTTTAAACTAATTCAGCAGGGGAATGGGAACCTAAATTGTAGTGCCAGTGGACAGGATGTTGAGAGTAGTGAGGTCAGGGATAAGGTTACAAGGACGCAAGAGGGCACTGGCAAGCAAGAACCTGGTTTAAAGTGTGTCTACTTCAACGCCAGGAGCATCCGGAATAAGGTGGGTGAGCTTGCAGCATGGGTTGGTACCTGGGATCGCGATGTAGTGGCCATTTCGGAGACATGGGTAGAGCAGGGGCAGGAATGGATGTTGCAGATTCCGGGATTTAGATGTTTCAGTAAGAACAGAGAAGATGGTAAAAGAGGGGGGGGTGTGGCATTGTTAATCAAGGAGAGTATGACAGCGACAGAAAGGACGTTTGAGGACTCGTCTACTGAGGTAGTATGGGCCGAGGTTAGAAACAGGAGAGGAGAGGTCACCCTGTTGGGAGTCTTTTATAGACCTCCGAATAGTTCCAGAGATGTAGAGGAAAGGATAGCGAAGATGATTCTCGACAGGGGCGAGAGTAACAGGGTAGTTGTTATGGGGGACTTTAACTTTCCAAATATCGACTGGAAATACTATAGTTCGAGTACTTTAGATGGGTCAGTTTTTGTCCAGTGTGTGCAGGAGGGTTTTCTGACACAGTATGTGGACAGGCCAACCAGGGGCGATGCCACATTGGATTTTGTACTGGGTAATGAACCCGGCCAGGTGTTAGATTTAGATGTAGGTGAGCACTTCGGTGATAGTGACCACAATTCGGTTAGGTTTACCTTAGCGATGGGCAGGGACAGGCATATACCGCAGGGCAAGAATTATAGCTGGGGGAAAGGAAATTATGATGTGATTAGGCAAGATTTAGGATGCGTAGGATGGGGAAGGAAACTGCAGGGGATGGGAACAATCGAAATGTGGAGCTTATTCAAGGAGCAGCTACTGCGTGTCCTTGATAAGTATGTACCTGACAGGCAGGGAGGAAGTTGTCGAGCGAGGGAGCCGTGGTTTACTAAAGAAGTTGAAGCGCTTCTCAAGAGGAAGAAGGCGGCTTATGTTAGGATGAGACGTGAAGGCTCAGTTAGGGCGCTTGAGAGTTAAAAGCAAGCCAGGAAGGATCTAAAGGGAGAGCTAAGAAGAGCAAGGAGAGGACACGAGAAGTCATTGGTGGATAGGATCAGGGAAAACCCTAAGGCTTTCTATAGGTATATCAGGAATAAAAGAATGACTAGACTTAGAACAGGGCCAATCAAGGATAGTAGTGGGAAGTTGTGTGTGGAATCAGAGGAGGTAGGGGAAGCGTTAAATGAATATTTTGCGTCAGTATTTACAGTAGAGAAAGAAAATGTTGTCGAGGAGAATACTGAGATTCAGGCTACTAGGCTAGATGGGATTGAGGTTCACAAGGAGGAGGTGTTAGCAATTTTGGAAAGTGTGAAAATGGATAAGTCCCCTGAGCCAGATGGGATTTATCCTAGGATTCTCTGGGAAGCCAGGGAGGAGATTGCAGAGCCTTTGTCCTTGATCTTTATGTCGTCATTGTCGACAGGAATAGTGCCGGAAGACTGGAGGATAGCAAATGTTGTCCCCTTGTTCAAGAAGGGGAGTAGAGACAGCCCTGGTAATTATAGACCTGTGAGCCTTACTTCGGTTGTGGGTAAAATGTTGGAAAAGGTTATAAGAGACAGGATTTATAATCATCTTGAAAAGAATAAGTTCATTAGCGATAGTCAGCACGGTTTTGTGACAGGTAGGTCGTGCCTCACAAACCTTATTGAGCTTTTCGAGAAGGTGACCAAACAGGTGGATGAGGGTAAAGCAGTGGATGTGGTGTATATGGATTTCAGTAAGGCGTTTGATAAGGTTCCCCACGGTAGGCTATTGCAGAAAATACGGAAGTATGGGGTTGAAGGTGATTTAGAGCTTTGGATCAGAAATTGGCTAGCTGAAAGAAGACAGAGGGTGGTGGTTGATGGTAAATGTTCATCCTGGAGTATAGTTTCTAGTGGTGTACCGCAAGGATCTGTTTTGGGGTCACTGCTGTTTGTCATTTTTATAAATGACCTGGAAGAGGGTGTAGAAGGGTGGGTTAGTAAATTTGCGGATGACACTAAGGTCGGTGGAGTTGTGGATAGTGCCGAAGGATGTTGTAGGGTACAGAGGGACATAGATAGGCTGCAGAGCTGGGCTGAGAGATGGCAAATGGAGTTTAATGCGGAAAAGTGCGAGGTGATTCACTTTGGAAGGAGTAACAGGAATGCAGAGTACTGGGCTAATGGGACGATTCTTGGTAGTGTAGATGAACAGAGAGATCTTGGTGTCAGGTGCATAAATCCCTGAAGGTTGCTACCCAGGTTAATAGGGCTGTTAAGAAGGCATATGGTGTGTTAGCATTTATTAGTAGGGGGATCATGTTTCGGAGCCACAAGGTCATGCTGCAGCTGTACAAAACTCTGGTGAGACCGCACCTGGAGTATTGCGTGCAGTTCTGGTCACCGCATTATTGGAAGGATGTGGAAGCTATGGGTGCAGAGGAGATTTACTAGGATGTTGCCTGGTATGGAGGGAAGGTCTTACGAGGAAAGGCTGAGGGACTTGAGGTTGTTTTCGTTGGAGAGAAGGAGG
Source organism: Heterodontus francisci (assembly GCF_036365525.1). Taxonomy (NCBI): domain Eukaryota; kingdom Metazoa; phylum Chordata; class Chondrichthyes; order Heterodontiformes; family Heterodontidae; genus Heterodontus; species Heterodontus francisci. The sequence continues at coordinate 4,539,185 of NC_090408.1, forward strand.
AGGAGAGGTGACTTAATAGAGACATATAAGATAATCAGAGGGTTGGATAGGGTGGATAGTGAGAGTCTTTTTCCTCGGATGGTGATGGCAAACACGAGGGGACATAGCTTTAAGTTGAGGGGTGATAGATATAGGACAGATGTCAGAGGTAGTTTCTTTACTCAGAGAGTAGTAGGGGCGTGGAACACCCTGCCTGCAACAGTAGTAGACTCGCCAACTTTAAGGGCATTTAAGTGGTCATTGGATAGACATATGGATGAAAATGGAATAGTGTAGGTCAGATGGTTTCACAGGTCGGCGCAACATCAAGGGCCGAAGGGCCTGTACTGCGCTGTCATGTTCTAATTCTAATTCTAATTTAAGGTAAGGGGCAGGAGGTTCAGAGGGGATTTGAGGAAAAAATGTTTCGCCCCGAGGGTGGTTAGAATCTGGAACACACTGCCTGAAGGGGCAGTAGAGGCAGGATCCCTCACAACATTAAAGAAATATTTAGATGAGCACTCGAAACACCGTAGCATACAAGGCTACGGGCCATGTGCTGAAAAATGGGACTGGAATAGATAGGTGCTTGATGGCCAGCACGGACACGATAGGCCGAAGGGCCTGTTTCTGTGCTGTATAACTCTATCACTTTATAAGAATTTGCTCAGGGCCAGGAAACAAAGGGTAGTAGTTGATGGATGTTTTGGTGAATGGAAAGCTGTTTCCATGGCGTTCCAGAGGGCTCAGTGTTGGGTCACTTGCTGTTTCTGGTATATTTTAATGACTTAGGACTTAAATTTGGGAGGCATGATTGGGAAATTTGTTAATGACATAAAAATTGGCTGTGTAGTTGAAAGTGAAGAGTTTAACCGTAGACTCCGGAAAGATATCAATGGTTTGGTTGAGTGAGTGGAAAAGTGGCAAATGGAATTCAATCCAGAAAAGCGTGAGGTAATGCATTTGGGGAGGGCAAATAAAGTGAGGTAATACACTATAAACAGGAGGATATTGAGAGGGGTAGAAGTGAGAGACTTTGGAGTGCATGTCCACAGGTCCCTGAAGGTGGCAGGACAGGTAGATAGTGTGAGAAGGCATATGGAATGCTTTCCTTTATTGGCTGAGGGATTGAATTCAAAAGCAGGGATGTAATGCTGGAACTGTATAAAACGCTGGTTAGGCCACAACTGGAGTATTGCGTATAGTTCTGGTCACCACATTACAGAAAGGGCATAAATGCTCTGGAGAGAGATTTACAAGAATGTTGCCAGGACTTTGGATAGGCTAGGGTTGTTTTCCTTAGAACAGAGGAGGCAGAGGGGTGACTTAATAGAGGTGTGCAAAATTATGAGGGGCCTGTTTCTCCTAGTGGAGGTCAATTACCGGGGGCACAGATTTAAGGTGATTCGTAGAAGGATTAGAGGGGACATGAGGAAAGACTTTTTCACCCAGAGGGTGGTGGGTATCACTGCCAGGAACGGTGGAGGAGGCAGAAACCCTCAACTCTTTTAGAAGGTACCCAGACATGCACCTGAAGTGCTGTAACCTGCGAGGTTATGGACCAGGTGCTGGAAGGTGGGATTAGATTGGGCGGCTAGTTTTATCGGCCAGCACGGACACGATGGACTGAATGGCCTCCTTCTGTACCGTAATTTTTCTATGGTTCTATTTCATCCCTCTCTAATAGTTTCCCTGACAAAACTGCCACTCCCCCTCCTTTCTTAACCCCCTCCCTATCAGGGTCTGAAAACCCTCTCGCCAGGAACTGCCATTCCTGCCCCTCCTTAAGTCATGTTTCTGTAATTGCTATGATATCATACCGCCACATGTCTATCTGTGCCCTCAGCTCATCTGCTTTGTTTGCTATACTCATAATATGCTTGTACAAAGGGAGGTGGGGTGTAGGGTGATGTGCCTCACAATTACTATGGTCTCTTGCAATGCCTTTGGCAGTTGGAGAGAGGATTTCCCAGTATAATTCTACCTTGAATTGCCTGAGGGTTTTTCGGTCTGGTTTGTGCCTCTCAGTGGAATGCATGGATACAGGTCGGTGGGAGCACTTGGGTCATGATGTTTAATCGCAACATGACTATGAGACGAGCTTGATGGACTAGCCAGTCTTATTTTGGCAATCATTTTTGTATGTTCATCCGTCCTGCTGTGAACCTTTTTGTGCCAAGTATGTGTTCTCCAACTGTCAAGCTATTGGTCAAGGGCATATCACTGTGGATCAAATGCTGAATGCTGCAGGCTTCAATTTATAAAAGAATCTTCGTGTAGCACAAATACTTACAAATCACATTCCTACTACTTTGGTGAATATCTCCTTTGCAATGAGAAAGGGCTGATGAATAATCTAGTTCTAAAGAAGCTTCTAGGGAAGAGTGACCAGAATATAGAATTTTATATCAAGTTTGAAAATGATGTAGTTGAATCTGAAACTAGGATCTTAAATCTAAAAAGAAACTGCAAAAGTATGAGGGGCAAATTGACTGTGGTACACTGGGAAACATTAAAAGGTTTGAGAGTAGACAGGCAATGGACGGAGGCATCGGGGGAACTGCCTGCATGGTTTACAACAAATTTACATTCCTTTGAGGCACAAAACCCAGCAGGAAAGATGATCCAACCATGGCTAACAAGAGGAGTTAAGATTGTATCAGATCAAAGGAAGAGGCTTATAAAGTTGACAAAAAAGTAGTAAGCCTGAGGACTGGGAACATTTTAGAATTCAGCAAAGGAGAACCAAGAAACTGATAGTGTGTGAATATGAAAGTAAACTAGCGCGAAACAAAAATAGACCGTAAAAGTTTCTATAGGTATGTAAAAAAGGAAAAGATAAGCAAAGATAAATGTGGGCCCATTACAGGCATACATCGGGAAATTTATAATGGGGAATAAGGAAAAGTTAGAGAAATTAAGCACTTTGTCCGACTTCATGGAGGAAGATACAAAAAAAACTCCCAGAAATACTAAAGAAGCAAGGGACTAGCAAGAATGAGAATTGAAAGAAATCAGTATTACTATTAGGATTGGGGTAATATACTGGTATGGATTGAGAACTGGTTAACGGACAGAAAACATAGGAATTAACCGATCATTCTCAGATTGGCAGGCTGTGTCTAGAAGGACCCATGCTCGTGTCCCACCTGTTCACAATCTAAATATCAATGAATTGCAGGTGGGGACCAAATATAATTATTTCCAAGTTTGCTTATGAGACAAAACTAGGTGGGAATGCGATTTGTGAGAAGGATGCAAAGATGCTTCAAGGGGATTTAGACAGGCTAAATGAGTGGGCAAGAACATGGCAGATGGAATATAATGCGGAAAAATGTGAAGTTATCCACTTTGTTAGGAGAAACAGAAATGCATTTCTGAAATGGAGAGAGATTGGGAAGTGTTGATGTGCAAATGAACCTGGGTGTCCTTGCTCATAAGTCACTGAAAGCTAACATGCAGGTGTAGCAAGCAATTAGGAAGGCAAATGGTATGTTGGCCTTTATTGCAAGAGGATTTGAGTACAGGAGTAAATGCATCTTGCTGCAATTGTATAGAGCCTTGGTGAAACTGCACTTGGCGTATTGTGTACAGTTTTGGTCTCCTTACTAAGGATGGATAATCTTGCCATAGGGAAGTGCAACGATGGTTCACCAGACTGATCCCTGGAATGGTGGGATTGTCCTATGAGGCAAGATTGAGGAAACTAGGCCTATATTCTCTATAGTTTAGAAGTATGAGAGGTGATCTCATTGAAGCATACAAAATTTTTACAGGGTTCAAAAGGGTGGATGGAGGAAGGGCGTTTTCCCCTGGCTGGAGGATTGGTTGGGGGGGGCGGTGGTGTGCGGTGGTTGGTGGGAACAACCAGGGGACACAGTCTCATAATAAGAGATAGGCCATTTAGGACTGAGATGAGGGGGAATTTCTTCACACACAGGGTGAATCTTTGGAATTCTCTGTTCCAGAGGGCTGTGGAGGTTCAGTCATTGAGTATATTCAAGACAGAGATCGATAGATTTCTAGATATTAAAGATATCAAGGGATATGGGGACAGTGCGGAAAATGGCACTGAGGTAGATCAGCCATGATCTAGATGAATGGTAGAGCAGGCACGAGGGGCCAAATGGCCTACTCCTGTTCCTATTTATGTTCAAGTAGCTGTAAGCCGTAAGCTGTAAACAGTGGTTGAATAGGATGTTGTTTATGATATTTACACAACAATATCTTTGCATTCCAGTAGAAGAGGTCCCATTTACAATAACAATCGTGATTAAAAACATATTCCCATACAGGGTTTCCCATCTCCTCTGGTATAGCAATCGAGTGTGCTTCCTCCTACTCATTCCCCTCCATTCATTAAGTATGAAATAATCTGTAAATGTTGGAAATCTGAGATCAAAAAATGCTCACCATGGATTTCATGTTTCTCCAACGACAGCTGACTGAGCTGCTGTGCATTTCCAGAATGTTCTATTTTACTAAGCATTGCCTGTGGCCAGTGTTAACAAGCCCAGTGAGATTAATAAAACGTCAGCAGCACAGAAATCAAATATTAATCCTAATTACGACGTTACAATTCCAGAAAACTGGTAGCACCATAATGAACATAAGCATAGGTGAGTCAGGTAAAACAGCCACAGTAAGCACACATCTTAAAAACTAATCCTGCAGTACTTTTAAGAAGTATGAGGTCAGACCGGGAGTAAAACAGGCATTATCTCACCAATAGTTTGTAGGAAAAGATAAGAAATGAAGCGGGCATAGAGCCAGATAGTTAAGAGACCATAGGAGTCAGCAGTATGAATAAAGCTCATTGTGGATGTACTGGAAATAAGGAGGGAAGTCCATTGCCAATATCCACGGTTTCTCAGATAGAAGAAACAAGAAACAGATAATATTGAGGTGGTGTATGGAAAGGGATTACCTAACCCACTTTACGTGGTGATGTAATAGGCTAGCGTACTCATGTACTTAACTAGACGTAGGTGGGATGCTGTTACGACCAGGTGAGAAAGGTGTCTAGGGGTCTGTTACTGTTTTCACCTGGTCTATTGTAACAGGGCTTTATTTTAAACACACTGTGTCTTGAGCTCCCCCTTTGTGAATCCCTGTTCACAGCTTTTCAAAAACCAAATACAACAAAAGCAACAATTTGCAGTGATATCAATAAAAAGGGAAACAGAAGTGGAAAATGTTGTAAACACTGAGCTGGCCAGAATATTTAAGACACAGCGATAGACCCTTTACAAAAACAGATAAAGGGCCCAGATCTGAAACATGAACTCTGTTCTCTCCACAGATGCTAACTATTGAAGTTTCCAATATTTGCTACTTTTATTTCAAGAGTCCAGTTTTTTTCTTTTTTTAAGGATAGGTCAGGGAGCTGAACTGCTGTCTAAATCACGTCATTTAATGTAGATAAATACAAAGCAGACTGGGGAAGGGAAATAAACAAAATGAGCACAAAAGAGACAGATGTGGGGAGCTCTGGTGGAGAGCTCACTGAAACCATAAGCATGCTGAGCAGCAGGAAGAAGGGAAGTGAATGGGGCCTCACGATCCAGTCACGGGCATCGAGCACAAATCTCAGGAGCTGATTGTGCTTTGTGCAGACACTGGTACCCCCTACCTGGAGCACTGGACACATGTACCCCATACCTGGAGCACTGGACACATGTACCCCATACCTGGAGCACTGGACACTGTACCCCACACCTGGAGCACTGGACACTGTACCCCACACCTGGAGCACTGGACACATGTACCCCACACCTGCAGCAGTGGGCAGAGAAATCCCGCACCTGGAGCAATGGGTACAATCCTGGACACTGGTAACCCTACACCTGGAGTACTGGAGCACTTGGGTGCTAATTTATCAGTTTACTTGTAAAACAAGTACAGAAAAGGATAATTTAATTACACTTAACACACATTGAGAAAAGATCATCTCTCTTGGATCAAACAGTTCTCTTTAAGGGAACAAAAAGTAGTACTTGCCTTTTTCAGTGGTACTGTACTCCGGAACCAGTTATAATCAGGGGAGATTTTTATCTCACCCATTGTGACCAGAACATATAATGTTGCAGAAAGTCTGTATAAAGCACAATAAAATACAAGTAATTGTGACATGTATTTCAAATTGTAATTTTTTTTCATTCTTTTATGGGATGTGGGCGTCATTGGCAAGGCCAGCATTTGTTGCTCAACCCGAACTGCCTTTGACAACTGAGTAGCTTGCTAGGTCATTTCAGACGTCAGTTAAGAGTCAACCACATTGATGTGGGTCTGGAGTCACGTGTAGGCCAGACCAAGTAAAGATGGCAGATTTCCTTCGCTAAAGGACATTAGTGAACCATATGGGTTTTTACAACAATCGATGTTAGCTTCATGGCACCATTTCAGAGACGAGTTTTCAATTCCAGATTTTAATTAATTAACTGAATTTAAATTCCACCAGCTGCCCTGGTGGGATTTGAACCAGTGTTCCCTGGGCCTCTGCACTACCAGTTCAGTGACATTCCCACTGTCTCCCTCAATTCAAAAAGTATTTCTACTCTTTTGCAACAGAGACGTTCGGGATTTTCGTACACCAATAACTGTTTAAAAGAGCACAAGCATCAGAATATATGCAAGAGGCGGTGGCGAAGTGTTAATGGCACTACACTAGTAACCCAGAGCCCCAGGTTAATGCTCTGGGGGCATGGGTTCAAATCCCACCAAGGCAGATGGTGGAATTTGAATTCAATTAATAAATCTGGAATTAAAAAAGCTAGTCTAGTGGTGATCAGGAAACCATTGTCGATTGTTGGAAAAACCCATCTGCTTCACTAATTTCCTTGAAGGAAGGAAATCTGCAGTCTTTACCCGGTCTGGCCTACATGTGACTCCAGACTCACAGCAATGTGGTTGTCTCTTAAATGCCCTGAAATGAATGCATCAAACCACTACAAAGTCTAAGAAAATAAATGAAACCGGATGGACCTAGGCACTGGAAACGACAATGGCAAACCCAGGCCTGTCGACCCTGCAAAGACCTCCTTACGAACATCTTGTACCAAAACTGGGAGAGCTGCTCCACAGGCTAGTCAAGCATCAGTCTGACATAGTCATACTCACGGAATCAACACTTGCAGACAATGTCCCTGACACCACCAACACCATCCCTGGATATGTCCTGTCCCATCAGCAGGATAGACTCACCAAAGGTGGCAGCACATTAGTATATAGTCAGGAGGGAGTTGCCCTGGGAGTCCTCAACATCAACTCTGGATGCCATGAAGTCTCATGGCATCAGGTCAAACATGGGCAAGGAAACCTCCTGCTGATCACCACATACCGGCCCCACTCAGCTGATGAATCAGTGCTTCGCCATGTTGAGCACCAACTGGAAGAGGGTAGCAAGGGCACAAAATGTACTTTGGGTGGGGGACTTCAATGCCCACCAAGAGTGGCTTGGTAGCACCACTACTGACCGAGCTGGCTGAGCCCTAAAGGACATAGCTGCTAGACAGGGTCTGCGGCAGGTGGTGAGGGAACCAAAGAACAACAAAGAACAGTACAACACAGGAACAGGCCATTCGGCCCTCCAAGCCTGCGCCAATCTTGATGCCTGCCTAAACTAAATCCTTCTGCACTTCCGGGGCCCATATCCCTCTATTCCCTTCCTATTCATATATTTGTCAAGACCTCTCTTAAACGTCGCTATCGTATCTGCTTCCACCTCCTCCCCTGGCAGCAAGTTCCAGTCACTCACCACCCTCTGTGTAAAAAACTTGCCTCGCACATCCCCTCTAAACTTTGCCCCTCGCACCTTAAACCTATGTCCCCTAGTAACTGACTCTTCCACCCTGGGAAAAAGCTTCTGACTATCCACTCTGTCCATGCCGCTCATAACTTTGTAAACCTCTATCATGTCGCCCCTCCACCTCCGTCGCTCCAGTGAAAACAATCTGAGTTTTTCCAACCTCTCCTCATAGCTAATGCCCTCCAGACCAGGCAACATCCTGGTAAACCTCCTCTGTACCCTCTCCAAAGCCTCCATGTCCTTCTGGTAGTGTGGCAACCAGAATTGCACGCAATATTCTAAGTGTGGCCTAACTAAGGTTCTGTACAGCTGCAACATGATTTGCCAATTTTTATACTCTATGCCCCGACCGATGAAGGCAAGCATGCCGTATGCATTCTTGACTACCTTATCCACCTGCGTTGCCACTTTCAGTGACCTGTGGACCTGTACGCCTGGATCTCTCTGCCTGTCAATACTCCTAAGGGTTCTGCCATTTACTGTATACCTCCCATCTGCATTAGACCTTCCAAAATGCATTACCTCACATTTGTCCGGATTAAACTCCATCTGCCATTTCTCCGCCCAAGTCTCCAACCGATCTATATCCTGCTGTATCCTCTGACAATCCTCATCATTATCCGCAACTCCACCAACCTTTGTGTCGTCCGCAAACTTACTAATCAGACCAGCTACATTTTCCTCCAAATCATTTATATATACTACAAACAGCAAAGGTCCCAGCACTGATCCCTGCGGAACACCACTAGTCACAGTCCTCCATTCAGAAAAACACCCATCCACTGTTACCCTCTGTCTTCTGTGACTGAGCCAGTTCTGTATCCATCTTTCCAGCTCACCTCTGATCCCGTGTGACTTAACCTTTTGCACCAGTCTGCCATGCGGGACCTTGTCAAAGGCTTTACTAAAGTCCATATGGACAACAACCACCGCCCTTCCCTCATCAATCATCTTCGTCACTTCCTCAAAAAACTCAATCAAATTAGTAAGACACGACAAGAGGAAAAAAACCTATTTGACCTCATCCTCACTAATCTGCCTGTCGCAGGTGCATCTGTCGATGGCAGTATTGGTAGAAGTGACCACTACACAGTCCTTGTGGAGACAAAGTCCTTTCTTCACATTGAGGGTACCCACCATCATGTGTGGCACTACCAAGTTACTAAATGGGATAGATTTCGAACAGATCCAGCAAGTCAAAACTGGGCATCCATGAGGTGCTGTGGGCCATCAGCAGCAGCAGAATTGTATTCAACCACAATCTGTTATCTCAAGGCCTGGCATATCCCCCACTCTACCATTACCATCAAGCCGGGGGACCAACCCTGGTTCAATGAAGAGTTTTTTTTTAGTTTTAGAGATACAGCACTGAAACAGGCCCTTCGGCCCACCGAGTCTGTGCCGACCATCAACCACCCATTTATACTCATGCTACACTCATTCCATATTCCTACCACATCCCCACCTATCCCTACCACCTACCTATACTAGGGGCAATTTATAATGGCCAATTTACCTATCAACCTGCAAGTCTTTGGCATGTTGGAGGAAACCGGAGCACCCGGAGGAATCCCACGCAGACACAGGGAGAACTTGCAAACTCCATACAGGCAGTACCCAGAATTGAACCCGGGTCGCTGGAGCTGTGAGGCTGCGGTGCTAACCACTGCGCCGCCCTTTAATTAATTAACTGAAATTCCACCAGCTGTCGTCGTGGGATTTGAACCTGTGTCCCCATGAATTAACCTGTGTTCTGGATTACTAAGTCAGTGACGTTACCACTGCACCATCATGCAGGAGGGCGTGCGAGGAGCAGCACCAGGCATGCCGCAAAATGTGGTGTCAGCCTGGTGACACACGAGTACTTGCAGGCCATACACCTGAAGCAGCATACAATAGGTTCAGATCCACAACCAACGGATCAGAACTAAGCTCTGCCACATTCAGTTGTGAATGCAAGCAGACGATTAAACAACTGACAGGAGGAGGAGGCTCCACAAATATCTCCATCTTCAACGATGGGGAAGCCCAGCACAGCAGTGCAAAAGAGAAAGCTGAAGCATTTGCATCCATCTTCAGCCAGAAGTCCCGAGTGGATGATCCATCTCGGTCTCCTCCTCAGGTCCCCAGCATCAGATGCCAGTCTTCAGGTAATCCGATTCACCCCACGTGATATCAAGAAACGGCTGAAGGCACTGGATACTGCAAAGGCTATGGGGCTTGACAACATTCCAGCAATAGTACTGACGACTTGTGCTCCAGAACGAGCCACGCCCCTCGTCAAATTGTTGCAGTACAGCTACAACACTGGCATCTACCTGGCAATATGGAAAATTGTCCAGGTATGTCCTGTGCACAAAAGGCAGGACAAATCCGATCCAGCCAACTACCACCATCAGTGTACTCCCGATCATCAGCAAAGTGATGGAAGGGGTCATCAACAGTGCTATCAAGCAGCACTTGCTCAGCAATAACCTGCTCACTGACACTCAGTTTGGGATCTGCCAGGGCCACTCAGCTCCTGAACTCATTACAGCCTCGGTCCAAACATGGACAAAAAAGCTGAACTCCAGAGGTGAGGTGAGTGTGACTGCCCTTGACATCAAGCCAGCATTTGACCGAGTATGGCATCAAGGAGCCCTAACAAAACTCGAATCGCTGGGAATCAAGGGGAAAACTCTCCACTGGTTGGAGTCATACCTAGCACAAACTGCAGGAGTTCTTCAGGGTAGTGTCCTAGGCCCAACCATCTTCAGTTGCTTCATCAATGGCCTTCCCTCCATCACAAGGTCAGAAGTGGAATGTTCACTAATGATTGAACAATATTAAGTGCCATTCTCTGTTCCTCAGAAACTGAAGCAATGCGTGTAGAAATGCAGCAAGACATGGACAAAATCCAGGCTTGGGTTAAGTGGCAAGTAACATTCATGCCACACAAGTGGCGGGCAATGACCATCTCAAATGAGAGAGAATCTAACCATCTCCCCTTGACATTCAATGGCATTATAATCGCTGAATCCCCCATTATCAACATCCTGCCGTCACCATTGACCAGATACTGAACTGGACCAGCCACATAAATGATGTGGCTCCAAGAACAGATCAGAGACTAGGAATTCTCGGGCGAGTAACTCACCTCCTGACTCCCCAAAGCCTGTCCACCATCTACAAGGCACAAGTCAGGAGTGTGATGGAATACTCTCCACGTGCCTGGATGGGTGACGCTCCAACAACACTCAAGAAGCTCGACAGCTTCTGGGCGGCACAGTGGTTAGCACCGCAGCCTCACAGCTCCAGCGACCCGGGTTCAATTCTGGGTACTGCCTGTGTGGAGTTTGCAAGTTCTCCCTGTGTCTGCGTGGGTTTCCTCCGGGTGCTCCGGTTTCCTCCCACAAGCCAAAGACTTGCAGGTTGGTAGGTAAATTGGCCATTATAAATTACCCCTAGTATAGGTAGGTGGTAGGGAAATATAGGGACATGTGGTAGGAATATGGGATTAGTGTAGGATTAGTATAAATGGGTGGTTGATGGTCGGCACAGACTCGGTGGGCTGAAGGGCCTGTTTCAGTGCTGTATCTCTAAACTAGCACCAAGAGAAGCAGCCCCATTGACTGGCACTGAATCCACCACCTTCGACATTCATTTCCTCCACCACCGGCACACAGTGGCAGCAGTGTGTACCATCTACAAGATGCAGCGCAGCAATTCACCAAGGCTCTTTCAACAGCACCTTCCAAACCCATGACCTCTACCACCTAGAAGGACAAGGGCAGCAGATGCATGGGAACACCATCACCTGGAAGCTGCCTTCCAAGCCACACACGATTCTGACTTGGAACTGTATCGTCGTTCCTTCACTGTCGATGGGCAAAACATCCTGAACTCCCTTCCTATCAGCACTATTGGTGTACCAACACCCCAAGGACTGCAGCGGCTCAAGAAGGCAGCTGACCACCACCTTCTCAAGGGCAATTAGGGATGGGCAATAAATGCTGGTATAGCTAGCGATGCCCACATCCCCCAAACGAACAAAATGAGCAGAGGGACTTGGGGTACATATTCACAAATGCTTGAAGGTGGCAGGGTAAGTTGAGAAGGCATTTCACTTGGGGAGGGCAAAGAAACCCAGGGAATACACATTAAATGGGAGGATATTGAGAGAGGTAGAGGTAGTGAGAGACCTTGGAGTGCATGTCCACAGGTCCCTAAAGGTGGAAGGACAGGTAGATAAAGTGGTGAATAAGGCATATGGAATGCTTTCCTTTATTGGCCGAGGTATAGAATACAAAAGCAGAGAAGTAACAGAATTGTATAAAACGCTGGTTAGGCCACAGTTGGAGTATTGCGTACAGTTCCAGTCACATTACAGGAGCGACATAGTCACTCTGGAGAGAGTGCAGAGGACATTTACAAGAATGTTGCCAGGGCTTGAAAGTTGCAGCTATGAGGAAAGATTGGATGGGCTAGGGTTGCTTTCCTTAGAACACAGGAGACTGAGGAGTAACTTAATTGAGGTGTACAAAATTATGAGGGACCTAGATAGACAGGAAGGACCTGTTTCCCCGAGCAGAGAGGTCAATTACCGGGGGGACAGATTTAAGGTGATTGATAGGAGGATTGGAGGGGACATGAGGAGAAACCTTTTTCACCCAGAGGGTGGTAAGTGTCTGGAATTAACTGCCAGGAATGGTGGTGGAGGCAGAAACCCTCAATTCTTTTAAAAGGTACCTGGACATGCACCTGAAGTGCTGTAACCTGCAGGTGCTGGAAGGTGGAATTAGATTGAGCAGCTAGTTTTTTTGGCCAGCACAGGCAGGACAGGCTGAAAGGTCTTCTTCTGTGCTGTAATTTTTCTATAGTTATATGGCATTTCAGAAAGCCTAGCTGGGACAAAACTTGTCACTGGGACAAGTATGGATTAATTAAGGAAAGCCAAATCGCATTTGTTAATGATTAATCATGTTTAACTACTATGATTGAGTTTTTTGATGAGGGAACAGGAGATGGTTGGTCAGGGTAATACGATTGATGTGGTCATAGAGTCACAAGGGCACAGGACAAGGCCATTTAGCCCTTCGAGTCCATGCCGGCTCTCTGTACAGCAATCCAGTCAGTTGCAATACTCTGTTCTATCCCCAAAGCCTTGCAAGTTTATTTCCCTCATGTGCCCAATTTACTTTTGAAATCATTGCGCCACTCCAATTCCACGACCCTCCTGGGCAGCAAGTTCCAGGTCAATATCCCTTGCTGCAGAAAAAAGTTCTTCCTCACCACCACCCTGTATCTCTTGGCCAAAACCTTAAATCTGTGCTCCCTAAGCCTGTACCATCAGCTAATATTAACAGTTTTGCCTACCTTCCAGCTTCTCCAACCTAGCCTTGTGGCTAAATTCCTTCATCCCTGGAATCATTCTGGTAAATTTCCTCTGCACCCTCACATCCTTCCGAAAGTGTGATGACCGGAACTGGACGCAATACTCTATAAAGCTCTGGCTAAGCCACAACTAAAGGTTCAGCATAACTTCCCTGCTTTTGTACTCAATACCTCTATTTATGAAGCCCAAGATCCCATATGCTTTGCTAATTACTCTGTCCTGCCACCTTCAGAGATCTGCAAACCCCAGGTCCCTCTGTCACTGCAAACTCTTTTGAACTGTGCCATTAAGTCTATATTGCTTCTCACTATCCCTTTTGCATCTCACACTTCTCAGCATTAAAATCCATTTGCCACTTGTCCGCCCATTCTGTTAGCCTATGTCCTGTTGCAATCGATTGGTATCATCCTCATTGCCACACCTCCAAGTTTGGTATCATCGGCAAATAATGTAAACCGGCAAAAACTGCAGATTAAGATCAGGAATGCACCAGCTGAAAGGGTAGTAGTATCAGATTACAAGAACTTTCAAAAGGCAGCTGGACATGTTCTTGAAAAGGACCAATTTGCATTTCCAATGTAAAAAGGCTAGGGTGTGGGATTAAATTGTTTCGATGAGCTGGCACAGACATAGAATACAAGGGGCAAAAGTCGTGCTGCAGCTGTACAAAGCTCTGGTTAGACCACACCTGGAGCACTGTGAGCAGTTCTGCACGCCACACCTTAAGAAGGATATACTGGCCTTGGAGAAGGTGCAGTGTAAATTTACCTGAATGATACATGAACTCCAAGGGTTAAATTACCAGGAGAGAAGACACAAACAAGGGTTGTATTCCTTGAAATTTAGACAAAGAGCAATTTGACCAAAGTTTTTCAGGGGAACTGATAGTTTAGATAAAGGGAAACTAGTTCCACTGGTTGGAAAGTCTAAGACAAGGTGACACAGTCTAAACGTTCAGGAGTGAAATTAGGAAAAACTTTTACACACAACGGTAGTAGAAGTTTGGAACTCTCTCCTGCAAATAGCAATTAATCCTAGATCAATAGTAAATATTAAATCTGGGATTTAGATTTTTGTTCGTCAAAAGTATTAAGGGATATAAGGCAAAGATAGGTATATGGAGTTATGTCACAGATCAGCTGTGATTTCATTAAATGATGGAATAGGCTCAAGGAGCTAAATGGCCTCCTCCTGTTCCTAAGTCTTCAAGGATGGGAACATCTAAACATCACCAAGCAGGGACCCAGGACTGATTTGCTTCAGGCACCCATCTAGCAACTGTATTGGAAAGAACATTTTATACCCTCTAACCAGGGAAAACAACAGCATTTTCTACTCTTTAATTCCCGTAACCAGCCTCTTGCAGTTGTAGATTCCACTGGTGCCAATTGATCTCTAGGTATCTTTCCAAGTGAGCATGCTTCACATGTGAGAAGCGAGTGTGTTAGTAATCAACCATAGGGACCAGGAACACTCACTACCAATCTCAATCCTTTCCTCCTCACACTCACACAAGCACTTGTTCGCAGGGGCCCTTGGATAACTCATGGAAAATGGGAATCCAGGGACATTGTCACCAATCAGCTAAATCAGAACCGATCAGGAATCTCTACAGCTCAGCTAGACTTTACCAATTGAGTCAATGGGGAGCTAAACGTCTACGCAAACACATCAAAATTCACTGGATTTTCCATAAATGTTGCCATTAAATTTCCTTATTCAAAGTTTGCACCCACAAAGTATCATTGCTAAAGCACCAGTAAAAAGCACTTCAGTTATTGGTTAACGCATGAGCGAGTTCTGACCACCACCATGAAATAACCAGCACAGATGGAGCAATGGTGAAAGCCAGAGAGTCAAACATTCATTGCGGCACAGGAGAAGGCGATTCAGCCCATAATGTCCATGCCGACTCTCTGTAGAGCAATCCAGTCAGCCCCATTCCCCTGCTCTATCTCCACAGCCCTGCAACTTTATTTCCTTCAAGTGCCCATCCAATTTTCCTTTGTCGCTGACCCTTCCTTTCTCCTCCTCTCAATATGGGGAGTCAGCAGCAAAGCAAACCAAAATGCTCCTTCCTCCCGGGCTCCTTCACTCCCTCTCTTTTCCAGGCATGATTAGCAGCAATAACCTCCCTTCTTTGAGGAAGTGACGAAGATGATTGATGAAGGAAGGGCAGTGGATGTTGTCTATATGGACTTCAGTAAAGCCTTTGACAAGGTCCCGCATGGCAGACTAGTACAAAAGGTGAAGTCACATGGGATCAAAGATGAGCTGGAAAGATGGATACAGAACTGGCTCGGTCATAGAAGACAGAGGGTAGCAGTGGAAGGGTGCTGTTCTGAATGGAGGACTGTGACTAGTGGTGTTCCGCAGGGATCAGTGCTGGGACATTTGCTGTTTGTAGTATATATAAAAGATTTGGAGGAAAATGTAGCTGGTCTGATTAGTAAGTTTGCGGACGACACAAAGGTTGGTGGAGTTGCGGATAGTGATGAGGATTGTCAGAGGATACAGCAGGATACAGATCGGTTGGAGACTTGGGCAGAGAAATGGCAGATGGAGTTTAATCCGGACAAATGTGAGGTAATGCATTTTGGAAGGTCTAATGCAGGTGGAAAGTATACAGTAAATGGCAGAACCCTTAGGAGTATTGACAGGCAGAGAGATCTGGGCGTACAGGTCCACAGGTCACTGAAAGTGGCAACGCAGGTGGATAAGGTAGTCAAGAAGGCATACGGCATGCTTGCCTTCATCAGTCGGGGCATAGAGTATAAAAATTGACAAGTCATGTTGCAGCTGGCCAGAACCTTAGTTTGGCCACACTTAGAATATTGTGTTCAATTCTGGTCGCCACATTACCAGAAGGATGTGGAGGCTTTGGAGAGGGTACAGAGGAGGTTTACCAGGATGTTGCCTGGTCTGGAGGACATTAGCTGTGAGGAGAGTTTGGATAAACTCGGATTGCTTTCACTGGAATGACGGAGGTGGAGGGGCGAAATGATAGAGGTTTACAAAGTTATGAGTGGCATGGACAGAGTGGATAGTCAGAAGCTTTTTCCCAGGGTGGAAGTGTCAGTTACTAGGGGCCATACGTTCAAGGAGAGAGGGGCAAAATTTAGAGGGGGAGGTGGTGGAAGCAGGTACGATAGCGACATTTAAGAGGCATCTTGACAAATACATGAAAAGGATGGGAATCGAGGGATACGGTCCCTGGAAGTGCAGAAGGTTTTAGTTTAAGCGGGCATCAAGATCGGCGCAGGCTTGGAGGGCCGAATGGCCTCTTCCTGTGCTGGACTGGTCTTTGTTCTTGGCTCCAGGTTGCAGCAGCAGGATCAGCAGCAATGCCTCTCCACTCTCCACCCCCTGCACCTCCAATCTCTCCTTCAAGCTCCACATTTGGTGAAGAATATAACTGAAGTCAATCTTTACACACGCATATATTTGCAGAGTTACAGATTACAAGCAAGCAGCTCCTAAACAAGCAAGCACAGTTTTAGTCTCTATTTATAGAGGTCTCAAATGAATGCCTAACTAATGCCCATCACCTGCTTACAATATACAATTAACAATAGTGTTCCTGAAAAGCCAAAATACCAGGCTAAGTTTAAATTAAACACACTTTTTAAACACCAGTTGACATACACTCTTGGAAAGATAAGGAATACTCATCTCACCACTGAAGAGTTACTAATTTTATGCCAGAAGGAATCATTTTCAAAGAACAAAGAAAATTACAGCACAGGAACAGGCCCTTCGGCCCTCCAAGCCTGCGCCGATCCAGATCCTCTATCTACACATGACGCCTATTTTCTAAGGGTCTGTTTCTCTTTACTTCCTGCCCATTCATGTATCTGTCTAGATACATCTTAAAAGACGCTATCGTGCCCGCGTCTACCACCTCCGCTGGCAACACGTTCCAGGCACCCACCACCCTCTGCGTAAAGAACTTTCCACGCATATCCCCCCTAAACTTTTCCCCTCTCACTTTGAACTCGTGACCCCTAGTAATTGAATCCCCCACTCTGGGAAAAAGCTTCTTGCTATCCACCCTGTCTATACCTCTCATGATTTTGTACACCTCAATCAGGTCCCCCCTCAACCTTCGTCTTTCTAATGAAAATAATCCTAATCTACTCAACCACTCTTCATAGCTAACACCCTCCATACCAGGCAACATCCTGGTGAACCTCCTCTGCACCCTCTCCAAAGCATCCACATCCTTTTGGTAATGTGGCGACCAGAACTGCACGCAGTATTCCAAATGTGGCCAAACCAAAGTCCTATACAACTGTAACATGACCTGCCAACTCTTGTACTCAATACCCCGTCCGATGAAGGAAAGCATGCCATATGCCTTCTTGACCACTCTATTGACCTGCGTTGCCACCTTCAGGCAACAATGGACCTGAACACCCAAATCTCTCTGTACATCAATTTTCCCCAGGACTTTTCCATTTACTGTATAGTTCACTCTTGAATTGGATCTTCCAAAAGGCATCACCTCGCATTTGCCCTGATTGAACTCCATCTGCCATTTCTCTGCCCAACTCTCCAGTCTATCTATATTCTGCTGTATTCTCTGACAGTCCCCTTCACTATCTGCTGCTCCACCAATCTTAGTGTCGTCTGCAAACTTGCTAATCAGACCACCTATACTTTCCTCCAAATCATTTATGTATATCACAAACAACAGTGGTCCCAGCACGGATCCCTGTGGAACACCACTGGTCACACGTCTCCATTTTGAGAAACTCCCTTCCACTACTACTCTCTGTCTCCTGTTGCCCAGCCAGTTCTTTATCCATCTAGCTAGTACACCTTGGACCCCATGTGCCTTCACTTTCTCCATCAGCCTACCATGGGGAACCTTATCAAACGCCTTACTGAAGTCCATGTATATGACATCTACAGCCCTTCCCTCATCAATCAACTTTGTCACTTCCTCAACGAATTCTATTAAGTTGGTAAGACATGACCTTCCCTGCACAAAACCATGTTGCCTATCACTGATAAGCCCATTTTCTTCCAAATGGGAATAGATCCTATCCCTCAGTAACTTCTCCAGCAGCTTCCCTGCCACTGACGTCAGGCTCACCGGTCTATAATTACCTGGATTATCCCTGCTACCCTTCTTAAACAAGGGGACAATTGAATCAATTATTAAGAGAGAGTTTGGTGTCCGCAGTCACATCAAGACTTAATCTCAGGACACTGAATAACACCTGCGTTCTTCAAATAGAGTCTCTTTAAAGCAATGATTAGTAAGGATAGCCATTGCAGCACACAACCCAAGGCACTGACACTGTGCGCAACCCTCTGGGCACCGGCTAGGTATGACTTCAATTCCTGCCCCCAACCCCGCCGCACGCACCCCCCCCCCCCCCACCTCCCCCACCAATTCCCATTGACTTCAGGTTTACTGGGGCTCCTTTCTGCCACATTCAATGAAATTCTGCCTTAATATCAAGGACAATCACTTTCACCTATGACATCGGCTGCTATGTCCTTCAGAATTGAGCCAAGGTCAGTGGGGGTCCTACTGGACCACTCATAGTAATGGATGTTGAAGTCCTCACCCAGAGTACAAATTGTGCCCTTGATCCCCTCAGTGCTTTCTCCAAATGCTGTTCAACATGGGGTACTGATTCAGCAGCTGAGGGGGGCTGGCGATAAGTGGTAATCAGGAGGTTTTGTTACCAAGTTTGATGTGAAGCCATGATTCTTCATTTTCTGAAATAAATCAAATTTGCATTTGAATGAATCAATATGTTTGTATCATCTCCAGAGGAAGTCTGTTCCATAGCTCAACCACTTGCTTTGAATTTATTTCCTTTGAGTGCAGTGAGGTAACATGGAACCACAGGACACCAGAATAAAATAGAAAGGAGATATCATACAAATTAATCAAGACTGAAGAGGACAAAACCCAGGTTCAGATGGATTGCACCTGTAAATACTCAAAAGAAATTAGGAGATAGCAGAAAAATCAGTATTCAGATGTAGATTCAATCGAAAAATAGTGCTAGTGGACTGGTTACTATAATTACTACCTTCAAAAGGAGGTGAGAGAGAGGCAGAGAGGAGCGGAGCCCGAGGAGCAGCAGGACCAGAGGGATAAAAAGCGTGCCAAAAACCTGTGCGGGAGAGAGGCAGAGAGGAGCGGAGCCCGAGGAGCAGCAGGACCGGAGGTATAAAAAGCGTGCCAAAACTTGTCTGGGAGACAGAGAGGAGTGGAGCCCGAAGAGCCAGGGGTAAAAAAAAAAATCGAAAAGTGACATCAGAGTGACGTCGCATTGAACAGTGAGAGCAGAAAAAGAGAGAGCAGCTGGGGTCAGTATTCAGGTAGGTTTTTCATCTAATTTAATTGAATCAACATAGAGCAAGACTTGATTAATTTAAAAGTATATAAACTAAAGACTAAAGCTGTTTCAAAAAAACTAAAGACCAGTCGGAAATTTAAGTAACAAATAAAATCTAATGATGTAAAATAGAGATGCAGGGCCAGGTGATAAGAGTCATAGAGTCGGACATCATAGAAACAGGCCCTTCGGCCCACCACGTCCATACCGATCATAATGCCTATCTATACTAATCCCACCTGTCTGCATTAATTCCATATCCCTCTATGCCTTGCTCACTCAAGTACCTGTTCAGATGCCTCTTAAATGTCGCTACTGTTCCTGCTTCCACCACCTCCTCAGGCAGCTCATTCCAGATACCCATTATTCTTTGTGAGAAAAATTTACCCTTTTGATCTCCTTTCAACCTCCTCCCTCTCACCTTAAATCTATGCCCTCTAGTTTTAGTCACCCCTACCATGGGAAACAGACTCTGGCTATCTATCCTATCTATGCCTCTCATAATTTTACATACCTCTATCATGTCATCTCTCAGTTTCCTTCGCTCCTGGGAAAACTCTCTTTATAGCTCAAGCCCTTCAAACTAGGCAACATCCTTGTGAATCTTTTCTGCACCCTCTCTAGCTTAATCACATCTTTCCTGTAGTGCGGCGACCAGAACTGCACACAGTACTCCAAATGCGGCCAAACCGACGTTATGTACAACTGTCACGACGTCCCAACTCTTGTACTCAGTGCCTCGGCCGATGAAGGCAAGCATGCCATACGCCTTCTTCACCACCCTGTCTACCTGTGTTGCCACTTTCAGGGAACTATGTACTTGCACCCAAGGTCTCTCTGCTCAAGAACACTCTTCCCAAAATGCATCACTTCACACTTGTTTGCGTGAAATTCCATTTGCCACTCCCTTGCCCACTTTCTCAGTTGATCTATTTCCTGTTGTAATCTTAGACAACCTTCTTCGCGGTCCACTTTATGACCAATTTTGGTGTGTTGCACCTGCATGATGTGGGAGCTGGTGGACCCCATTGTGGTTCCTGAACACATCTGCAGCAGGTTTTGGCTGCTCGAGGAACTCCGGCTCAGAGTTGATGAGCTGGAGTCTGAGCTTCGGACAATGCGACACATCAGGGAGGGGGAGAGTTACCTGGACGCTGTGTTTCAGGAGACAGTCACACCCCTTAGATTAACTACCTTGAATTCAGCCAGTGGTCAGGGACAGGAGGGTGTGAGACAGGTAGAGGGATCCAGGAAGTAGTGCTGCAGGAGCTTCAGCCATTGTCCTTGTCCAACAGGTTCGAGATTCTTGCTCCCTGTGTGGACGAGAGGAGGGACTGTAGGGAGGATGAGGAAACTGACCACAGCACCGTGGTATAGGGACCCATTCAAGTGGGGGGAGAAAAGAGAAATGTAGTCGTAATCGGGGATAGCATAGTTAGGGGCATAGACACTGTTCTCTGTGGCCAGGATTGAGAGTCCCGAAGGCTCTGTTGCCTACCTGGTGCCAGGATTCGGGATATCTCATCTGGGCTGCAGAGGAACTTGAAGTGGGAGGGGAAAGATCCAGTTGATGTGGTCCACGTAGGTACCAACGATTTAGGTAGAACGAGGTTAGAGGTTCTGCTGAGGGAATATGAGCAGCTAGGGGCTAAATTAAAAAGCAGAACCAAAAAGGTAATAATCTCCGGATTACTACCTGACTATTAGCAAAGATCGGATGTCCACCAAAACTACTAAGTATCAGTTCATTCCATGACAATATGAAAGGCACAATTCAGCATAGCGGCGCCTCATCAGACCCCTTTCCAATCCTGAGTGGTGTGAAACAGGGCTGTGTTCTCGCACCTACACTGTTTGGGATCTTCTTCTTCCTGCTGCTCTCACATGCGTTCAAAGTCTTCAGAAGAAGGAATTTTCCTCCACACAAGATCAGATGGCAGGGTGTTCAACTTTGCCCATCTAAGAGCGAAGACCAAAGTATGGAAGGTCCTCATCAGGGAACTCCTCTTTGCTGATGATGCTGCATTAACATCCCACACTGAAGAGTGTCTGCGGAGACTCATCGACAGGATTGTGGCTGCCTGCAACGAATTTGGCCTAACCATCAGCCTCAAGAACACGAACATGATGGGACAGGATGTCAGAAATGCTCCATCCATCAATATCGGTGACCACGCTCTGGAAGTGGTTCAAGAGTTCACCTACATAGGCGCAACTATCACCAGTAACCTGTTTCTCGATGCAGAAATCAACAAGCGCATGGGAAAGGCGTCCGCTGCTATGTCCAGACTGGCCAAGACAGTGTGGGAAAATGGCGTACTGACACGGAACACAAAAGTCCAAGTGTATCAAGCCTGTGTCCTCAGTACCTTGATCTACGGCAGCGAGGCCTGGGCAACGTATGTCAGCCAAGAGCAACGTCTCAATTCATTCCGTCTTCGCTACCTCCAGAGAATCCTTGGCACCAGGTGGCAGGACTGTATCTCCAACACAGAAGTCTTCGAGGTGACCAACATCCCCAGCATATACATCCTACTGAGCCAGCAGCGCTTGAGATGGCTTGGCCATGTGAACCGCATGGAAGATGGCAGGATCTCCAAAGACACATTGTGCAGCAAGCTCGTCACTGGTATCAGACCCAATGGCCATACATGTCTCCACTTTAAAGACGTCAGCAAACGTGGCATGAAGTCCTGTGACATTGATCACAAGTTGTGGGAGTCAGTTTCCAGTGATCGCCAGAGCTGACGGACAGCCATAAAAGCAGGGCTATAGCGCGGCGAGTTGAAGAGACTTAGCAGTTGGCAGGAAAAAAGACAGAAGCGCAAGGGGAGAGCCAACTATGTAAAGGCCCAACAACCAATTTTATCTGCAGCACCTGTGGAAGAGTCTGCCATTCTAGAATTGGCCTTCATAGCCACTCCAGGCGTTTCTTCACAAACCACTGACCAGCTGGACATACAGCCAACCAAATCGGAACTCAGTGATGCCATTGATTCCCTAGCCAGCGGAAAAGCCCCTGGGAAGGACAGCATTACCCCTGAAATAATCAAGAGTGCCAAGCCTGCTATACTCTCAGCACTACATGAACTGCTATGCCTGTGCTGGGACGAGGGAGCAGTACCCCAGGACATGCGCGATGCCAACATCATCACCCTCTATAAAAACAAAGGTGACCGCGGTGACTGCAACAACTACCGTGGAATCTCCCTGCTCAGCATAGTGGGGAAAGTCTTTGCTCGAGTCGCTCTGAACAGGCTCCAGAAGCTGGCCGAGCGCGTCTACCCTGAGGCACAGTGTGGCTTTCGTGCAGAGAGATCGACTATTGACATGCTGTTCTCCCTTCGTCAGATACAGGAGAAATGCCGTGAACAACAGATGCCCCTCTACATTGCTTTCATTGATCTCACCAAAGCCTTTGACCTCGTCAGCAGACGTGGTCTCTTCAGACTACTAGAAAAGATTGGATGTCCACCAAAGCTACTAAGTATCATCACCTCATTCCATGACAATATGAAAGGCACAATTCAACATGGTGGCTCCTCATCAGAGCCCTTTCCTATCCTGAGTGGTGTGAAACAGGGCTGTGTTCTCGCACCCACACTTTTTGGGATTTTCTTCTCCCTGCTGCTTTCACATGCGTTCAAATCCTCTGAAGAAGGAATTTTCCTCCACACAAGACCAGGGGGCAGGTTGTTCAACCTTGCCCGTCTAAGAGCGAAGTCCAAAGTACGGAAAGTCCTCATCAGAGAACTCCTCTTTGCTGACGATGCTGCTTTAACATCTCACACTGAAGAATGCCTGCAGAGTCTCATCGACAGGTTTGCGTCTGCCTGCAATGAATTTGGCCTAACCATCAGCCTCAAGAAAACGAACATCATGGGGCAGGATGTCAGAAATGCTCCATCCATCAATATTGGCGACCACGCTCTGGAAGTGGTTCAAGAGTTCACCTACCTAGGCTCAACTATCACCAGTAACCTGTCTCTAGATGCAGAAATCAACAAGCGCATGGGTAAGGCTTCCACTGCTATGTCCAGACTGGCCAAGAGAGTGTGGGAAAATGGCGCACTGACACGGAACACAAAAGTCCGAGTGTATCAGGCCTGTGTCCTCAGTACCTTGCTCTACGGCAGCGAGGCCTGGACAACGTATGCCAGCCAAGAGCGACGTCTCAATTCATTCCATCTTCGCTGCCTTCGGAGAATACTTGGCATCAGGTGGCAGGACTATATCTCCAACACAGAAGTCCTTGAAGCGGCCAACACCCCCAGCTTATACACACTACTGAGTCAGCGGCGCTTGAGATGGCTTGGCCATGTGAGCCGCATGGAAGATGGCAGGATCCCCAAAGACACATTGTACAGCGAGCTCGCCACTGGTATCAGACCCACCGGCCGTCCATGTCTCCGTTATAAAGACGTCTGCAAACGTGACATGAAATCCTGTGACATTGATCACAAGTCGTGGGAGTCAGTTGCCAGCATTCGCCAGAGCTGGCGGGCAGCCATAAAGACAGGGCTAAATTGTGGCGAGTCGAAGAGACTTAGTAGTTGGCAGGAAAAAAGACAGAGGCGCAAGGGGAGAGCCAACTGTGCAACAGCCCCAACAAACAAATTTCTCTGCAGCACCTGTGGAAGAGCCTGTCACTCCAGAATTGGCCTTTATAGCCACTCCAGGCGCTGCTTCACAAACCACTGACCACCTCCAGGCGCGTATCCATTGTCTCTCGAGATAAGGAGGCCCAAAAGAACAAAGAACAAAAGAACTGACCACCTCCAGGTGCTTACCCATTGTCTCTCGATACAAGGAGGCCAAAGAAGAAAGAAGACTACCTGAGCCACGAGCAAATTGGCAAAGGGTCAATAAGATTAAAGAGGTAAATGCGTGGCTCAAAGATTGGTGAGAGAGAAATGGGTTAGAATTCGTGGGACGTTGGCACCAGTACTGGAGAAGGAGAGAGCTGTTCCGATGGGACGGGCTCCACCTGAATCACGCTGGGAGCAGAGTCCTGGCGAGTCGCATAACGAGCGCTGCAGATAGGGCTTTAAACTAAATAGCGGGAGGAGGGTTCAGTTGCATGAAAAAACAGGAAGTTCAAGGAGAAGGTAGGAGTGCAGGTTAGTGGTGAGGCTTGATTTTTACCAAACTGCAAGAAGTATACTGGTTAAACCAGAAGAGAGAAATAACAGGCGAATAATGCATCAGTGCTGAGGGTAGGTTAGGGGATATAGCCCAAATAGGAGTTCTATATACAAATGCAAGGAGTGTAAGGAATAAACTAGATGAGCTGCCAGTGCAAATTCAAATGGAAGATTATGATGTGGTGGCCATTGCAGAGACGTGGCTGCAGGATGGTCGGGACTGGGAACTAAATATACCTGGTTATAAAGTTTACAGGAGGGACAGGGGAAATGGCAGAGGGGGTGGAGTAGCCTTACTGATTAGAAATATCACCTCATTGGTGAGGGAGGATATAATGAGGGGAAAGCATCCAGTGGAGACCTTATGGGTGGAATTGAGGAACAGACAAGGTCCTAGATGTAACAAGGGTATAGGCAATATTAGATTTAGTTATGAGTAATGAGCCAAATTTAATAGTAGCCTAACTGTGCGTGAACATATATCAAACAGTGATCACAACACGATTGAATTCAAGGCAGCGTTTGAAAGTGAAAAGCACGAATCAGCGACTAGAATTTTAGACTTGGGTAAGACTGACTTTACCGGGATGAGACAGAGACTGTCCACGGTAAACTGGGTAGATCTGTTAATGGGTCAAATGACTAAAGAACAGTGGAGAATATTTAAAGAAACAATTAACCAAATACAGAGCGAGTATATACCTGAGAGGAAAAAGCTCCACTTCACAGAAAAAACAGCCATGGACAACTAAAGAGATTAGGCATAGCATAAAACAAAAAGGGCTTAGAATAATGCAAAACGCAGCACAGATCCGGCCGAATAGGATCGATGCAAAGAGTCACAAAGCAGCCTATAAGAGCTACTAAAAGAGATTGTGAAAGGAAACTTGCAAGGGACATCAAAATCAATAAGAAGAAATTTTATAGTTACATTAAGGGAAAGCAGGTGGTCAAGAGCAATGTAGGCCCACTAAAAGCTGAAAATGGAGATATTGTCATTGATAATGGGGAAATGGCAGACATGTTGAACAATTACTTTGCCTCAGTATTTACAGTTGAAAAGGAGGATAACTTGCCGGAAGCCCCAAAAAAATTAACAGCCGATAGGGGACAGGGACTTAATACAATTAACACAAGTAAAACATCAGTAACAAGCAAATTAATGGAACTAAAAGTGAGAAATCCCCAGGACCTGACGGTTTCCATCCAAGGGTGTTAAAGGAAGTAGGGGAGCACATTGTAGATGCCCTAACTATAGTCTTTCACAGTTCCCTAGATTCAGGAGTGGTCCCTCTGAATTGGAAGGTTGCACATGTCACTCCACTTTTTAAGAAGTGTGAAAGGGGGAATCAAGGAAATTACAGACCAGTTAGCCTGACATCTGTGGTGGGCAAGTTGCTGGAGTCTATAATCAAGGATAGGGTGACTGAACACCAAGAAAAATTTCAGTTAATCAGGGATAGCCAGCATGGATTCATGACGGGAAGGTGATGCCTGACAAATTTCATTGAATCTTTTGAAGAGGTGACTAAGGTAGTGGACAGGGGAATGTCTATGGATGTTATTTATATGGACATTCAGAAGGCATTAGATAAGGTCCCACATAAGAGACTGTTAACTAAGGTAGAAGCCCATGGAGTTGAGGGCAAATTATTGACATGGTTAGGAAGTTGGTTGAGTGGTAGGCGACAGAGAGTGGGAATAATGGGTAAGTACTCCAATTGGCATGATGTGACTAGTGGTGTCCCGCAGGGATCTGTGTTGGGGACTCAATTATTCACATTATTCATTAAAGACTTGGATGATGGCATAGTATGGCATATATCCAAATTTGCTGATGATACAAAGTCAGGCGGCATTGTAGACAAGTCTAGATGAAAGCATAAAATTGCAAAGAGATACTGATAGACTAGGTGAGTGGGCAAAACTGTGGCAGATGGATTTCAATGCGGGCAAGTGAGAGATTATCCATTTTGGACAGAAAAAGGATAGAACAGGGTACTTTCTAAATGAGAAGAGGTTAAGTATAGTGGATGTCCAAAGAGACTTGGAGGTTCAGGTGCATAGATCTTTAAAATGCCACGAGCAAGTGCAGAAAATAATCAAAAAGGCTAATGGAATAATAGCCTTTATATCTAGAGGATTGGAGTATAAAGACACAGAGGCTTTGCTGCAGCTGTACAAAACCCTGGTTAGACCCCACTTGGAGTACTGTGAACAGTTCTGGGCTCCACACCTTTGGAAGGATATATTGGCCTTGGAGGGAGTGCAGCGTAGGTTTACAAGAATGATACCTGGACTACAGGGGCTAAATTACGAGGAGAGATTACACAAATTAGGCCTATTTTTGCTAGAATTTAGAAGGTTAAGGGATGATCTGATCGAAGTCTTCAAGATATTAACAGGAAAAGACAGGCTAGACAAAGATAAACTATTTCCACTGGTTGGAGATTCTAAAATTAAAGGGCATAGTCTACAAATTAGGACCAGACCGTTCAGGACAGATGTTAGGAAGCACTTCTTCACGCAAAGGGTGGTAGAGGTTTGGAACTCTCTCCCACAAACAGCAGTTGAAGCTAGAACAGGTGTTAATTTTAAATCTGAGATAGATAGATTTTTGTTAAGCAAAGATATTAAGGGATATGGGCCAAAGGCATGTATATGGAGTTAGGCCGTGATCTCATTGAATGGCGGGACAGGCTCAAGGGGGGCTGAATGGCCTACTCCTGTTCCTACGTTCCCATGACAGAACTAACCCAGGGAACCCTAGATAAGTCAGCTTAGTCAGTGGTAGGGAAGACACCAGAAACTTTGTTAAATTAGCAGATAACAAAACATAGACAAGACAGAGAATATAGTTTAAAAAAATAGTCAGCATTGATTTCGAGATTATTTTAATCAACCATTCTTTGTAATTCCTTTGTCTGTTCTTTGTTAATTCAGTGGATGTGGTACACAGGGAATCTCAGAAGGCCTACGATAAGGTGCCACTGGAGACTGATGACAAAGGTCAGGACCATGAAGCAGAATGGATTGAAAGGAGGTTACAAAACAAAAAAGAGGGTAGGAGTTAAGGATGGTTTCTCAGATGGGCAGAAAGTCAGATGTGGTGTTCCACAGTGATCTGTACTGGGAACACCATTGTCCATTATGTAAAGAAATTACATCATGTTGTAGACCCAGTAAAAACACATAAGAACATAGTTGAGACAAAGGGCTAGTCACACAATACAGTGTGTTGAAACATAGTGGAGGCTGGGTAGTAAGGGGCCACAGCACACAGATGGCCAAGGAATTGTAGACAGTACAGAAAAACAGGATAAAACAAGAAAGATGCTACCAGTGTCCTTGCACAAACCAGATAAAGGAGTTGCTATGGACACGGGATATGATTAGACTCACAATAAACAATGGGAGAGTGTGAGAAATGAAAGTGCTGACCAGGCTCTCACTGAACCAAATAAGGAATTATCACTGTCATTATACCAGACCCCTATGAGTAAGTAAGAGGGGAAGGTCTTGGAAACAAGATTTAACCCCTGACTGAAACTGGGGACGGCATGAGAACCCCGGGGTAGAACACTCGAGAAGACACCCTGAGTCAAGGACTCAGAAAACGGAAGGGCAGCTGCAAGACGGAGACTGATCACCTCATGTCTTGACAGGTAATATACTGTGCAAGTAGTGCATGCCTGTACTTGATGATTTGATGCGTGAATAAAACATTGATATACCTTTCACCAGTTCACTTTTGTAAATTCAGAGTAAGTGCAGATCAGGCACACAGAATCTGGAGGTATGAAATTTGCAGATTTGAGGGATAGCTAATTATGTGGAGACTGTGCCACAGGATGGTAGACTAAGCAGATAAATGGCAAATTTTGATTCAATGCAGACAAGCGTGAGGTAGCTCATCATGGTGGGAGGCACTTATGCCTTGGAAGGTAAGAAACTAAATGGAATCATTAGAAGTAGCAACACAAAGTCATGAAAAATATGAACAAGGTACTGGAGTTGATTTCTAGAGGAATAGTATGCAAATACAGGGAGGTGGTGCTCAATTTAGATCACACTTGGAATACTGTGTGTCATTCTGCTCTCCTTACTACAGAAAGGGTATAAAGGCACTGGAGAAAGTGCACAAAAGAATTACAAGGATGTTACCAGACTTGAGAGGTTGCAACTATCAGGGAAAAAATGGGACCCTTTTCTCATGAGGGTTTAGTAGAGTAAATAAGGAGAAACTGTATCCAGTAGAAGGGTCGATAACCAGAGGCCAGATTCAAGCGAATTGACAGAAGAATCAGCCAACATGTCGAAAAAAATTTAAATAGTGAGTTATAATCTGTAATGTAGAGCCTGAAAAGTTGGTGGAGGCAGACTCAATAATAACTTTCAAAAGGAAATTGGATAAATATTTGAAGGGGAGAAAACTGTAGAACCATGGGGAAACAGCAGGGGAGTGGAACTAACTAAAGTAGCTCTTTCATAATGCCACATTTGGCTAAATGTCCTCAACTGTACTGTATCATTCTATAATTTAATGAAGAAACCTCATCAAATTCATGAAGGGGTTCGGTGGAGTGGATGTGGAAAAACTGCCTTCACTCTGGGTGAGTCCAGACTGGGGGTATAACTATAACAGATCAAGTAAGGAATTTCTTCACACAGAGTGACACTGGGGTTAAAGTTGGGTACTTGCAACTGGGTACTTGGGTACCTGGAGCATGAAGCAGAAAGCATTGGCACATTTAAGGAGGTTTAAGGGGATGCATACCTGGTGGAGAAAGGAATAATAGGAATCAGAGAATGGTTACAGCACAGGAGACCGTCATTCAGCCCATCGTGTTCGTGCCAAGTCTTTGCAAGAGCAACTCTCAGTCCCACTCCCCTGCCTTTTCACCAAAACCCTACAAATTTTTTCTCTTCATATAATTGTCCAATTCTCTTTTGATAGCCACAAATGAATCTGCCTCCACCACACACTCAGGCGGGTGGAGAGTAGGCACAGACCCGAACCACTCGTTGCGTAAAATGGTTTTTCCTCGTCACCTTTGCTATTTTTTCCCAACCACCTTAAATCAGTGTCCTCTGGTTCTCAATCCTTCCGCCAACAGGAACGGTTTCTCCCTATCTACTTTATCCAGACCCCTTATGATTTTTTTTTTTATTTAGAGATACAGCACTGAAACAGGCCCTTCGGCCCGAGTCTGTGCCGACCAATCACCCATTTATACTAATCCTACATTAATCCCATATTCCCTACCACATCCCCACCATTCTCCTACCACCTACCTATACTAGGGGCAATTTACAATGGCCAATTTACCTATCAACCTGCAAGTCCTTTGGCTGTGGGAGGAAACCAGAGCACCCGGCGGAAACCCACACGATCACAGGGAGAACTTGCAAATTCCGCACAGGCAGTACCCCAGAACTGAACCCGGGTCGCTGGAGCTGTGAGGCTGCGGTGCTAGCCACTGTGCCACCCATTTGAAAACCTCTATAAATTCTCCTCTTAATCTTCTCTACTCCAAGGAGAACAGCCCCAGCTTCTCCAATCTATCCACATAACTTAAGTCCCTCATCCCTG
The DNA here is from genome assembly GCF_036365525.1 of Heterodontus francisci. Lineage (NCBI taxonomy): Eukaryota > Metazoa > Chordata > Chondrichthyes > Heterodontiformes > Heterodontidae > Heterodontus > Heterodontus francisci. The sequence goes on from NC_090408.1 coordinate 4,569,444, forward strand.
GAACCATTCCCATGAACCTTTTCTGCACACCCTCTAATGCCTCAACAGTGTGGTGTCTACAACTGGACACAATATGCCAGTTGAGGCCGAATCAGTGTTTTATACAAGTTTATAACTTCCTTTCTTTTGTACTCTATGCTTCTATTTATAAAGCCCAGATTCCCATATGCTTTATTAACCACTTTCTCACCCTGCCCTGCCACTTTCAACAATTTGTGCACATACTCCCCAGGTCCCTCTGCTCCCGCAACCTCTTAGAATTTTACCCTTTATTTACAATTGCCTCTCCTTGTTCTTCCTACCAAAATGAATCACTTCACACTTCTTTGCATTAAATTTCATCTGTCACTTGCCCGTCCATTCCACCAGCCTATGTCCTCTTGAAGTTTATCACTATCCTCTTCACAGTTAACAATACTTCCAAATTTTTCCAAAGTCTAGGTCATTAATACACATCAAGAAAAGCAGGGGTCCTAATACTGGATCCTGGGGAACCCCACCATCCTCCTGTCTGAAAAACAACCTTTCACCACTGTTCTGTTGCCTGTCACTCAGCCAATTTTGTATCCATGTTGCTGCTCCTGTCCCTTTTATTCCATGGGCTCTAACTTTGCTGACAAGCCTGCTACGTGGCACTTTATCAAATGCCTTTCGGAAGTCCATATATACCACATCAACTGCATTACCCTCATCATCCCTCTCTGTTACCTCATCAAAAAACTCAAGCAAGTGAAACACAATTTGCCCTTAACAAATCCATACTGACTTTTCTTAATTAATCTACATTTGTCCAAGTGAATGTTAATTCTGCCACGATGATCGCTTCTAAAAGCTTTCCCACCTCCGAGGTTAAACTGACTGGCCTGTAGTTGCTGGACTTGTCCTTATAAGGGTGGCACAGTGGCGCAATGGTTAACACCGCAGCCTCACAGCTCCAGCGACCCGGGTTCAATTCTGGGTACTGCCTGTGTGGAGTTCGCAAGTTCTCCCTGTGTCTGCGTGGGTTTCCTCCGGGTGCTCCAGTTTCCTCCCACAAGCCAAAGACTTGCAGGTTGATAGGTAAATTGGCCATTATAAATTGCCCCTAGTATAGGTAGGTGGAAGGGAAATATAGGGACAGGTGGGGATGTGGTAGGAATACGGAATTAGTGTAGGATTAGTATAAATGGGTGGATGATGGTCGGCACAGACTCGATGGGCCGAAGGGCGTGTTTCAGTGCTGTATCTCCAAATAAATTATACCCTTTTTTGAACAAAGGAGTAACATTTGCAATTCTCCAATTGTCTGGCACCACCCCGTATCGAAGGAAGATTGAAGATTATGGCCAGTGCCTCCGTAATTTCCACCCTTACTTCCCTCAGCATCCTTGGATGCATCTCATCCGGTCCTGGTGACTCATCAACTCATCATATACAGCCAGAATAAGGCTTAAAGACAGGATTCTTGGTAGTGTGGAGGAACAGAGGGATCTTGGGGTCCATGTCCATAGATCGCTCAAAGTTGCCACCCAAATTGATAGGGTTGTTAAGAAGGCGTATGGTGTGTTGGCTTTCATTAACAGGGGGATTGAGTTTAAGAGCCGCGAGGTTATGCTGCAGCTCTGGAAGGCTTTGGTTCGAACACACTTGGAATATTGTGTTCAGTTCTGGTCGCCTCATTATAGGAAGGATGTGGAAGCTTTAGAGAGGGTGCAGAGGAGATTTTACCAGGATGCTGAATGGACTGGAGGGCATGTCCTACGAAGAAAGATTGAGGGAGCTAGGGCTTTTCTCATTGGAGCGAATAAGGATGAGAGGTGACTTGATAGAGGGGTACAAGATGATGAGAGGCTTAGAGAGAGTGGATAGTCAGAGACTTTTTCCCAGGGTGGAAAGGGCTATCACCAGGGGGCATAATTTTAAGGTGATTGGAGGAAGGTTTCGGGGAGATGTCAGAGGTAGGTTCTTTACACAGAGAGTGGTGGGTGCGTGGAATCCCCTGCCAGCGGTGGTGGTAGAAGCTGATACATTAGGGGTATTTAAGCGACTCTTGGATAGGTACATGGATGATAGTAGAATGAAGGGTAGGTAGTTATTTTGATCTTAGAGTAGGTTAAAGGTTCGGCACAACATCGTGGGCCGAAGGGCCTGTACTGTGCTGTTCTATGCTCTTTTATCAAATTTTCACCCATCCAGTGTCCCAACTACCTCCTCTTTCGCCATGACTTGGACAGCATTTTCATCCTCGGTAAAGACAAATGCAAAGTATTCATTTAGTACCTCAACCATGGCCTCTGCCTCCACGTACAAATTCCCTTTTCACCCCACTCCTCCTTTTAGTACCCTTTTACTATTTATATACCTATAGAAGACTTTTGGATTCCCTTTTATTGTTTTTTCACTTCCCCTCTGAACCTTCTATATTCAGGCCGGTTCTCAATTGTATTATCCACTTGACATCTGTCATAAGCACACTTTATCATCTTCATCTTGATCTCTATCTCTTTTGCCATCCAGGGAGCTCTGGCTTTGGTTGCCCTAACTTTTTCCCTCATGGGAATGTACCTTGACTGTACTCAGATTATAGAAAATAGGAGGAGTAGGCCATTCGTCCTGCTCCGCCATTCATTATGATCATGGCTGATCATCCAAATCAGATATCTGTTCCCGCTTTCCCCCCATATCTTTTGATCCCTTTCGCCCCAAGAGCTATATCTAACTCCTTCTTGAAAACAGACAATGTTTGGTCTCCACTGCTTTCTGTGGTAGCGAATTCCACAGGCTCACCACTCTCTGGGTGAAGACATTTCTAATCTCAGTCTTTTTCTTTTAGAGATACAGCACTGAAACAGGCCCTTCGGCCCACCGAGTCTGTGCCGACCATCAACCACCCATTTATACTAACCCTACACTAATTCCATATTCCTACCACATCCCCACCTGTCCCTATATTTCCCTACCACCTACCTATACTAGGGGCAATTTATAATGGCCAATTTACCTATCAACCTGCAAGTTTTTGGCATGTGGGAGGAAACCGGAGCACCCAGAGGAAACCCACGCAGACACAGGGAGAACTTGCAAACTCCACACAGGCAGTACCCAGAATTGAACCCGGGTCGCTGGAGCTGTGAGGCTGCGGTGCTAACCACTGCGCCACTGTGCCGCCCAAAAGTCCTGAAAGGTTTACCCTGTATCCCCTGGTTCTGGACTCCCCCACCATCAGGAACATCCTTCCTGCGTCAACCCTGTCAAGTCCTGTTAAAAGTTTATAGGTTTCGATGAGAGCCCCCCTCACTCTTCTGAACTCCAGCGAATATAAACATAACCGACTCAATCTTTTCTCATACATCAGTCCCACCATCCGAGGAATCAGTCTAGTAAATCTTCGCTGCACCCCTCTACAGCAAGAACATCCTTCCTCCAATAAGGAGACCAAAACTGCACACAATATTCCAGGTGTGGCCTCACCAAGGCCCTGTATAATTGCAGCAAGACATCCATGCTCCTGTACTCAAATCCTCTCGTTATGAAGGCCAACATACCATTTGCCTTTTTTACCGCCTGTTGGACCTGCATGCTTACCTTCAGCGACTGGTGTACGAGAACACCCAGGTCTCATTGCATATTCCCCTCTCTCAGTTTATAGCCTTTCAGATAATAATCTGCCTTCCTGTTTTTTCGACCAAAGTGGATAAACTCACATTTATTCACATTATACTGCATCTGCCATGCATTTGTCCACTCACTCAACTTGTCCAAATCAACCTGAAGCCTCTCTGCATCCTCCTCACAACTCACCCTCCCACCCAGTTCTGTGTCATCTGCAAATTTGGAAATATTACATTTAGTTCCATAATCTAAATCATTAATATATATTGTGAATAGCTGGGGTCTTAGCACCAATCCCTGCAGTACCCCACTAGTCACTGCCTGTCATTCGGAAAAAGACCTGTTTATTCATACTCTTTGTTTCCTGTCTGCCAACCAATTTTCTATCCATCGCAATACACTACCCCCAATCCCATGCACTTTAATTTTACACGCTAATCTCTTAAGTAGGACTTTGTCGAAAGCCTTCTGATCGTCCAAATAAACCACATCCACTGGCTCCCTCTCATCAACTTTACTAGTTACATCCTCAAAGAACTCTAGCAAATTTGTCAAGCATGATTTCCCTTTCGTAAATCCATGCTGATTCCGTCCGATTCTACCACATTCTCCACCTGCTCTGCTATAAAATCTTTGATAATGGACTCTGGAATTTTCCCCACTACCGACGTCAGGCTTACTGGCCTATAATTCCGTTTTCTTTCTACCTCCCTTTTTAAATAGTGGGGTTACGTTAGCTACCCTCCAATCTGTAGGAACTGTTCCAGAGTCTATAGAATCTTCGAAGATGACCACCAATGCATCCACTATTTCTAGGGCCATTTCCTTAAGTAGTCTGGGATGTAGATTATCAGGCCCTGGGGATTTATCGGCCTTCAATCCCATCAATTTCCCCAACACCATTTCTCTACTAATACTGATTTCCTTCAGTTCCTCCCTCTCACTAAACCCTGTGTTCCCCAACATTTCTGGTATGATATTTGTGTCCTGCTTTGTGAAGACAGAACCAAACCTTTAGCTGGTCAGCCATTTCTTTGTTCCCCATAATAAATTCCCCTGTTTCTGACTGTAAGGAACCTACATTTGTCTTCACCAATCTTTTTCTCTTCACATACCTATAGAAACATTTACAGTTTTTATGCTCCCCACAAGCTTACTCTCTTATTCTATTTTCCCCTTCTTAATCAATCCCTTGGTCCTCCTTTGCTGAATTCTAAACTGCTCCCAATTCTCAGGTCTGTTGTTTTTTCTTGTGAATTTGTATGCCTTTTCCTTGGATCTAATGCTATCTCTAATTTCCCTTATAAGCCATGGTTTGGCTACCTTTCCCGTTTTACTTTTGTGCCAGACAGGAATAAACAATTGTTGCAATTCATCCATGCACTCTTTGAATGTTTGCCATTGCCTATCCACTGTTATCCCTTTTAGTAACGTTTCCCAATCCATCATAGCCAACTAGCACCTCATACCTTCGTAGTTTCCTTTATTAAGATTCAGGACCCTAATCTCAGAATCAACTCCGTCACTCCCCATCTTTTAGTTTAGTTTAGTTTAGAGATACAGCACTGAAACAGGCCCTTCGGCCCACCGAGTCTGTGCCGACCATCAACCACCCATTTATACTAATCCTACACTAATTCCATATTCCTACCACATCCCCACCTGTCCCTATATTTCCCTACCACCTACCTAGACTAGGGGCAATTGCTAATGGCCAATTTACCTATCAACCTGCCAGTCTTTGGCTTGTGGGAGGAAACCGGAGCACCCGGAGAAAACCCACGCAGACACAGGGAGAACTTGCAAACTTCACACAGGCAGTACCCAGAATTGAACCCGGGTCGCTGGAGCTGTGAGGCTGCGGTGCTAACCACTGCGCCACCCGATTTTCAAGTCTAAATCACTGATTTATACTACGAAAAACAAGGGTCTCACAACTGAGCACTGCACAACCCTACTGGAAACAGCACTCCAGTCTCAAAAACACCTGTCAATCATTACCTTTTACTTCCTGCCACGAGCTAATTTTGGATCCAAACCTGTCACTTTTCCTTGGATCCTATGGGCTTTCACTTTTCTGACCAGTCTGCCATGTGGGACCTTGTCAAAAACCATGCTAAAACCTGTTCTGATAAAAACGTCATCAACCTGAAATCTTAACTTGGTTTCTTCTCTCCACAGACTGCCTGACCTGCTGAGTATTAAGCATTTTCTGTTTTTATTTTAGTTTTCCAGCATCTGCAGTATTAGTCAAAAACAACCTTCCCTTTACAAATTCATTCCATGTGTCTTTAATCCGTGCCTTTCTAAAATGATTAATAATGTCCCTCAGAGGTTTTACCAATAACCTTTTCACCACTGAAGTTAGGCTGACAGGCCTGTAATTTCTCAGTCTATCTCTTTCTCCTTTTTGTATAATGCTAGCAGAGACAGGTGTCTCTAACACCTGTAGCCAGAGGATTGGAAAATGGTGGTTAGAGCTTCCCCTATTTCCTCCCTTGCTTCTGCTAGCCTGGAATTTCATCCCAGTCTGGCAATGCATCTACTTTCAAGGATGCTAAACCCCTCAATATTTTCTCTCTCACTATGTTTATCCCATCCAATGGCTCAAAGCCTTCCTCCTTAACTATAACAACTGCATCACCCTCTCTTTTGTGAAAACATGCAAAGTATTCATTCAGAACCATGTCCACCTCCACACACAGGTTACCTTTTTGATCTCTAATAGGCCCTACTCTTTGCTTAGTTATCCTCTAGTCTTTCATGCACTTATAAAACATCTTCCTTTTCCTCGATTTTATTTGCCAATTATTTTTTCATGCCCTCTCTTTGCTTTTCTAATTTTCTTTTTAATTTCATCCCCTGCACTTTCTATACTCTGCTTTCTGCAGTATTGAGTTCTCAGTATGACATAAGCTTCCCTTTTTTGCCTTTTCCTACTCGATATGCTCTTTGACATCCAGGGGGCTCTAGATTTGGGAATGCCACCCTTTTTCTTTGTGGGAACATACTTGTTCTGAACTCTCACCATCTCCTCCTTCAATGCCTCTCACTACTCTAACACTGTTTTACCTTCAAGTAGCTGCTTCCAGTCCATTTTTGCCAAATCACATCCTAGATTAGCAAAATTGGCCTTTCCCCAATTGAGAACTTAAAGTCCTGGTCTATTTTTGCCCTTTCCATAACTCCCCCAAATATATGATCATTACTGCTAAAATGCTCTCCCAATGATACCCCTTCCACCTGCCCAGTTTCAGCCCCCAAAACTACCCGGGTCCCGAACCACCCCGGTCTTATTGGGCTTGCTTCGTACAGGCTAAAACTGTTCTCCTGAATTAATTTCACAGAATTCTGCGGCCTCTGTACATTTCACACTGATTCTATCCAGTTAATATTAGCGTAGTTGAAATCCCCGTATACTGCCCTATTGTTTTTGCACTCCTCAGCAATTTGCCTACATATTTGTTCTTCTATCTCCCGGATTGTTTGGGAGTCTGTAGTGTACTCTCAGCAGTGTAACTGCCCTTTTGTTCTTTAATTCAACCCATATGGTCTCACTTGATGCACATTCTAACATATCATTCCTCCTCATAGCTTTAATTTTTTTCTTTAACCTTCTCTCTCCTCTGAAAACCTTGTAACCAGGAATGTTGAGCTGCCATTCCTGCCCTTCTGTCATGTTTCAGAAACAGCTATATCATCGGTAACCAGTGGTGTGCCGCAGGGATCGGTGCTGGGCCCTCGGTTGTTTGTCATATACATTAATGACTTGGATGTGAATGTAGGGGGCATGATGAGTAAGTTTGCAGATGACACCAAAATTGGTGGTATAGTGGACAGTGAAGAAGGTTGTCTAAGGTTACAACAGGATATAGATCAACTGGGAAAGTGGGCAAAGGAGTGGCAAATGGAATTTAATGCAGACAAGTGCAAAGTGATGCATTTTGGGAAGTTAAACCAGGGCAGGACATATACAGTGAATGGCAGGGCCCTGGAGAGTGTTGTTGAGCAGAGAGACCTTGGGGTGCAAGTATATATTTCCCTGAAAGTGGCAACACAGGTAGACAGGGCGGTGAAGAAGGCGTATGGCATGCTTTCCTTCATCGGCTGAGGCATCAAGTACAAGAGTTGGGACGTCATGTTACAGTTGTACATAACGTTGGTTAGGCCGCATTTGGAGTACTGCGTGCAGTTCTGGTCGCCGCACTACAGGAAAAATGTGATTAAGCTAGAGAGGGTACAGAAAAGATTCACAAGGATGTTGCCTAGTTTGGAGGGCTTGAGTTATAAAGAGAGATTGGATAGGCTGGGTCTGTTTTCCCTGGAGCGAAGGAGGCTGAGAGGGGACATGATAGAGGTATATAAAATTGAGAGAGGCATGGATATGGTAGATAGCCAGAGTCTGTTTCCCATGGTAGGGGTGACTAAAACTAGAGGGCATAGATTTAAGGTGAGAGGGAGGAGATTTAAAGGGGATCAAAGGGGTAAATTTTTCACACAAAGATTAGTGGGTATCTGGAATGAGCTGCCTGAGGAGGTGGAGGAGGCAGGAACAGTAGCGACATTTAAGAGGCATCTGGACAGGTACTTGAATGAGCAAGGCATAGAGGGATATGGAATTAATGCAGGCAGGTGGGATTAGTATAGATAGGCATTATGGTCGGCATGGACGCAGTGGGTCCAAGGGCCTGTTTCTCTATCGTCCCAAGTCTCTGCCTTATTATTAAGGTATTATCATTAAGGAGGTTATAGCTGGGCAATTAGAAAAACTCAAGGTAATTGGGAATATTCAACATGATTTTGTGAAAGGGAAATCATGTTTAACTAATTTGTTGGAGTTCTTTGAAGGAGTAACATGTGCTGTGGATAAGGGGAGCCTGTTGATGTACTGTTCTTGGATTTCCAGAAGGCATATGACAAGGTGCCACATAAAAGGTTATTGCGCAAAATAGGCGCTCAGGGTGTAGTGGGTAACATATTAGCATGAATAGAAGGTTGGCTGGCTGGCTGACAGAAAACAGTGTATGTATAAACGGGTCCTTTTCTGATTTGCAGGATGTGACGTGTGGAGTCTCGCAGAAGTCTGTGCTGGGGCTTCAACCTTTTACAATTTATACAATGACTTAGATAAGGGAAGCAATGGCATGGTAGCTAAATTTGCAGATGACACAAAGATAGGAAGGAAAGTATGTTGTGAAGAGAACATAAGGAGCTTGCAGACTGATATAGATAGGTTGAGTGAGTGGGCAAAAGTGTGGCAGATAGAGTATAACGTGGGAAAATGTGAAGTTGTTCACTTTGGCAAGAATAAAAAAGCAGAGCATTACTTAAACGAAGAATGACTAACGAATTCCAAGGTGCAGAGGGTTCCAGGTGTTCTAGTGCATAGTATGCAGATACAGCAAGTAATAAAGAAGGCTAATAGAATGCTATCCTTTATTACGAGAGGAACTGAAAATAAAAGAAAGAATGCTATGCTTCAGTTATACATGGCATTGTTGAGAACACATCTCCAATACTGTGAGCAGTTTTGGTCTCCTTATTTAAGGATGTAAATGTATTGAAAGTGGTTCAGAGGAGGTTTACTAGATTGATACCTGGAATGAATGGGTTGTCTTATGAGGAAAGGTTGGACAGACTGGGCTTGTTTTCACTGGGGTTTACAAGAATGAGAGGAGACTGGATTGAAGTATATAAGATCCTGAACGGTCTTGACAAGACAGATGTGGAAAGGATGTTTCCTCTTGTGGACGAGTCCAGAACTAGGGGAAAATGTTTTAAAATTAGGGGTCGCCCTTTTAGGACAGAGATGAGGAGAATGTTTTTCTCAAAAGGTTGTGCAACTTTGGAACTCTGCCTCAGAAGATGGTGGAGGCATGGTCATTGAATATTTTTAAGGCGGAGGTAGATAAACCATTAAAGCATTAAACCAATAAACCATTAAGCATTGCCAAATTCCTTTGTTGGCTGTTTTCTAGCCTTTGTTTCCTCTGCCTTCCACACTTGCTTACTAATTTTCTGCCTTCCACTCAGGGAAACCCTGCCAAACCACCACCACGCCTCCCCCCCCCCCCCCCCCCCCCCCCCCCCACCCCAAACAGCACTAGCAAACCTCTCCACCGCAATATTGGTCCTGGCCTTGTTGAGGGACATGTCTGGCTTGTACAGGTCCCATCTCCCCCCAGAACTAATTCCAGTACCCCAGACCTCCCTCCTGCACCACATCTGCAGCCACACATTGCTCCGCACTATCCGCTTATTCTTGTACTTACTAGCGCGTGGCACAGGTAGTAATCAGATTACTAACTTTGAGGTAGGTGTCGCTTATTATTTCCTAGCTTCCTAAAATCTGCCTATAGGATCTCATCCCTCTTTCTAAAAATATGGACTACGACCTCTAACAAGAGGTCCCAACCTCAAAGCATTCTGCAGCCCTTCGGCGACATCCTTGACCCTGACACCAGGGAAATATACGATTCTTGAGTCACATCTGCAGCCACCTGTCTATTCCCATAACTACTGAACCCCAGTTACAATTATTTTTCTCACCTTCCTGATTCTCTGGTTTCAAATGGATAGATACGGCCTGAACCAGGCAAGGGCAGTCCCACCCAGCTGGACTACAAAGGATAGGCATTGGAGTCAGAATCATTATGACACAGGAGGCCATTCAGCCCATAGAGTCCACACCAGTCTGGTGTGGTCAACTGTGTTGAAGACTGCAGACAGGACGAGGGTAGTTTACCAGTCACACTGATGGTCATTTGTGCCTTTAATTAGGGCTGTTTCAATGCTGTGGCACTACAGGAGAGATTCAAACGATGAGTTGCAAGAAAGATAGGCACTGGCTTGCAAAGTTCAAGGCCCTTGGAGAGGAAAGGGAGGTTGGAGATGGGGCAGTAGTTTGCAAGGACAGAATGGATCAAGGGAGGGTGTTTGGAGGAAGGGGTGATGACAGCAGATTTGAAGGGTAGGTAGACAGTATCTGAAGAGGGAACTGTTAACAACATCAGTGTTGGGAAGTTGGGTGGTCATCACGTTAGTGGGATCAGGGTTGAGGTAGTAGGAGGTGGGTGTCACAGACAAGAGGAGCTTATTGATGACACAGAAAAAGGAGGCGTATGACAGACAGATGATAATACAAGGCAAGAACCAGGCTGAATATAAAAGTTCAGAGGGGAAGTGAAAAACGAAATAAAAGAGGCAAAGAGTCTGAGAAAAGACTAGAAGCTAATGTAAAAAGGAATCCAAAAGTCTTCTCTTGACATATAAATAGTAAAAAGGTAACAGGAGGGTTGGGGCAGATTAGGGATCAAAAAGGGGATCTACACATGGAGGCAGAGGGCATGGCTGAGGTATTAAATGAGTACTTTGCATCTGCCTCAACAAGGAAGATGCTGCCAAAGTCAGTGAAAGAGGAGGTAATTAAGATACTGGATGGGCTAAAAATTGATAGAGGAAGTATTAGAAAGGCTGATTGTACTTAAAGTTGATAAGTCACCAGGAGATGCTAAGGGAAGTAAGGATGGCAATTGCAGAGGTCATAATCTTCCAATCCCGTTTAGATAAGTGGGTGGTGGCAGAGGACGAGAGAATTGCAATGTTACACACTTGTTCAAAAAATAATGCAAGGATAAACCCAGCAACTACAGACCAGAAAGATGAATCATAGAACCATAGAAAAATTACAGCACAGGAGGCCATTCAGCCCCTCATGTCTGGGCCAGCTGAAAAAAAAATAATCCAATCTAATCCCACCTTCCAGCACCTGGCCCATAGCCTTGTTGGTTACAACACTTCAGGTGCATATCCAGGTACCTTTTAAAAGAATTGAGGGTTTCTGCCTTCACCACTGTTCATAGCAGTGAATTCCAAACACCCACCTCTGGGTGAAAAAGATTTTACTCATGTCCCCTCTAATCCTTCGACCAATCACCTTAAATCTGTGCCCCCTGGTAACTGACCTCTCCGCTAGGGGAAACAGGTCCTTCCTGTCTACTCTATCTAGGCCCCTTGGAATTTTGTACACCTCTATTAAGTCACTCCTCTGTTCTAAGGAAAACAACCCTAGCTGATCCAATCTTTCCTCATAGCTGCAACTTACGAGCCCTGGCACCATTCCTGTAAATCTCCTCCATACTCTCACCAGAGCAATTATGTCCTTCCTGAAATGTGGTGACTAGAACTGTACACAATACTCCAGAACCAGCGTTTTATACAGTTCCAGCATTACATCCCTGCTTTTGAACTCTATATCTCAGTCAATAAAGAAAAACATTCCATGTGTCATCTTCACCACTCTATCCACCTGTCCTGCCACCTTCAGGGACCTGTGCACATGCACTCCAAGGGGTCTCACCTCTTCTACCCCTCTCAATATCCTCCCGTTTATTGTGTATTCCCTCACTTTGTTTGCCCTCCCCAAGTGCATTACCTCACACTTTTCTGGTTTGAATTCCATTTGCCACTTTTCAACCCACTCAACCAAATCATTGATATCTTTCTGGAGTCTACAGCTATCCTCTTCACTATCAACTACACGGCCAGTTGTTGTTTCATCAGCAAATTTCCCAATTATGCCTCCCACATTTATGTCCAAATTATTAATATATATCACAAACAGCAAGGGACCGAACACCTAGCCCTGTGGAACGCCACTGGAAACAGCTTTCCAGTCACAAGAACATCCATCGACTACTACCCTTTGTTTCCTGGCACTGAGCTAATTCTGGATCCAACCTGCCACATTCCACATGGGCGGCACAGTGGCTAGCACCGCAGCCTCACAGCTCCAGTGACCCGGGTTCAATTCTGGGTACTGCCTGTGTGGAGTTTGCAAGTTCTCCCTGTGTCTGCGTGGGTTTCCTCCGGGTGCTCCGGTTTCCTCCCACAGCCAAAAGACTTGCAGGTTGATAGGTAAATTGGCCATTATAAATTGCCCCTAGTATAGGTAGGTGGTAGGGGAATATAGGGACACGTGAGGATGTGGTAGGAATATGGGATTAGTGTAAGATTAGTATAAATGGGTGGTTAATGGTCGGCACAGACTCGGTGGGCCGAAGGGCCTGTTTCAGTGCTGTATCTCAAAATAAAAAATAAATAAAATTCCGCTGCATCCCACGGGCTTTCATTTTATTGACCAGTCTGCCATGTGGAACCTTGTCAAATGCCTTATTAAAATCCATGTAGACCACATCCACTGCACTACCCTCATCAATCCTTCTTGTTACTTCCTCAAAAAATTCAATTAAGTTAGTAAGACATGACATTCCATTAACAAATCCATGCTGACTATCCCTGATTAATCCGTGCCTTTCTAAGTGGCAGTTTATCCTGCCCCTCAGAATAGATTCTAACAATTTGCCCACCACAGAGGTCAGACTAAGGAAAGGGTAGGGCCTATCAGAGATGTACAAGGGAACTTATGCATGGATGCAGGTGTTAGGAAGGCAAATGGTATGTTGGCCTTCATAATGGGAGGATTCGAGTACAGGAGCAAGGATGTCTTGCTGCAAATATACAAGGCCTTGGTGAGACCACATCTGGAATATTGTGCACAGTTTTGGTCTCCTTATCTGAGGAAGGGTGTTCTTGCTATGGAGGGAGTGCAGCGAAGGTTCACCAGACTGATTCCTGGGATGGCAGAACTGATATATGAAGAGAGATTGGGTCGATTAGGTTTGTATTCGCTAGAGTTTAGAAGAATAAGAGGGGATCTCATAGAAACCTACAAAATTCTAACAGGACTGGACAGACTAGATGCAGGATGGATGTTCCCGATGGCGGGGGAGTCCAAGACCAGGGGTCACAGTCTAAGGATAAGGGGTAAGCCATTTAGGACTGAGATGAGGAGAGATTTCTTCACCCAGAGAGTGATGAACCTGTGGAATTCTCTACCACAGAAAGCAGCTGAGGCCAAATCATTAAATATATTCAAGAAAGAGTTAGATATAGTTCTTAGGGCTAATGGGATCAAGGGATACAGGGAGAAAGCGAGAACAGGTTCCTGAGTTTGGATGATCAGCCATGATTGTATTGAATGGCGGAGCAGGCCCTAAGAGCCGAATGGCCTACTCCTGCACCTATGTTTCTATGTGGGAAGGGTTCTTAATGGCCTATAATTATTTGTCCTTTCCCTCACACCCTTTTTAAACAATGGTACAATGTTCACAGACCTCCAATTGTCTGGTACCTCTCCTGTATCTAGTGAGGATTTGAAGATGATCCTCAGGGCATCTGCTACTTCCTCCCTGGCTTCCTTTAACAAGCTGGGATGCAATCCATCCAGCCCTGGCGATTTATCCACTTTCAAGGATATCAGACCCTCTCCAATTATGCTTATTATATCTAATATTTCACACGCTTCCTCTTTAACTACAATGTCTATATCAACCCTCTCCTTTGTGAAGACTGAGACAAAAAACTCATTAAAAACCCTGCCCCCATCTTCTGCATCCACGCACAAGTTCCCTTGTACATCTCTGATAGGCCCTACCATTTCCTTAGTTATCTTCTTGCTCTTAATGTACTGATAAAACATCTTCGGGTTTTCCTTGATTTTACCTGCCAATAATTTTTCATGTCCTCTCTTTGTTTTTCTACTTTCCTTTTTTACTTCACCCCTGCACCTTCTCTACTCCTCCAGGCTTTCTAAAGTATTAAGATTTTTTGTGATTGCCATAAGCTTTCTTTTTCTGCTTTAACTTACCCTGTAAGCTTCCAGATAACCAGGAGGCTCCAGATTTGGCAATACCACCCTTTATCTTTGTGGGGATATGCCTACACTCTGCCTGTAGTATCTCACTTTTGAATGCCTCCCACTGGTTTGCCACTGATTTTCCTTCAAGTAGCTGCATCCAGTCCTCTTTTGCCAGGTCACCTCTCGGTTTCTTAAAATTTGCCTTTCCCCAATTTAGAACTTTGACGATAATAAAAACAACAAATGCTGGAAATACTCAGCAGGTCTGGCAGCATCTGTGGAGAGAGAAGCGGAGTTAACGTTTCAGGTCAGTGACCCTTCATCAGAACTGGCAGAGGCTAGAAATGTAATAGGTTTGAAGCAAGTAAAGCAGGCGTCAGGCAAGAGATAACCGAAGAGGTGTTGATAGGACAAGGTCACAGAGAATAACTGACCAGAAGGTCATGGAGCAAAGGCAAACAGTATGTTAAAGGTGTGGTGAAAGACAAAGCGGTAGCACAGAGAGGGTGTTGAGTACTTCCAGCATTTCTTGTTTTTATTGCAGATTTCCAGCATCTGCAGTATTTTGCTTTTATTTTAGAACTTTTACTCCTGTTTCATCTTTGTCCTTTTCCATGATTATGCTAAAACTCAGTGGTGGGAAAGCTTTTAGAAATGATAACCTGGGACAAAATTAACAGTCACTCGTACAGCTGTGGACTAAATAAGGAAAGGCAGCATGGAGTTGTTAAAGGCAAATCACTTTTATCTAACGAGTTTTTTGATGAAGTAGCAGAGATGGTCGATGAGAGCAATGTGGTTGATGTGGTGCACATGGATTTCGAAAAAGCATCAATAAAATGCCACATTATGGACTTACCAGCAAAGTTTAAGTCCATGGAATAAAAGGAAGTGTCAGCATGGATATGCAGTTGGCTGAGTGATGGGGGGGGGGGGGGGGGGGGGGGGGGAAGAAAATGAGTATTAGTGAACTGCTGTTTTTCAAAGTGGAGGAAAGTATACAGTGGGGCTCCCTGGGGATCAGTGCTAGGATCACTGCTATTCTTGATCTACTTGGATGCACAGGATATAATTTCAAAATATAAATGACAAAAGTTGGAAGTATTGTGAACTGTGAGGATGATAGTAAAACTTCAAGAGGACAGAGGCTGGTGGAATGGGAGGGACACATGGTAGATGAAATTTTGTGTCAAACAAAGAACAAAGAAAAGTACAGCACAGGAACAGGCCATTCGGCCCTCCAAGCCTGCACAGATCTTGATGCCTACCTAAACTGAAACCTTCTGCACGTCCGGTGTCCGTATCCCTCTATTCCCATCATATTCATGTATTTGTCAAGGTGCCTCTTAAACGTCGCCACCCTCTGTGTAAAGAACTAGCCTCGCACATCCCCTCTAAACTTTGCCCCTCACACCTTAAACCTATGTCCCCTAGTAACTGACTCTACCAACCTGGGAAAAAACTTCTGACTATCCACTCTGTCCATGCCACTCATAACTTTGTAAACCTCTATCATGTCACCCCTCCACCTCCGTCGTTCCAGTGAAAACAATCCGAGTTTATCCAACCTCTCCTCATAGCTAATACCCTCCAGACCAGGCAACATCCTGGTAAACCTCTTCTGCACCCTCTCCAAAGCCTCCACATCCTTCTGGTAGTGTGGCGACCAGAATTGTACGCAATATTCCAAGTGTGGCCTTACTAAGGTTCTGTACAGCTGCATCATGATTTGCCAATTTTTATACTCTATGCCCCGACCGATGAAGGCAAGCATGCCGTATTCCTTCTTGACTACCTTATCCACCTCCATTGCCACTTTCAGTGACCTGTGGACCTGTACGCCCAGATCTCTCTGCCTGTCAATACTCCTAAGGGTTCTGCCATTTACTGTATACTTCCCACCTGTATTAGACCTTCCAAAATGCATTAACGCACATCTGTCCGGATTGAACTCCATCTGCCATTTCTACACCCAAGTCTCCAACCGATCTATATCAAAGAACAAAGAAGAAAATTACAGCACAGGAACAGGCCCTTCGGCCCTCCAAGCCTGCGCCGATCCAGATCCTCTATCTAAACATGTCGCCTATTTTCTAAGGGTCTGTATCTCTTTTCTTCCTGCCCATTCATGTATCTGTCCAGATACATCTTAAAAGACGCCATCGTGCCCGCATCTGCCACCTCCGCTGGCAACGCGTTCCAGGCACCCACCACCCTCTGCGTAAAGAACTTTCCACGCATATCCCCCCTAAACCTTTCCCCTTTCACTTTGAACTCGTTTCCTCTAGTAATTGAATCCCCCACTCTGGGAAAAAGCCTCTTGCTATCCACCCTGTCTATACCTCTCATGATTTTGTACACCTCAATCAGGTCCCCCCTCAACCTCCGTCTTTCTAATGAAAATAATCCTAATCTACTCAACCTCTCTTCATAGCTAGCGCCCTCCATACCAGGCAACATCCTGGTGAACCTCCTCTGCACCCTCTCCAAAGCATCCACATCCTTTTGGTAATGTGGCGACCAGAACTGCACGCAGTATTCCAAATGTGGCCGAACCAAAGTCCTATACAACTGTAACATGACCTGCCAACTCTTGTACTCAATACCCCGTCCGATGAAGGAAAGCATGCCGTATGCCTTCTTGACCACTCTATTTACCTGCGTTGCCACCTTCAGTGAACAGTGGACCTAAACACCCAAATCTCTCTGGACATCAATTTTCCCCAGGACTTTTCCATTTACTGTATAGTTCACTCTTGAATTGGATCTTCCAAAATGCATCACCTCGCATTTGCCCTGATTGAACTCCATCTGCCATTTCTCTGCCCAACTCTCCAATCTATCTATATTCTGCTGTATTCTCTGACAGCCCCCTTCACTATCTGCTACTCCACCAATCTTAGTGTCGTCTGCAAACTTGCTAATCAGACCACCTATACTTTCCTCCAAATCATTTATGTATATCACAAACAACAGTGGTCCCAGCACGGATCCCTGTGGAACACCACTGGTCACACGTCTCCATTTTGAGAAACTCCCTTCTACTGCTACTCTCTGTCTCCTGTTGCCCAGCCAGTTCTTTATCCATCTAGCGAGTACACCTTGGACCCCATGTGCCTTCACTTTCTCCATCAGCCTACCATGGGGAACTTTATCAAACGCCTTACTGAAGTCCATGTATATGACATCGACAGCCCTTCCCTCATCAATCAACTTTGTCACTTCCTCAAAGAATTCTATTAAGTTGGTAAGACATGACCTTCCCTGCACAAAACCATGTTGCCTATCACTGATAAGCCCATTTTCTTCCAAATGGGAATAGATCCGATCCCTCAGTATCTTCTCCAGCAGCTTCCCAACCACTGACGTCAGGCTCACCGGTCTATAATTACCTGGATGATCCCTGCTACCCTTCTTAAACAAGGGGACAACATTAGCAATTCTCCAGTCCTCCGGGACCTCACCCGTGTTTAAGGATGCTGCAAAGATATCTGTTAAGCCCCCAGCTATTTCCTCTCTCACTTCCCTCAGTAACCCGGGATAGATCCCATCCGGACCTGGGGACTTGTCCACCTTAATGCCCTTTAGAATACCCAACACTTCCTCCCTCCTTTTGCCGACTTGACCTGGAGTAATCAAACATCTGTTCCTAACCTCAACATCCGTCATGTCCCTCTCCTCGGTGAATACCGATGCAAAGTACTCGTTTAGAATCTCACCCATTTTCTCTGAGTCCAAGCATAACATTCCTCCTTTGTCCTTTAGTGGGCCAATCCTTTCTCTAGTTACCCTCTTTCTCCTTATATATGAATAAAAGGCTTTGGGATTTTCTTTAACCCTGTTTGCTAAAGATATCCTGCTGTATCCTCTGACAATCCTCATCACTATCCGCAACTCCAACAACCTTTGTGTCGTCCCCAAACTTACTAATCAGACCAGCTACATTTTCCTCCAAATCATTTATATATACTACAAGCAGCAAAGGATCCAGCACTGATCGCTGCAGAACACCACTAGTCACATCCCTCCATTCAGAACAGCACCCTTCCACTGCTACCCTCTGTCTTCTGTGACCGAGCCAGTTCTGTATCCATCTTACCAGCTCACCTCTGATCCCGTGTGACTTCACCTTTTGTACCAGTCTGCCATGAGGGACCTCGTCAAAGGCTTTACTGAAGTCCATGCAGACAACATCCACTGCCCTTCCTTCAATCATCTTCGTCACTTCCTCAAAAAGCTCGATCAATTTAGTAAGACACAACTTCCCCTTCACAAAACCATGCTGCCTCTCGCTAATCAGTCCATTTGTTTCCAAATGGGAGTAAATCCTGTCCCGAAGAATTCTCCAATAAATTCCCTATCACTGACGTATTTATTTTGGCAGGAAGAACGAGGGGAGGTAATATAAAATAAAGGGTACAATTCTAAAGGGGGTGCAGGAACAGAGGGACCTGGGGGTATATGTGCACAAATCGTTGAAAATGCAGGGCAGGTTGAGAAAGCAGTCAATAAAGCATACAGGATCCTGGGCTTCATAAATGGAGGCAGAGGAGAAAAGCAAGGAAGTTATGGAGAACACTAGTTCAGCTTCAACTGGAATATTGTGTCCAATTCTGGGCATCACACTTTAGGAAGGATATGAAGGCTTTAGAGAAGTGTAGTAAAGACTTACAAGACTGGTTCCGCAGAAGAGGAACTTCAGTTATGTGGATAGACTGGAGAAGCTGGGGCTGCTTTCCTTATGATTGAGAGGAGATTTGTAGAGGTGTTCAAAATCACAAGGGATCTTGACAGAGTAGATAGAGAAACTGTTCCCAATGGCTGAAGGGTTCTGAACCAAAGAACAGTGGTGAATAGCAAAAGGACATGAGAAAAACATTTTTATCCAACTAGGAGGGAATATGGGATTAATGTAGGATTAGTATAAATGTGTGGTTGTTGGTCGGCACAGACTCAATGGGCCAAAGGGCCTGTTTCAGTGCTGTATCTCTCCATGACTCTATGAGTGGTCAGGATCTGGAATGCACTGCCCAGGAGTGTGAGGCAGATTCAATTGTGGCTTTCAAAAGGTAATGGGATAAGCACCCAAAGAGAAAAAAATTGCCGGGCTATGGAGCAAGGACAGGGGAGTGGGACTAGATAAACTGCTCTTGTGGAGAGCAGGCACGGTCCTGACAGACTGAATGGCATAATTTTATGCTCTAACTGCTGAGAGGAAATAGGAAAGAAACTAGAGACAGGAGAGAAAAGAGTTCTGAGCTCGGGCCAGGAAAGGGAGCCTTGGGGGAAGTTTGGATTGTTAGACTAGGGGAAGGTGGGGGGGGGAGGCAGCTGAACAGATGGTCTCAATCTTAGCGGCAGGGAATTCCATGAGCTCCTCACACCTGTTGGAAGTGAGGGTGAGGGAGGAGACTGAGGAAGGAAAGCAGTGAGGATATCGGTGAGAAACTTGGTGTGGCACCAGAGAACAGTGATTTGGAATGAGGAGTGAGGAGTGGAATAAGGTAAGCTGCTCAGAGAAGGTGGCAGAGGAGTAGGGAGCAAGACCAAAGTGTGATTTCGGGATAAAAGAGCTACATCACTATCATGCCTGTCTGGAAGAGGCAAGTGGTGGAAGATGTAGACAGGCAGTGAGACTTCAATAAAAGAGGTGTCATCATCCATCAGGCAGGTTTCCATTAAGGCCATGATGCTGATGTAATCATGCACAAAAAGCTCATGGATGGGCAAGGGCCTTGTTTACAAATGAATGGACATTCTAAAACATAGTAGGCCATTTAGTCCTTCGTGCCTGTTCTGCAGAGGAAGGGAGATGCAGTGATCTAGCAGCAAATTCCACAGGGTCAATGCTGGGAGGGCTGAGTGGAACAGTAAGGAGACTGGCAGAAGACTGGGCAGGAAGGTCGAGCAGAGAATAGGTTAGAGCAGTTCGGGTCGCAGCTCATAAGAAGACAGTGACAAGTGCCTCGATGGGCCCTTCGGAGGATGCCAAGAGGCACAGAGAGGCTTATCAAAGAGGGAGCCAAGTCTGAGATGACAAGGTCGAGGAGTATAAAAGGGGTAGGGAAGGTCATGTCTTACCAACTTAATAGAATTCTTTGAGGAAGTGACAAAGTTGATTGATGAGGGAAGGGCTGTAGATGTCATATACATGGACTTCAGTAAGGCGTTTGATAAGGTTCCCCTGGTAGGTAGGTTGATGGAGAAAGTGAAGTTGCATGAGGTCCAGGGTGTACTGGCTAGATGGATAAAGAACTGGCTGGGCAACAGAAGACAGAGAGTAGCAGTGGAAGGGAGTTTCTCAAAATGGAGACGTGTGACCAGTGGTGTTCCACAGGGATCCGTGCTGGGACCACTGTTGTTTGTGATATACATAAATGATTTGGAGGCAAGTATAGGTGGTCTGATTAGCAAGTTTGCAGACGACACTAAGATTGGTGGAGTAGCAGATAGTGAAGGGGACTGTCAGAGAATACAGCAGAATATAGATAGATTGGAGAGTTGGGCAGAGAAATGGCAGATGGAGTTCAATCAGGGCAAATGCAAGGTGATGCATTTTGGAACATCCAATTCAAGAGTGAACTATACAGTAAATGGAAAAGTCCTGGGGAAAATTGATGTACAGAGAGATTTGGGTGTTCAGGTCCATTGTTCCCTGAAGGTGGTAACGCAGGTCAATAGAGTGGTCAAGAAGGCATACGGCATGCTTTCCTTCATCGGACGGGGTATTGAGTACAAGAGTTGGCAGGTCATGTTACAGTTGTATAAGACTTTGGTTTGGCCACATTTGGAATACTGCGTGCAGTTCTGGTCGCCACATTACCAAAAGGATGTGGATGATTTGGAGAGGGTGCAGAGGAGGTTCACCAGGATGTTGCCTGGTATGGAGGGCGCTAGCTATGAAGAGAGGTTGAGTAGATTAGGATTATTTTCATTAGAAAGACGGAGGTTGAGGGGGGACCTGATTGAGGTGTACAAAATCATGAGAGGTATAGACAGGGTGGATAGCAAGAACCTTTTTCCCAGAGTGGGGGATTCAATTACTAGGGGTCACGAGTTCAAAGTGAGAGGGGAAAAGTTTAGGGGGTACATGCGTGGAAAGTTCTTTACACAGAGGGTGGTGGGCGCCTGGAACGTGTTGCCAGCGGAGGTGGTAGACGCGGACACGATAGCGTCTTTTAAGATGTATCTAGACATATACATGAATGGGCAGGAAGAAAAGAGATACAGACCCTTAGAAAATAGGCGACATGTTTAGATAGAGGATCTGGATCGGCGCAGGCTTGGAGGGCCGAAGGGCCTGTTCCTGTGCTGTAATTTTCTTTGTTCTTTGCAGGGCCCGAGGGGTACAGAGAGATCAGAAAGGAAAAAAAAAAAGAGGCATAAAAATAATGGGCTTGGGTCTGGAGTGGCAGCCAAAATGCAGACACAAAGTAACACAGGGAAACTCATGTGGCACAGGCATGCCAAATATTCGGATAGATATGTAAACTGAGAATAGGGAGCAGACAGTAGGAAACAGGAGTAGCAACAGGCCATTCAGCCCATCGAGCCTGCTCCACCATTCAATACGATCTTTTATTTATTCGTTCATGGGATGTGGGTGCTGTTGGTTCAGACAACATTTACTGCCAATCCCTAATTGCCCTTGAGAAGGTGGTCGTGAGCCGCCTTCCTGAACCGCTGCAGTCCATGTGGGGTAGGTACACCCACAGTGGCTGATTATCCCCTCCAATGCCTTTCTCCCCCACACTATCCCCATATCCCTTTATGTTATTGGTATTTAGAAATCTGTCAATCACTGCTTTCAACATACTCAGGGCTAAGCCAGGGAACTACAGGCCCGTGAGCCTTACATCAGTGGTGGGAATTTATTGGAAGGGATTCTGAGAGACAGAATTTATATGCATCTGGAAAGGCATGGACTGATTAGGGATAGTCAGCATAGCTTTGTGCGTAGAAACATAGAAGATAGGAGCAGGAGTACTTCGAGTCTGCTCCGCCATTCATTATGATCATGGCTGATCATCCAACTCAGTAACCGGTTCCCACCTTCGCCCCAAATCCCTTGATCCCTTTAAACCCAAGAGCTATATGTAACTCCTTCTTGAAAACATACAATGTTTTCACCTCAACTGCTCCTGTGGTAGCGAATTCCAGAGGCTCACCACTCTCTGGGTGAAGAAATTCCTCCTCATCTCAGTCCTGAAATGTTTACCCCGTATCCTTAAACTAAGACCCCTGGTTCTGGAATCCCCCACCATCAGGAACATCCTTCCTGCATCAACCCTGTCAAGTCCTGTTAGAATTTTATAGGTTTATATGAGATCCCCCCTCACTCTTCTGAACTCCAGTGAATATAATCCTAATCAACTCAATCTCTCCCCATATGTCAGTCCCGCCATCCCTGGAATCAGTCTGGTAAACCTTCGCTGCACTCCCTCTGTAGCGAGAGCATCCTTCCTCAGACAAGGAGACCAAAACTGTACACAATATTCCAGGTGTGGCCTCACCAAGACCCTGTAGAATTGCAGCAAGACATCTTAACATAGATTAGGATGAGAAATATAAAGGGCAAAAGGTGGGGAGGCTTTCCTGAAATGTGTACAAGAGAATGTTCTTGATCAGTGTGCGTTTCCAGAAATGGGGCAAATGGACCATGTTTCAGAGGGACAGCATTTGGGAAACAATGATCATAATGTCATCAGGTTTACAGAGTTATAGAAAAGGACAAAGAACAAATGAAGTGTAAAAATACTTAACTGGAGGAGCAACAACTTCAAATGAGTTGAAAAAGGATCTAGCCCAAGTGCATTGGAAACAAAAATTGGTAGGCAAACAGTAACTGAATAATGGGAGGCGTTCAAAGAAGAAATGGCTCAGGTACAGAGTAGACATATTCCTATGAGGTGGAAAGGAAAAGCATCCAAAGCTGAAGAACTGGAGAATGAGAACAGATTAGTGGCTAACATAAAAAGTCTTTTATAAACATTAATCAAAAAGGCAGTCAAAGGAAGATTGAGGCCAATTAGGGACCAAAAAGATGATAGTCTTGTGGATGCAGAGATCTTGGCTTAGGTAGCAAAGGAATACTTTTTAATCCGCCTTTACTTTCGGAGAAAATCTGCCAATGTGTCAATAAAGGTCCACGCAATATTTCGTTAGCATAACAAAGTGAAAGCATACTCCTTAGGGGTGTAAGTGACACAAGTTGAGTCAAAGAAGTTGGAAACATCAAGTTCAGTGGTTTTGCCTCTCCATTCTGAAGGAAGCCATAAAGATTAAATAGAGCAGTGTCTCACGCATTTGTTTGAGTTTTCCGAGGAGGTGACCAAGAGGATTGACGAGGGCAGGGCGATGGACGTTGTCTACATGAACTTTAGCAAGGCCTTTGACAAGGTCCCGCATGGTAGGCTGGTCCAGAAGGTTCAAACACATGGGATCCAGGGTGAGCTAGCAAATTGAATACAAAATTGGCTTGGTGATAGGAGGCAGAGGGTGGTAGTGGAGGGTTATTTTTCAGATTGGAGGCCGGTGACCATTGGTGTGCCACAGGGATCGGCGCTGGGCCCTCTGTTGTTTGTCATATATATTAACGACTTGGATGTGAATGTAATGGGCATGATTAGTAAGCTTGCAGATGACACCAAAATTGGTGGTATAGTGGACAGTGAAGAAGGTTGTCTAAGGTTACAACAGGATATAGATCAACTGGGAAAGTGGGCAAGGGAGTGGCAAATGGAATTTAATGCAGACAAGAGTGAAGTGATGCATTTTGGGAGGTTAAACCAGGGCAGGACATATACAGCGACTGGCAGGGCCCTGGGGTGTGTTGTTGAGCAGAGAGACCTTGGGTGCAAGTACATAGTTCCCTGAAAGTGGCAACACAGGTAGACAGGGTGGTGAAGAAGGCGTATGGGCATGCTTGCCTTCATCGGCCAAGGCACTGAGTACAAGATTTGGGACGTCATGTTACAGTTGTACACAACGTTGGTTAGGCCGCATTTGGAGTACTGTGTGCACGACAGGAAAGATGTGATTAAGCTAGAGAGGGTGCAGAAAAGATTCACAAGGATGTTGCCTGGTTTGGAGGGTTTGAGTTATAAACAGAGATTGGATAGGCTGGGTCTGTTTTCCCTGGAGGGAAGTCGGCTGAGAGGGGACATGATAGAGGTATACAAAATTATGAGTGGTAGATAGCCAGAGTCTGTTTCCGATGGTAGGGGTGACTAAAACTAGAGGGCAAAGATTTAAAGTGAGAGGGAGGAGGTTTAAAGGGGATCAAAGGGGTAAATTTTTCACACAAAGAACATAGAACAGTACAGCACAGTACAGGCCCTTCAGCCCACGATGTTGTGCCAAACCTTTAACCTACTCTAAGATCAAAATAACTACCTACCCTTCATTCTACTATCATCCATGTACCTATCCAAGAGTCGCTTAAATGTCCCTAATGTATCTGCTTCTACTACCACCGCTGGCAGCGCATTCCATGCACCCACCACTCTCTGTGTAAAGAACCTACCTCTGCCATCTCCCCGAAACCTTCCTCCAATCACCTTAAAATTATGCCCCCTGGAGATAGCCCTTTCCACCCTGAGAAAAAGTCTCTGACTATCCACTCTCTCTATGCCTCTCATCATCTTGTACCCCTCCATCAAGTCACCTCTCATCCTTCTTCGCTCCAATGAGAAAAGCCCGAGCTCCCTCAATCTTTCTTCGTAGGACATGCCCTCCAGTCCAGGCAGCATCCTGGTAAATCTCCTCTGCACCCTCTCTAAAGCTTCCACATCCTTCCTATAATGAGGCGACCAGAACTGAACACAATATTCCAAGTGTGGTCGAACCAGGGCCTTCTAGAGCTGCAGCATAACCTCGCGGCTCTTAAACTCAATCCCCCTGTTAATGAAAGCCAACACACCATACGCCTTCTTAACAACCCTATCAACTTGGGTGGCAACTTTGAGCGATCGATGGACATGGACCCCAAGATCCCTCTGTTCCTCCACACTACCAAGAATCCTGTCTTTAAGCCTGTATTCCGCATTCAAATTCGACCTTCCAAAATGAATCACTTCACACTTTTCCAGGTTGAACTCCATCTGCCACTTCTCAGCCCAGCTCTGCATCCTGTCAATGTCCCGTTGCAACCGACAACAGCATTCCACAATATCCACAACTCCAGCAACCTTTGTGTCATCGGCAAACAATATTAACCCAGCCTTCCACTTCCTCATCCAAGTCATTTATAAAAATCACAAAGAGCAGAGGTCCCAGAACAGATCCTTGTGGTACACCACTGGTCACCGAGCTCCATGCTGAATACTTTCCATCTACTACCACCCTCTGACTTCTATGGGCCAGCCAATTTTGTATCCAGACAGCCAATTTTCCCTGAATCCCATGCCTCCTTACTTTCTGAATGAGCCTACCATGGGGAACCTTATCAAACGCCTTGCTAAAATCCATATACACCACATCCACTGCTCTTCCTTCATCAATGTGTTTTGTCATATCTTCAAAGCATTCAATAAGGCTTGTGAGGCATGACCTGCCCCTCACAAAGCCATGCTGACTGTCTCTAATCAAACCATGCTTTTCCAAATAATCATAAATCCTGTCTCTCAAAATCCTCTCCAATAATTTGCCCACAACTTAGGGCAGTTGAAGTCACCCATGACAACAACCCTGTTACTTCTGCACCTTTCCAAAATCTGCCTCCCAATCTGTTCCTCCATGTCTCTGTTGCTATTGGGGGGTCTATAGAAAACTCCCAACAAAGTGACTGCTCCTTTCCTGTTTCTGACTTCCACCCATAATGACTCAGTAGACAAACCCTCCTCGACGACTTCCCTTTCTGCAGCTGTGATACTATCCCTGATTAACAATGCCACTCCCCCACCTCTTTTACCTCCCTCCCTATTCCTCTTGAAATATCTAAACCCTGGAACATCCAACATCCATTCCCGCCCCTGTGATATCCACGTCTCCGTTATGGCCACAACATCGTAACTCCAAGTACTGATCCATGCTCTAAGTTCATCACCCTTATTCCTGACACTTCTTGCGTTAAAATAGACACACTTCAACCCATCATACTGGCTGCAACTTTGCCCTGTCAACTGTCTAACCTTCCTCACAGACTCTCTGCACTCGGTATCTGCCTGTTCAACAGCTACCCCATCCACTGATCCGTGGCTCCGGTTCCCATCCCCCTGCCAAACTAGTTTAAACCCTCCCGAAGAGCTCGAGCAAACCTCCCGCCCAGGATATTGGTGCCCCTCCAGTTCAGATGCAACCCGTCCTTCTTGTACAGGTCCCACCTTCCCCAGAAGGTATCCCAATGATCCACATATCTGAATCCCTCCCTCCTACACCAGTTCTGCAGCCACGTGTTCAGCTGCACTCGCTCCCTGTTTCTAGCCTCACTGGCCACTGTGGCTTTCCTCTGGTAGGTCGTCCCCCCCAACCGTATCCAAAACAGTATACGTATTCTTGAGGGTAACGGCCAAAGGGGATCCCTGCAGTGTGCGCCTATTCCCATTCCCTCCCCTGACGGTCACCCAACTACCTTTATCCTGTAACTTAGGTGTCACTCCCCCAATCTACCCTCTTAAACTGTTTAAACTCCCCTGGCTCTTTAAATCAGTTCATTTTAGCCCTAACTAAAAGTTAACAGTTAGTTTAGTGCATGTTACCTGGGCCCACTGCCCTCCCCCAGCCACACCTGCTCTTTGTTTTCTCAATGAAATTGATCCAGATGAAACTGACGAGCACAGCTGCCGATACTTCAATCTCCGATCCTGCTGTCTTCACAGTCCAGAGTGTCTGCAGCCACGGCATGCAGTAAGTCCATTGAGGTGAAGGAGGAGCTGCGGGACCCGAGAGAAGTCTTGAGAAAAGGTGCCCCGATCACCCAAAAAATCCACGAACGGCCCCCCGGCCGCAACTTCAAAGCGCCCGCGGGAGATGGCTCGGAGAGCATCTGCAGCGCACTGTCGGCAATGCTGCATGCCTTTATTTAAACCACTGGAAAAAAAACCCTTAGTGAATGTAATCACCTCTGTAAGTCTGCCAAAAGATGCTTCACCTCCTGAAGGACGTGGATGAACTTTCTGGACGTCGATGGTGGGCACTAGGGACCTTATTACCTGCACCCGCTTTCCCCCCCACCCCCCGCTTTTCCCCCCTTCCCCTTCCCTGCTCCACCCTCTCAGCTCACCCCCTCACAACCCCGTCCCAGCCCGCTCCCCCCCCCCGCACCATCTTCCCCCCACACCCCCTTCCCCTGCACCCCCCCCCACCCCCTTACAGCCCCCTTCCCAGCTCCCCCTCGCACCCCCCCCTCCCTCCACCCCTCCCCCTCGCATCCCCTCCTCCCACAGGCACCATCCTACACCTGTGTAGGGGCCCTAACAACCCCACTGCCTTGTGGGCGTCTTGGGAGAGACCAAGGCTAAGGGAGTAAACCCTAACGGATAATCCGGAGCGGAACCCCGCAGGCGGTCATGTGTCACCTTTGGCATGTTTCCGGCAGTTCCTGCAGCCATACCGGTGCCAAACGTCGTGCTCTGCACTCCTTTGGACCCCACCAGAAAGGCCGAGAGGGGGGTTTTGACGACTGGGCAACTCTCAACCTCCATAAACTTGCCCAGGCATGCGCCATGGAGAGATCACTCCATAGTTGCCTCACAGCGACTGACACAACACGGAAGGCAGCAGTTACGGGATATAAGTCCAGATAAATTGGCGTAGAAACTGGGTGCCACGGGTTGCCTTTGTCGGTGGGAGAGATCGTTGCACCTCACTGGACAGCTACCACCCGCCTCAAACCGGGCAGCCCCCGGTCAATAAGGTTCTGTCCCGCCACGGTCTACCTGCTTCAATGGGTGCTTGGAGCTCAGGGTCATTGCCCGAAAGGTGGACTGAGACACCGCACCAAACAACACGAAAAAAGGAAAGAAGGTACCAGCCCTTCGCTTTGCAAGCTGGAACGTCAGAACTGTGTGTCCTGGCCTGTCGGAAGACCTTACACAAATCAACGATTCTTGGAAGACCGCCATCATTAACAACGAGCTCAGTAGACTCAATGTAGACATTGCAGCACTTCAGGAGACACGCCTCCCCGCGAGTGGATCTCTAGCAGAGCAAGACTACACCTTCTTCTGGCAGGGTAGGGATCCTGAAGAACCAAGACAGCATGGAGTGGGCTTCGCCATCAGAAACTCCTTGCTCAGCATGATAGAGCCTCCCTCAAATGGCTCGGAACGCATACTGTCCATCCAACTGCTCACCACCTCTGGTCCAGTACGCCTACTCAGCATCTATGCTCCAACACTCTGCTCCCCTCCTGAAGCTAAAGACCAGCTCCACGAGCAACTCCATATCATTAGCAGCATCCCCAACACCGAACACCTATTCCTGCTGGGGGACTTTAATGCCAGGGTTGGGGCCGACCATGACTCATGGCCCTCCTGCCTTGGGCGCTATGGCGTTGGAAGGATGAATGAGAATGGGCAGAGACTGCTTGAGTTGTGTACCTATCATAACCTCTGCATCACCAACTCGTTCTTTCACACTAAACCCTGTCACCAGGTTTCATGGAGGCACCAGGCACCAGGTTTCATGGCAACACCTATGCAGTCATATTCAGCTGGCCTCAGACACCGGAAACATCAGAGGAATGTATGATGGCATGAAGAGAGCTCTTGGGCCAACCATCAAGAAGATCACTCCCCTCAAATCTAAATCAGGGGACATAATCACTGACCAACACAAACAAATGGACCGCTGGGTTGAGCACTACCTCGAACTGTACTCCAGGGAGAATGCTGTCACTGAGACTGCCCTCAATGCAACCCAGCCTCTACCAGTCATGGATGAGCTGGACATACAGCCAACCAAATCAGAACTCAGTGATGCCATTGATTCTCTAGCCAGTGGAAAAGCCCCTGGGAAGGACAGCATTACCCCTGAAATAATCAAGAGTGCCAAGCCTGCTATACTCTCAGCACTACATGAACTGCTATGCCTGTGCTGGGACGAGGGAGCAGTACCCCAGGACATGCGCGATGCCAATATCATCACCCTCTATAAAAACAAAGGTGACCGCGGTGACTGCAACAACTACCGTGGAATCTCCCTGCTCAGCATAGTGGGGAAAGTCTTTGCTCGAGTCGCTCTGAACAGGCTCCAGAAGCTGGCCGAGCGCGTCTACCCT
This sequence comes from Heterodontus francisci, assembly GCF_036365525.1. Lineage (NCBI taxonomy): Eukaryota > Metazoa > Chordata > Chondrichthyes > Heterodontiformes > Heterodontidae > Heterodontus > Heterodontus francisci. The sequence continues at coordinate 4,598,954 of NC_090408.1, forward strand.
GAGGCAGTGTGGCTTTCGTGCAGAGAGATCGACCGTTGACATGCTGTTCTCCCTTCGTCAGATACAGGAGAAATGCCGTGAACAACAGATGCCCCTCTACATTGCTTTCATTGATCTCACCAAAGCCTTTGACCTCGTCAGCAGACGTGGTGTCTTCAGACTACTAGAAAAGATTGGATGCCCACCAAAGCTACTAAGTATCATCACCTCATTCCATGACAATATGAAAGGCACAATTCAACATGGTGGCTCCTCCTCAGAGCCCTTTCCTATCCTCAGTGGCGTGAAACAGGGCCGTGTTCTCGCACCCACACTTTTTGGGGTTTTCTTCTCCCTGCTGCTTTCACATGCGTTCAAGTCCTCTGAAGAAGGAATTTTCCTCCACACAAGATCAGGGGGCAGGTTGCTCAACCTTGCCCGTCTAAGAGCGAAGACCAAAGTACGGAAAGTCCTCATCAGGGAACTCCTCTTTGCTGACGATGCTGCTTTAACATCTCACACTGAAGAGTGTCTGCAGAGTCTCATCGACAGGTTTGCGGCTGCCTGCAATGAATTTGGCCTAACCATCAGCCTCAAGAAAACAAACATCATGGGGCAGGATGTCAGAAATGCTCCATCCATCAATATTGGCGACCACGCTCTGGAAGTGGTTCAAGAGTTCACCTACCTAGGCTCAACTATCACCAGTTACCTGTCTCTTGATGCAGAAATCAACAAGCGCATGGGAAAGGCTTCTACTGCTACGTCCAGACTGGCCAAGAGAGTGCGGGAAAATGGCGCACTGACACGGAACACAAAAGTCCGAGTGTATCAGGCCTGTGTCCTCAGTACCTTGCTCTATGGCAGCGAGGCCTGGACAATGTGTGTCAGCCAAGAGCGACGTCTCAATTCATTCCATCTTCGCTGCCTCCGGAGAATACTTGGCATCAGATGGCAGGACCGTATCTCCAACACAGAAGTCCTTGAGGCGGCCAACATCCCCAGCTTGTGCACACTACTGAGTCAGCGGCGCTTGAGATGGCTTGGCCATGTGAGCCGCATGGAAGATGGCAGGATCCCCAAAGACACATTGTACAGCGAGCTCGCCACTGGTATCAGACCCACCGGCCGTCCATGTCTCCGCTATAAAGACGTCTGCAAACGCGACATGAAATCCTGTGACATTGATCACAAGTCGTGGGAGTCAGTTGCCAGTGTTCGCCAGAGCTGGCGGGCAGCCATAAAGACGGGGCTAAAATGTGGCGAGTCGAAGAGACTTAGTAGTTGGCAGGAAAAAAGACAGAGGCGCAAGGGGAGATCCAACTGTGCAACAGCCCCGACAAACAAATTTCTCTGCAGCACCTGTGGAAAAGCCTGCCACTCTAGAATTGGCCTTTATAGCCACTCCAGGCGCTGCTTCACAAATCACTGACCACCTCCAGGCGCGCATCCATTGTCTCTCGAGATAAGGAGGCCCAAAAGAAGGTGTCACTACTTCCCTATAACTGCTCGCTATCACCCCCTCAGCATCCTGAATGATCCGAAGTTCATCCAGCTCCAGTTCCCTAACGCAGTCTGCGAGGAGCTGGAGTTAGGTGCACTTCTCACAGGTGAAGTCAGCAGGGACACCAGTGGTGAACCTCACCTCCCACATCCTGCAAGAGGAGCATGCAACTTCCCTAGCTTCCATCCCCTCTGCACTAAATTGACAACAGAGATTTTAAAAAAAAGGAAAACCTTACCTTACCAAACCCTCCACACAAGAGGCCTTTTATTTTTGGTTAGAGGAGGAGGATGGGTGGGAGACACTACACGTGTAGTATCTGGGATGTAAAATTTCAGGTCCCATCAGCCCCATTAATTTCTCCAATACAACCTTCTCATTAATACTTATTTTCTTCAATTCCTCATTCTCCCTAGTCCCTTGGATTTCTAATTCTGGGAGATTTCTTGCATCTTCCTCAGTGAAGAAAGCTTCCCCGCCATTTCTCTATTCCCCATTATAAATTCTCCTGACTCTGCCTGTAATGGACCCACATTTGTCTTAGCCAAACATTCCCTTTTTACGTATCTATAGAAGCTTTTACAGTCTGTTTTTATGTTTTTTGCTCGTTTACATTCATATTCTATTCTCTCTATCAGTTTCTTGGTCCTCCTTTGCTGTGTTCTAAAATCCTGCCAATTCTCAGGTTTACTACCATTTCTGGCCTTTTCTTTTAATCTTATACAATCCTTAACTTCCTTTGTTAGCCACAGTTGACTGTCTTTTCTTTTTGGGCTTTTTTGCCTTGAAGGAATGTATAGTTGTTGTAAACTATGCAATAATTCTTTAAAGACTATCTATTGCAATAGGATAGGAGACAATAGGAGACAAAAGACAGTCAGAACCCCCTGGTGGAATGAACCTGACTTGTGAATAGGGTGGTGTCAGCTTGTAGCAACAGGAGAGGAGGGCGATCGAACCTTCTGCTATGTGAGGGGCAGAGGATCACTGGGCACACGGGTTGCCGGGAATATGTGAAGAGTCAACCAGTAGCCAGCAAAGGCTGATCCACAGGTTTAGCACAGCTGAGTAGTGAAACTGGTGATGGATTCAGTGCCACAGCGAAGGGTTGAAGGGAGTCAGCGACAATGAGCAATCAAAAAGTGGCAAAACAAAGCTCATTCAGCAGAAGTCGAGCAGAATGAGAAGCAGCAGAAACAGATCAGAGCTATCTCAGTGTAACTGAGGAATTGTTAAAGGTGCAGAAAACTGAGGACAGATACAAACCACGCCAGGTCACCGAAAATGCCATGCCACCCCAGGATATCGGTGACCACTGCACATCGTAGTACATTGGCACAAGGAGCATTAAACACTTGCACTACTTTAAAAAGTAACTTTTTAATAAGACATACTAACCATGCAATCCCAGCTGGGGTTTTTCTATCAACAGTGGACTAATTTATCCACAGTGGTAACAGGGCTCGCTCAGCATATTGGACCAATGCACTAGAGAACAATAAAACAAAGTTTGTCATTCTGTTCATCACCTGGAATAGCTAGCTTGAAAGGGCACAATCTGTGGATATATTGCTTTTTTAAGTCAGAGGACTTAAAATAGAAATGTCACATCAAAATCCCGATGACATCACAAAATGTACACATGTAAACTATTCCTCCACACCCCTGCAATTTCAGTCAGTTACTGTTTAGGAATTGCTGCATTTTTCTGTGAAAACAGAAACCTTTGCTGCTTTGCCAGACTTTGAACAAAGAACAAAGAAAATTACAGCACAGGAACAGGCCCTTCGGCCCTCCAAGCCTGCGCCGATCCAGTTCCTCTATCTAAACTGTCACCTATTTTGTAAGGGTCTGTATCTCTTTGCTTCCTGCCCATTCATGTATCTGTCTAGATACATCTTAAAAGACGCTATCGTGCCTGCGTCTACCACCTCCGCTGGTAACGCGTTCCAGGCACCCACCACCCTCTGCGTAAAGAGCTTTCCACGCATATCCCCCCTAAACATTTCCCCTCTCACTTTGAACTCGTGACCCCTAGTAATTGAATTCCCCCACTCTGGGAAAAAGCTTCTTGCTATCCAACCTGTATACCTCTCATGATTTTGTACACCTCAATCAGGTCCCCCCTCAACCTCCGTCTTTCTAATGTAAATAATCCTAATCTACTCAACCTCTCTTCATAGCTAGCGCCCTCCATACCAGGCAACATCCTGGTGAACCTCCTCTGCATCCTCTCCAAAGCATCTACATCCTTTTGGTAATGTGGCGACCAGAACTGCATGCAGTATTCCAAATGTGGCCGAACCAAAGTCTTACACAACTGTAACATGACCTGCCAACTCTTATACTCAATAATATAAAAGCAAAATACTGCGGATGCTGGAAATCTGAAACAAAAACAAGAAATGCTGGAATCACTCAGCAGGTCTGGCAGCATCTGTGGAAAGAGAAGCAGAGTTAACGTTTCGGGTCAGTGACCCTTCCTGTGCCGGCTCTTTGAAAGAGCTATCCAATTTTTTTATTCGTTCGTGGGATGTGGGCATCGCTGGCAAGGCCAGCATTTATTGCCCATCCCTAATTGCCCTTGAGAAGGTGGTGGTGAGTTGCCTTCTTGAACCGATGCAATCCATGTGGGGTAGGTACACCCAGTACTGTTAGGAAGGGAGTTCCAGGATTTTGACCCAGCAACGATGAAGGAACGGCGAGATAATTCTAAGTCAGGATGGCGTGTGGCTTGGAGGGGATCTTGCATGTGGTGGTGTTCCCATGCATCTGCTGCCCTTATCCTTCTAGGTGGTAGAGGTTGCAGGTTTGGAAGGTGCTGTCTAAGGTTGCTGCAGTGCATCTTGTAGATGGTACACACTGCTGCCACTGCGTGTCAGTGGTGGAGGGAGTGAATGTTTGTGGATGGGGTGCCAATCAATCAAGCTGCTTTGTCCTGGATGGTATTGAGCTTCTGGAGTGTTGTTGGAGCTGCACCCATCCAGGCAACTGGAGAATATTCCATCACACTTTTGACTTGTAGATGGTGGACAGGGTTTGGGGAGTCAGGAGGTGGGTTACTCGCCTCAGGATTCCTAGCCACTGACCTCCTCCCAGGCTGTTGACAGTGGGAGATTCAGCGATCGTAATGCCATTGAATGTAAAGGGGAGAGGGTTAGATTCTGTCCTGTTGGAGATCGTCACTGCCTGGCACAAATGTAACTTGCCTGTTCTGATGAAAGGTCACTGACCTGAAACGCTAACTCTGCTTCCCTCTCCACAGATGCTGCCAGACCTGAGTATTTTCAGCATTTTTTGTTTTTATTTCAGTATCTGACGAGTCACGAATGGTGCTGAACATTGTGCAATTAGTGAATATCCTCACTTCTGACCTTATGATTAAAGCAAGGTCATTGATAAAGCAGCTGAAGATGGTTGTGTCAAGGACACTATCCTGAGGAACTCCTGCACTGATGTCCTGGAGCTCAGATGATTGACCTCCAACAACCATCTTCCTTTGTTCTAGGTATGACTCCAAAAAGCAGAGAGTTTTCACTCAATTCCCATTGACTATCCTTCCAACTCATTCAAAAGTTCCCAAATTAGGGGCTTGTTTTACAGTATAAAGCATGGGAGTGAACAATCCATTGTTCTTCAGGTGTTCGCCCTGTAGTCTCTTTTCAGAAGAGAGTCTTTGATCTGTGTTGTCCTAGTAACCTTTTGCAGAATGGAGGTGAGGTCACTTGACCTTCTGGACTCCATCTTGAATTTTTTTATATTTTATTTTTAAGACATAATCATGCGGGAGGTAGTGGCATAGGGGTAATGTTGTTGGACTAGAAATCCAGAGCTAAAACTAAAGGGCAACACAGTGGCTAGCACCGTAGCCTCACAGCTCCAGCGACCCGGGTTCAGTTCTGGGTACTGCCTGTGTGGAGTTTTCAAGTTCTCCCTGTGTCTGCGTGGGTTTCCTCCGGGTGCTCCGGTTTCCTCCCACAAGCCAAAGACATGCAGGTTGATAGGTAAATTGGCCATTGGAAATTGCCCTTAGTGTAGGTAGGTAGATGGTAGGAGAATTGTGGGGATGTGGTAGGGAATATGGGATTAATGTAGGATTAGTATAAATGGTGGTTGATGGTCAGCACAGACTCGATGGGCCAAAGGGCCTGTTTCAGTGCTGTATCTCTCTATGACTCCAGTTTTGCTAGGGCTCCTTGATGCCATACTCGATCAAATATACCTTCACCTCACCTCTTGAGTTCAGCTCTTTAGTCCATCTTTGAACCAAAGCTGTAACGAGGTCAGGAGCTAAGTGGCCCTGACGGAACCCAAACTGAGCATCAATGAGCAGGTTATTGCTAAGTAAGTGCCGCTTGATAGCACTGTCAATGACACCTTCCATCGCTTTACTGATGATTGAGAGTAGACTGATGCGGCAGTAATTGGACAGGTTGGACTTGTACTCAAAAAGCAGGACATGACATACCTGGGCAATTTTCCACATTGCTGTGTAGTTGCCAGTGTTGTAGCTGTACTGGAACAGTTTGGCTAGGGGCACGGCAAGTTTCTTGATATCGCACAGAGTGAATCGAATTGGCTGAAGAATAGCAAATGTGATGCTGGGGACTTCAGAAGGAGGCCGAGATGGATCATCAACTCGGCACCTCTGGCTGAAGATTGTTGCAAATGCTTCAGCCTCATCTTTTTCACAGATTAGCTGGACTCCCCCATCATTGAGGATGGGGATATTTGTGGAGCCACCTCCTGCAGTTAGTTGTTTAATTGTCCACCACCATTCACAACTAGATCTGGCAGGACTGCAGAGCTTAGATCTGATCCGTTGGTTGTGGGATCACTTAGCTCTATCGCTTGCTGCTTACGCTGTTTGGTATGCATATAGTCCTGGGTTGCAGATTCACCAGTTTGAGACCTCATTTTGTGGTATGCCTGGTGCTGCTCCTGGCATGCCCTCCTGCACTCTCCTACTCCCCTGTTCTTTCCCCACAACTGTGCAAATTTCTCTTTTCAAGTATTTATTCAATTCCCTTTTGAAAATTATTAAATCTAGTAACACCACCCTTTCAGGCAGCACATTCCAGATTACAACTCACTATACAAAAAAAAATTCTAATCTCCCGGTTTTTTTGCCAATTACCTTAAATCTATGTCCTCTGGTTACTGACTCTCCTGCCACTGCAAACATTTACTATCAAAATTCTGTGATTTTTAACACCTCTATTAAATCCCCCCTTAACAGATTATTTGTTCATGATCATATTGCTGTTTATGAGGACTTCGTGTACAGACATTGGCAGCCACATTGTCTACATTATAACAGTGACTCCACTTCATTGTCTGTGAAGGACTTTGGGTTGCCAAGGTTGTGAAGGACGCTATCTGCTTCTCTGCTCTAAAGAGAGCTTCTTCAGTCTCCCCAGATAACTGAAGTCCCCCATCCTTGGAAACAAGTTAGTAACTCTCTTCTGTATCCTCTCTCAAACCTTCATGTCCTTCCTATTGTGTTCAGATGGGGCACATTACTCCAGTTAGGGCCTAGCTAGAGTTTTAAATGTTCATCACAACTTCCTTGCTTTGAACTCTCCGCCTCTATTTATAAAGGCGATGATCACATTCTCTTCAAAACATCTAACAGTCCCGCCTCCTTTAAAGATCTGTATATGTAAAGCCCCAGCTCTCGGTTTCTTTACCCACTTCAATATTGCATTGTTTAGTTTATATCAGGTCCCCCAAGCAGCCTCCACAGAGTCTGCCGAATACACCCTCCAACCTTCTCCTTTCCACCCGGGGCCTCCTCCCTTCCCCCTCTTCCTCCCTCCCCTGTCGTGGCCCAGGGGGTTGTGTAGCCCCGCTCCCTCCCTCTGACTCCTCATCCTCTAACGACCCCGCTCACCTCGGCTCGCGACAATTCAGCTCCGAACGGAAACAGCCCCGTCCCGTGACCAGCTCGCGCTCCGCACATCCGGGTACATTGCATGGGCGGAGCTGTCGATGGGGGGGCGGAGTAACAATCCCCTGGCCATTGCAGGATACCGGATTCCCAAACATCTCCATGGCTCACTGCCTAGAGATCGCACACTTCCCTGGTTCCCACACTGCCTGAGGATCCCGACACTGTCCGGGTACCCACACCCCACCCCTGCCCTGGGACCCACATCTCCAGCTGCCCGGATACTGACACCTCACCTTGACTGGCAACTCCACACTGCCCGGATACCCACATCCACACCACTTGCCTGGATGGGTGCAGCTCCAACAACGCTCAATAAGCTCGACACAATCAGGACAAAGAAACCCGCTTGATTGGCACCCCATCCGCAAATATTCACTCCCTCCACCACTGACGCACATTGACAGCAGTGCGTACCACTGCAGTAACGCCCCCCAAGGCCCCTTAGACAGCACCCTCCAAACCTGCGACCTCTACCACCTGGAAGGTCAAGGGCAGCAGATGCATGGGAACACCACCTGCCTGCAAGTTCCCCTCCAAGCCACACACCATCCTGACTTGGAACTATCTCGCTGTTCCTTCACCGTCGCTGGGTCAAAATCCTGGAACTCCCTTCCTAACGACATTGTGGGTGCACCTACCCCACATCGACTGCAGCAGTTCAAGAAGGCAGCTCACCACCACCTTCTCAAGGGCAATTAGGGATGGGTAATAAATGCTGGCATAGCCAGTGATGCCTACATCCCAGGAACAAATTTTTAAAAAGGACCAGGATTGGGTTTTGGACTGAGAGCTGCTGAGTTTGGTAAATCTGATGAGAGGAGCTTTGAGGGTTAATTTCTATCTAAAGTCTAGATTTTTCTTCAATTTAGCAGTTAACTAAAATTACTCCTGATGTAAAGAGAAGTTAAGTTTTAGCCCAGCCTTAAAACAAGGGTATGCAAGCTCTCAGGGAGCAGCTTCAGCTTGTTACTTAGGAGCTGACATAAACTGGTTTTCAGAAGCTTGAAACAGTTTTTCAGAAAGTATAAAGCAGAGCTTCCTCAGTGCTGCTTCATCTGCACTGAGTGCTGCTTTGAGTACACAGAGTATAAAGTGGGAGTTTGGTGCATTGAGGGAGTTCAGTGAAGGAGGGGCTCCTTTCTTTTTCATCCTTTTCTCAGACTCCTGTAGCTGCCTCTTACTTCAGTGCAGGGGAAGAAGCTGATTGGTGAGTAACTGGTAAGTTATTCTCCTTATTCTAATTGTAATAAACAGTTTTTAAAGTTACAGCATGGCAGGGCAGCTCAGCCAAGTGGAATGTACACCCTGCAGTATAGAGTCATAGAGACATACAGCATAGAAACAGGCCCTTCGGCCCGTCATGGAAGCACCACATGTCCTGGACAAACACTTCTGCAGGAAGTGTCACCGGCTGCAGAAGCTTGAGCTCCGGGTTTTGGAGCTCAAGTGGCGGCTGGAGTCACTGTTGTGCATCCACGAGGCAGAGGACTACGTGGATAGCACGTTTAGGGAGGCGGTCACACCACAGTTTAGGAGCATGTAGGCAGAGAGGGAATTGGTAACTGCCAGGCAGTCTAAGAGAACCAGGCAGCACTGCAGGAGTCCCCTGAGTCTATCTTGCTTGCTAATCGGTTTTCCATTTTGGATACTGGTGGGGGTGATGGTTCCTCAGGGGAGTGCAGCCAGAGCAAAGTCCATTGCACCACAGATGGCTCAGCTGCACAGGAGGGCAGGAAGAAGAGTGGAAGAGCAATAGTGATAGGGGATTCGGTAGTCAGAGCATCAGACAGGCATTTCTGCAGCAGTAAACATGACTCCAGGATTGTGTGTTGCCTCCCTGGTGCAAAGGTCAAGGATGTCACGGAGCGGCTGCAGGACATCCTTCTGGGGGAGGGTGAACAGCCAGAGGTTGTGGTCCACTTGGTACCAATCACAAGTAGGAAGAAGGATGAGGTCCTGAAAGCAGATTTTACGGAGTTAGGAAGGAAACTAAAAAGTAGGACCTCAGGATTATTCCCAATGCCACATGCTAGGAATAGGAGGATCGAGTGATTGAACACTTGGCTGGAGAATTGGCGTAGGAGGGAGAGCATCAGATTTCTGAGGTATTGGGATCGGTTCTGGGGCAGGTAGGACCTGTACAAGATGGACAGGCTACACCTTTAGCAGGACCGGAACTAATATCCTTGCAGTGAGATTTGCAAGTGCAGTTGGGGAGGGTTTAAACAAGCTTGTCAGGGGGATGGGAACCTGAGGTGTAGCTCAAACTGGAAGGAAGTAATGCTGGTAACAGCAGGTAGAAAAGTCATAAGCGACACTAGAAGGCAGGCGAAACAAAGGGAAGCAGCAACTAGGCTTAGAATGCAGAATAATGTCAAGAAGACAAGGTTAAGGGCACTCTACCTGAATGCATACAGCATTCGCAACAAGGTAGATGATTTAAAGGCCCAAATAGAAGTAAATTGCCATTACGGAAACGTGGCTACAGGGTGACCAAGACTGGGAACTGAATATTCAAGGATGTTCGACATTTAGGAAAGACAGACAAAAAGGAAAAGGAGGTGGTGTTGAGCTGATAACAAGGGAGGAATTGGTACATTAGTCAGGGAAGATCTCAAAATCAGAAGAACAAATGTGGAATCTGTTTGGGTGGAGCTAAGAAACAGCAAGGGGCAGCAAACATTGTTATGAGTTGTTTATAGGCCACCAAATAGTAGTGGGAGTGTGGGGCATGGTATTAATCAGGAGGTTAGCGAAGCATGTAGCATAGGTAATACAGTAATCATGGGTAACTCAATCTGCATATAGACTGGGTAAACCTAATCAGCACTAATGCTATGGAGGACGAGTTTCTGGAGTCTGTTAGGGACGGTTTTTTAGAGCAATCTGTGGAGGTGCTGACTGGAGAACAGGCTATTTTCGATCTAGTATTATGTAATGAGAAAGTGCTAATTAATAATAATAAAAGCAAAATACTGCAGATGATGGAAATCTGAAATAAAAACAAGAAATGCTGGAAATACGCAGCAGGTCTGGCAGCATCTGTGGAGAGAGAAGCAGAGTTAACGTTTCAGCTCAGTGACACTTCTTCAGAACTTCTTCAGAAGTGCTAATTAATACTCTTGTTGTAAAAGAAGCTTTGGGGATGAGTGGCCATAACATGACAGAATTTTATGTTATGTTTGAAAGTGAGGTAGTTTAATCTGAAGCCAGAGTGTTAAATTTGAACAAAGGAAATTTTGAAGGTATGAGAGGCAAATTGGCTGAGATGGATTAGGAAAATACATTAAAATGTATGACAGTACATAGGCAATGGATAGTCTTTAAAGAATTATTACATAGTTTACAGCAATTACACATTCCATCAAGGCACAAAAACCCCAAAAGAAAAGGCAGTCAACCGTGGCTAACAAAGGAAGTTAAAGATTGTATAAGATTAAAAGAAAAGGCCTGTAAAGTTGCCAGAAATAGTAGTAAACCTGGGGATTGGAAGGATTTTAGAATACAGCAAAGGAGGACCAAGAAACTGATGAAGAAAGGGAAAATAGAATATGAACGTAAACTAGCAAAAATCGGACTATAAAAGCTTCTATAGATAAGTAAAAAAGAAACGTATGGCTAAGACAGGCAGAGTCAGGAGAATTTATAATGGGGAATTGAGAAATGGCAGGGAACAAAGAACAGTACAGCACAGGAACAGGCCATTCGGCCCTCCAAACCTGCGCCGATCATGATGCCTGTCTAAACTAAAACCTTCTGCACTTCCGGGATCTGTATCCTTCTAGTCCCATCCTATTCATGTATTTGTCAAGATGCCTCTTAAACGTCGCTATCGTACCTGCTTCCACCACCTCCCCCGGCAGCAAGTTCCAGGCACTCACCACCCTCTGTGTAAAGAACTAGCCTCGCACATCCCCTCTAAACTTTGCCCCTCGCACCTTAAACCTGTGTCCCCTAGTAATTGACTCTTCCACCCTGGGAAAAAGCTTCTGACTATCCACTCTGTCCATGCCACTCACAACTTTGTAAACCTCTATCATTTCGCCCCTCCACCTCCGTCGTTCCAGTGAAAACAATCTGAGTGTATCCAACCTCTCCTCATAGCTAATACCCTCCAGACCAGGCAACATCCTGGTAAACCTTTCCAAAGCCTCCACATCCTTCTGGTAGTGTGGCGACCAGAATTGTACGTAATATTCCAAGTGTGGCCTAACTAAGGTTCTAACTAAGGAAGCTAAATGATTACTTTGTGTCTGTTTTCACTGAGGAAGATGCAAGAAATCTCCCAGAATTTGAGATCCAAGGGACGAGGGAGAATGAGGAATTGCAGGAAATTAGTATTAGTAAGAATGTGTATGAGAGAAATTAACGAGGCTGAGGTTGTTAAGTCCCCGGGACCAGATATGCTACATCCCACAGTGTTGAAAGAGGTAGCTATGGAGATAGTGGATGCATCTTCCACAATTCAGTAGATTCTGGAATGGTTTCTGCAGATTGGAAGGTAGCAAGTGTCACCCCACTATTTAAGAAGGGAAAGAGAGAGAGAAAACAGGAACTACAGACCTGTTAGCATTACATCAGTAGTAGGGAAAATGCTAAAATCTATTCTAAAAGATGTGATAAATGAACACTTGGATAATAATGATCTGACTGGGCATAGTCAACAGGGATTTATGAATGGGAAATCATGTTTGACAAACCTGTTGGAGTTTTTTGAGGATGTTACGAATGGAATTGATTAAGGGGAGCTGGTGGACGTAGTATACTTGAATTTTCAGAAATCTTTTGATAAAGTCCCCCACAGGAGGTTGGTTACCAACATTAAAGCACATGGGATAGGAGATAATATACTGGCATGGATTAAGGATTGGCCAGCAAGCAGAAAACAGAGAGTAGGAATAAACAAGTCATTCTCACATTGGCAGGCCATGACTAGTGGGGTACCGCAAGGATCAGTACTTCAGCCACAGCTAATCACAATATGTATCAATGATTTGGATGTGGAGACCAAATAGTTCAGGTGCAGCATGTTCCTGTAAAGGTGAAGAGTAGGACCAACAGGTCAAGGGAACCCTGGGTGTCAAGGGATATAGAGGATTGGCTAAGGAAAAAAAGGTGGCGGATGGCAGATTCAGAGTGCTGAAAACAGCGGAGGCCATAGAGGAGTATAGAAAGTGTCGGGGAGTACTTAAAAAAGTAACCAGGAGAGCGAAAAGGGGGCATGAAAAATCACTGGCAAACAAGATAAAGGAAAATCCCAAGGCGTTTTATAAGTATGTTGGGGGCAAGAGGATAACCAGGGAAAATGTTGGGCCCATTAGGGATCATAGAGGCAATCTGTATGTGGAGCCGGAGAACATAGGGGAGGTTTTGAACGATTACTTTTCATCTGTTTTCACTATGGAAAGGAAAGATGTAGGTGTCGTGATCAGGGAAGGGGATTAGAACAAAGAACAGTACAGCACAGGAACAGGCCATTCGGCCCTCCAAGCCTGCACCGATCTTGATGCCTGCCTAAACTAACACCTTCTGCACTTCCGGGGACCGTATCCCTCTATTCCCATCCTATTCATGTATTTGTCAAGATGCCTCTTAAACATCATTATCGTACCTGCTTCCACCACCTCCCCCGGCAGCAGGTTCCAGGCACTCACCACCCTCTGTGTAAAGAACTTGCCTCGCACATCCCCTCTAAACTTTGCCCCTCTCACCTTAAACCTATGTCCCCTAGTAACTGATCTTCCACCCTGGGAAAAAGCTTCTGACTATCCACTCTGTCCATGCAGCTCATAACTTTGTAAACCTCTATCATGTCGCCCCTCCACCTCCGTCGTTCCAGTGAAAACAATCCGAGTTTATCCAACCTCTCCTCATAACTAATGCCCTCCAGACCAGGCAACATCCTGGTAAACCTCTTCTGTACCCTCTCCAAAGCCTCCACGTCCTTCTGGTAGTGTGGCGACCAGAATTGCACGCAATATTCTAAGTGTGATATACTTGATCAAATTAGCATTGAAAAGGAGGAAGTATTAGTGGGCTTGAAGGTGGATAAATCCCCAGGCCCAGATGAGATGTATCCCAGGATATTATGTGAGGCAAGGGAGGGGGATAGCGGGGGCACTGACACAAATTTTCAGATCCTCTCTGGCCACAGGAGAGGTACCAGAGGATTGGAGGACAGCGAATGTGGTACCATTATTTAAGCAGGGATAAACCAGGTAATTACAGGCCAGTGAGTCTAACATCAGTGGTAGAGAAATTATTGGAAAAAATTCTGAGAGACAGGATTAATCTCCACTTGGAGAGGCAGGGATTAATCAGGGATAATCAGCATGGCTTTGTCAGGGGGAGATCGTGTCTAACTAACTTGATTGAATTTTTCGAGGAGGTGACTAGATGTGTAGATGAGGCTAAAGCAGTTGATGTAGTCTGCATGGACTTCAGTAAGGCTTTTGATAAGGTCTCGCATGGGAGATGGTTAAGAAAATAAAGGCCAGGGTAATTTGGCAAATTGGATTCAAAATTGGCTTAATGGCAGGAGGTAGAGGGCTGTTTCTGCGAGTGGAAGCCTGTGACCAGTGGTGTACCGCAGGGATCGGTGCTGGGACCCTTACTGTTAAGTGTACATTAATGATTTAGACGTGAATATAGTAGGCATGATCAGTAAGTTCGCAGAAGACACGAAAATTGGTGGTGTCGTAAATAGTGTGGAGGAAAGCCTTAGACTACAGAACGATATAGATGGGCTGGTAAGATGAGTGGAGCAGTGGCAAATGGAGTTTAATCCTGAGAAGTGTGAGGTGATGCACTTTGGGAGGTCTAACAAGGCAATGGAATATACAATGGATGGTAGTACAGAGGGACCTTGGGGTGCATGTCCATAGCTCACTGAAGGCAGCAGCACAGGTAGATAAGGTGGTTAGGAAGGCATATGGGATACTTGCCTTTATTAGCCGAGGCATAGAATATAAGAGTAGGGGGGTTATGATGGAGCTGTATAAAACGCTGGTTAGGCCACAGTTGCAGTACTGTGTACAGTTCTGGTCACCACACTATAGGAAGGATGTTATTGCACTAGAGAGTGTGCAGAGGAGATTCACCAGGATGTTGCCTGGGCTGGAGCATTTCAGTTATGAAGACAGACTAGATAGACTGGGGTTGTTTTCCTTGGAGCAGAGAAGGATAAGGGGGGACCTGATTGAGGTGTACAAAATTTTGAGGAGCATTGATAGAATAGATAGGAAGAAACGTTTTCCCTTAGCGGAGAGGTCAATAACTAAGGGCATAGATTTAAGGTAAGGGGCAGGAGGTTTAGAGGGGAATTGAGGAGGGATTTTTTTCATCCAGAGGGTGGTTGGAATCTGGAACACACTGCCTGAAGGGGTGGTAGAGGCAGGAACACTCACGACATTTAAGAAATATTTAGATGAGCACTTGAAACGCCATAGCATACAAGGCCATGGGCCAAGTGTGGGGAAATGGGATTAGTTAGAACGGGTGCTTGATGGTCGGTGCAGGTGCGTTGGGCCGAAGGGCCTGTTTCTGTGCTGTAAAACTCTATGACTCTAATATTTCCAAATTTGTGGATGACAAAGTAGGTGCGAATGTGTGTTATGAGGAACATGCAAAATGGCTTCAAGGGGATTTGAACAGGCTAAGTAAATGGGCAAGAACATGGCAGATGGAATATAATGTGGAAAAATGTGAGGTTATCCACTTTGGTGGGAGGAATAGATGTGCAGAGTATTTCTTAAATGGTAAGCGATTAGAAAGTATGGATGTACAAAGGGACCTGGGTATTCTTGTCAATAAGTCACTGAAAGCTAACATGCAGGCGCAGCAAGCAAGAGAATTTGAGTACAGACATAGCAAAGTCTTGCTTCACTTGTATAGAACCTTGGTTAGACTGCACCTGGAGTATTGTGCGCAGTTTTGGTCCCCTTACCTTAGGGAATATTGCCATAGAGGGTGAGCAACGAATGTTCACCAGACTTGTTCTCAGGATGGTGGGACTGTCCAATAAAGAGAGATTGGGGAAACTGGGCCTGTATTCTCTCGAGTTTTGAAGAATGAGAATGAAAATAATTAAAGGGATAGACAGTGTAGATGCAGGTAAGATGTTTTCCCTGGTTGGGGAGTCTCGAACCAGGGTACACAATTTCAAAATAAGGGGGAAGCTACTTAGGATCGAGATGAGGAGAAATTTATTTACTCATAGGATTGTGAATCTTTGGAATTCTTTCCCCGAAAGGGCTGTGGAGACTCAGTCATTGAGTATGTTTAAAGCAGAGGTTGACAGATTTCTAAATACCAATGACATAAAGGGATATGGGGATAGTGTGGGGAAAAAGACATTGAAGTGGATGATCAGCCATGATCGTATTGAATGGCGGAGCAGGCTCAATGGGCTGAATGGCCTACTCCTACTCCTAATTCCCCTTTATCAATTCTGTTAGTAACATCCTCAAAAAACTCCAACAGGTTGGTCAAACATGATTTCCCATTCATAAATTCATGTTCACTATGCCCAATCAGATCATTATTATCCAAGTGTCCATTATCATGAAGACCCACACCTGCCAAGAATGATGCATATTAATTTCATCACATGAACATCAATTCTAAACAGTTGCTGGAGTGAAGAAATGACTTATTTAAAGAGATCAGCAGTGACTGGAAAAACATTTGCATACTAAGAGACAGTGCTTGGAGAGACAAAAGAATTGATCAATTAACAGAGATTGGTCTGGGCAATGCTGACCCACATCTTGTTAGTGTAAGAGACAGCACTACACACCCACCATCAAGAGCTTTGAAATCCACAAATGCAGGAGTGGTTAAACCAACTGGTCACATGACTAACCTGCTGGCCCAAGCTTTTTGAACTAGGCACAGAACAGTTTTGAAGACAGACTGCAGAGTGCAACTGAACCTGGAACAAGGGAGCCTCTCTCCTGGCTGGCTCTCTCTCGCTTTCTCACAAGTCTTCGGACCCGCTGAAGTCACTTAAACCTCAAGAGAGAGGACTCCTACATTGAAACAAATGAAAACAAATTACTGGGCCCCAACGAACAGCAACAATTACCAGCAACCAAAGACTCCACATTGAACTCAAAGGACTGTAATTACAACCCAACTATTGCCACAAACTTTCTTTCTACTTTTTCTGTCTCTATCTGCGTGTGTGTTTATCGCGTATGCATGCTAGCGTGGTTGTGTCATGTCCTCGTAGTCGTTAACCAAATTAGAGTTTAAGGTTAATAAACTTCCACCTTTCTTGTTTAAATCTAAGAAAACCTTTCTGATTAATTTCTTGGCCTTACAATTGTGAAGCAGTGAACAAGGATTCACTGAGGGGGAGAGCTAAAACACGGTGTTTTTTAAATTAAACCCTGTTAGGGTTAAACCAGGCAAAGGCTGAGAGGGAACCCCTAGACCCCTCTCACCTGGTCATAACACCATTTATCACATCCTTTAGAATAGATTCTAGCATTTTCCCAATGACTGATGTAAGGCTAACAGGTCTGTAATTACATGTTTTCTCTCTCCCTCCCTTCTTAAATAGTTGGGTGACATTTGCGACCTTCCAATTTGCAGGATCTGCCCCAGAATCTATAGAATTTTGGAAGATGATCACCAATGCATCCACTATCTCCATAGCTACCTCTTTCAACACTCTGGGATGTAGAATATCAGGTTCTGGGGACTTATCAACCTTCAGCCCCATTATTTTTTTCAATACAACCTTCTTACTAATACTAATTTCCTTCAACTCCTCATTCCTCCTCATCCCTTGGATCTCTAATTATACCAGCTATGGATAAAATAGCAAGGGAAAGAGGGTCACTTCAAGCTTTAGTCAACAACCCATCTACGGTTAGGAGACCTCGCTGTTGCCATCCCAGTTCACTAGTCCATGACAGATGAGCTCCAGGCTTAAAGGTTAGGGTCAGTCAGCGCAAACTGTACTCCACCTTAAAGCGCACCACTGCGCAGGCAGGAAGGAAATCCATCCACCCCAACTATAACTCAACAAGTAGGTCCTGTAGCGACTGGAAAGGGGTGAAAACGGCAGGTGCAAGATGGCACTGGCAGCCACAATTCCAATCCTGCATGCAGGCGGCTCAGAATATTGTTCATTTTGATGATGACCTAGAGACGAAATCATCACCCGGTAGCACCCTGAGGGACCAAGCAGCCTTTCTGAAGGACAGCACTGCTTGCTCTGATATTGGAGAGGGGCCTAGAACGGTAGCCTAAACGAATGCTTGTCTCCTTACCACCCAGTTGGCTTGCCGCAGTCAACGGGCATCTCTTAATGCAGTCAAACTACGACAGAGAAGGAAACACGAACTCCTAACCTTGCTTCAAAACGTGGGAAAAGAAACAATATTCTGAAACTCGCCTGCTGGAATGTGAGAACAATGCTTGACTCTGGTGACAACAGTCTCCCCCAACAATGCTCAGCCCTCGTGGTCCATAAGCTAGCCAGACTAGAGATTGATAAAGCGGCCCTGAGTGAGGTCCGCTTCTCGGAGCAAGGCAGCCTGATAGAACACAATGCTGGCTACACCCTCTATTGATCAGGTAGACCTCAAGGTGAACAATGCTTCTTCGGTGTTGGCTTCATGGTGAAGAAAACTATTGCCACTAAACTTTCAAGCCGGCCAATCGGCCATTCTGAACCCATCATGTCTCTGCGCCTACCCCTTCAAGACCAGCATGCAACTCTCATCAGTGTTTATGCTCCAACCCTGAAGGCTAACCCAGCTGACAAAGATAAGTTCTACACAGATCTCCGCGAACTCATCCAGAATGCCCGTCCCGAGGACAACATTGTTGTCCTTGGCCATGACAACCTGGCATGGAAGGGAGTGCTTGGAAACCATGGAGTTGGAAACTGTTATGAAAATGGACTCTTGGAACTCTGTGCAGAAAAGCAGCTGTCCATAACCAACACAGATCTTTCAACATAAAGATCACTTCAAAACCACATGGATGCATCCTTGCTTTAAACACTGGAATCTTGGTGCGCCAGTGTGGTCTAAAGGACATCCTGCATACTAGAGTGTCATGAAAACCCCACCTGCCAAGAATGAGCCATAGTAGTTTTGTCATATTAAACATTAATTTTAAACTGTTGTTGGACTGAAAAGCTGATCTGTTAAAAGAGATCACAGTAGTGGCTGGAAACATTTGCATTATAAGAGACAGTTGCCGGGAGAAGACAATGGAACCGCTCCCTGATCCAATTAACCCAACTGGATTTTGATCACCAGACATTGAATGTGTAAAAAGCCAGCATTCCATCCTCCTGCATCCCCTTCTCTGCCCCACCCCCACCCACTGAGGGAGTCTGTTAAGATGGAGGATCCACAAAAATGCGGGAGAGTTTGTTTTTTAAAAACTGGTCACATGACTAACCTGCTGGCCCAGGTTTGGTTTCGACTTGTGTTCACAGAACAGTTTGAGTCAGACTGCCATTTGAAGACAACAGAGAAGGAAGGTCTTTCTCTCTTTCTCCCTTTCATGCAAAGACAGAGACCCATGGAAGGAAACTAAGGCTCAAGACAGAAAACGATCGAAACAAGTTTGAAAGTGCTCTGGGCCCCAACGAGACAGCAAGATTGAACTGCAATCAAAGTTTGCATCAAACTCAAAAGACTCAAAATGAACTCCAGCTATTGTTCCAAACTTTTCCCCTTTATTCTTTCTCCTCTTCCGTCTCTATCTGTGTGTGTGTTTATCGTGTACGCATGCTAGCGTGGGCGCATCGTGTAATGTTGGTAGTTTGAACCGAATTAGAGTTTTAAGATTAATAAACTAACACCTTTCTTGTTGAAATCTAAGAAAACCTGTCTGGTTGATCTCTTTGCCTTTACAATTGGAGAGCAGTGAACAAGAGAAGGGGTGGTACTGGACCTAATCCTAGGGAACGATGCCGGACAAGTGTCAGTGGGGGAGCATAACTCTGTAAGATTTAAGGTAGTTATGGAAAAGGACAAAGATGGACCGGAAATAAAGGTACTGAATTGAGGGAAAGCCAATTTCAGTATGATAAAACAGGATCTGGCCAAAGTGGACTGAACAAAGAACAAAGAACAAAGAAAATTACAGCACAGGAACAGGCCCTTCGGCCCTCCAAGCCTGCGCCGATCCAGATCCTCTATCTAAACATGTCGCCTATTTTCTAAGGGTCTGTATCTCTTTGCTTCCTGCCCATTCATGTATCTGTCTAGATACATCTTAAAAGACGCTATCGTGCCCGCGTCTACCCTCCGCTGGCAACGTGTTCCAGGCACCTACCATCCTCTGCGTAAAGAACTTTCCACGCATATCCCCCCTAAACTTTTCCCCTCTCACTTTGAACTCGTGACCCCTAGTAATTGAATCCCCCACTCTGGGAAAAAGCTTCTTGCTATCCAACCTGTCTAAACCTCTCATGATTTTGTACACCTCAATCAGGTCCCCCCTCAACCTCCGTCTTTCTAATGAAAATAATCCTAATCTACTCAACCTCTCTTCATAGCTAGCGCCCTCCATACCAGGCAACATCCTGGTGAACCTCCTCTGCACCCTCTCCAAAGCATCTACATCCTTTTGGTAATGTGGCGACCAGAACTGCACGCAGTATTCCAAATGTGGCCGAACCAAAGTCTTATACAACTGTAACATGACCTGCCAACCCTTGTACTCAATACCCTGTCCGATGAAGGAAAGCATGCCGTATGCCTTCTTGACCACTCTATTGACCTGCGTTGCCACCTTCAGGGAAGAATGGACCTGAACACCCAAGTCTGTCTGTACATCAATTTTCCCCAGGACTTTTCCATTTACTGTATAGTTCACTCTTGAATTGGATCTTCCAAAATGCATCACCTCGCATTTGCCCTGATTGAACTCCATCTGCCATTTCTCTGCCCAACTCTCTAATCTACCTATATTCTGCTGTATTCTCTGACAGTCCCCTTCACTATCTGCTACTCCACCAATCTTAGTGTCGTCTGCAAACTTGCTAATCAGACCACCTATACTTTCCTCCAAATCATTTATGTATATCACAAACAACAGTGGTCCCAGCACGGATCCCTGGGGACTTGTCCACCTTAATGCCTTTTAGAATACCCAGCACTTCCTCCCTCCTTATGCCGACTTGACCTAGAGTAATCAAACATCTATCCCTAACCTCAACATCCGTCATGTCCCTCTCCTCGGTGAATACCGATGCAAAGTACTCGTTTAGAATCTCACCCATTTTTTCTGACTCCACGCATAACTTTCCTCCTTTGTCCTTGAGTGGGCCAATCCTTTCTCCAGTTACCCTCTTGCTCCTTATATATGAACAAAAGGCTTTGGGAGCAGCTACTTGTCGTAAAGTCTACGTCAGACCAGTGGGTGTCATTCAAAGAGGAAATAGTGAGAGTTCAGAGCCAACATGTACCCGTTAAGGTGAAGGGTGGGACCAACAAGTCCAGGGAACCCTGGATGTCAAGGGATATAGAAGGTTGGATCAGGGAAAAAAAGGAGGCTTATGGCAGATTCAGAGCACTGAAAACAGCGGAAGCCCTAGAGGAGTATAAAAAGTGCAGGGGGGTACTTAAAAAAGTAATTAGGAGAACGAAAAGGGGGCATGAATAAACACTGGAGGGCAAGATAATGGAAAATCCAAAGGCATATGAGTGTATTAAGGACAAGAGGATAACCAGGGAAAGAGTAGGACCCATTCGGAAGCAAAGTGGCAATCTGCGCGTGGAGCCAGAGAACGGAGGTGAGGTTTTAAATGATTGCTTTACATCTGTGTTCACTATGGAGAAGGATGATGTAGGTGTAGAGATCAGGAAGGGGATTGTGTTATACTCAAACAAATTAGCATTGAAAGGGTGGAGATACTAGCGGTTTTAGCGGGCTTAAAAGTGGATAAATCCCCAGGCCCAGATGAGATGTATCCCAGGCTGTTATGTGAGGCAAGGGAGGAGATAGCAGGGGCTCTGACACAAATTTTCAAATCCTCTCTGGCCACAGGAGAGGTGCCAGAGCATTGGAGGACAGTGAATGTGGTACCATTATTCAAGAAGGGTAGTAGGGATAAATCAGGTAATTACAGGCTGGTGAGTCTAGCATCAGTGGTAGGGAATATATTGGAAGAAATTCTGAGGGACAGGATTAATCTCCACTTGGAGAGCAGGGATTAATTAGGGATAGTCAGCATGGCTTTGTCGGAGAGATCATGTCTAAAAAACTTGATTGAATTTTTCGAGGAGGTGACTAGATGTGTAGCTGAGGGTAAAGCAGTTGATGTAGTCTACATGGATATCAGTAAGGATTTTGATAAGGTCCCGCATGGGGGATTGGTTAAGAAGGTAAGAGCCCATGGGATCGAGCGCAATATGGCAAATTGGATCCAAAATTGGCTTAGTGGCAGGAGGCAGCGAGTGATGTTCAAGGGTTGTTTTTGTGATTGGAAGCCTGTGACCAGTGGTGTACCAAAGGGATTGGTGATGGGACCCTTGCTGTTTGTAGTGTACATTAATGATTTAGACATGAATATAGGAGGTATGATCAGTAAGTTCACAGATGACACGAAGATTGGTGGTGTCGTAAATCGTGAGGAGGAAATCCTTAGATTACAGGATGATATAGATGGGCTGGTAAGATGGGCGGAGCAGTGGCGAATGGAAATTAATCCTGAGAAGTGTGAAGTGATGCATTTTGGGAGGACTAAAAAGGCAATGGAATATACAATGGGTGGTAGGATCCTAGGAAGTACAGAGGTTCAGAGGGATCTTGGTGTACTTATCCATAGATCACAGGTAGATAAGGTGGTCAGGAAGGCATATGGGATACTTGCCTTTATTAGCCAAGGCATAAGAGCAGGGATGTTATGATGGAGCTGTATAAAACGCTACTTAGGCCACAGCTGGAGTACAGTTCTGGTCGCCACACTATAGGAAGGATGTGATTGCACTGGACAGGATGCAAAGGAGATTCACCAGGATGTTGCCTGGGCTGGAGCATTTCAGCTATGAAGAGAGACTGGAAAGGCTGGGGTTGCTTTCCTTAGAGCAGAAAAGGCTGAGGGGGAACCTGATTGAGGTATACAAAATCATGAGGGGCATAGGTAGGGTAGATAGGAAGAAACTTTTTCCCTTAGCAGAGGTGTCAATAACCGGGGGAATAGAGTTAAGGTCAGGGGCAGGAGGTGTCAGGGGATTTGAGGAAAAATGTTTTCAGCCAGAGGGTGGTTGGAATCTGGAACACACTGCCTGAAGGGGTTTTAAAGGCAGGAACCCTCACAACATTTAAGAAGTATTTAGATGAGCACTTGAAACGCCATAGCATACAAGGCTACAGGCCAAGTGCTGGAAAATGGGATTTGAATAGATCGGTGCTTGATGGCCAGCACGGACACAATGGGCCGAAGGACCTGTTTCTGTGCTGTGTAACTCTATGACACCAACTTAGGGCTACTGAGAGGAACCTATAACACGGTGTTTTAAAATTTATACCCTGTTACGATCAAACCAGGAAAAGGCTGAGAGGGAACCCCCACCCCCCACCCCCCCCCCAGTCCCCTTTCACATCTGGTCGTAACAAGAAACGTGACTAGTGCTGATGATCATACGGACCACCAGCTCGTTCATTCAACGCTGAACTTACACTTCAAGCCTAAGTCCAAGAACAGGCTTAGAGACAACCCATCAAAGAAATTTTGAGTCAGCAACCTGCAAACCTCATCTTGCAGAGATAGATATCAAGCAACCTTACAGACTAGACTGGAACATCCTGATCTCACTGCTGATTCCACTCCAGAAGAACTCTGGGAACACATCAAAGCTGCAGTACTGGATACTTCCAACGAGGTAATTGGACCCAGAACCAAGATAAATAGGGACTAGTTTGATGAAAATGACAAGGAAATACAAGATCTGCTGAAAATAAAAAGGTCAGCTCATCAGGCTCACCTGGCTCAGCCAGAAATCAAAGAGAAAAAGATAGCTTATAGTCTAGCATGCAGCACTCCTCAGTGTAAACTGAAAAACATGCAAAATGACAGGTGGATTGCACTTGCGGAAAAAACTCAACTGTACACTGATACTGGTGACATAACAAGTTTCCATGAAGTGCTAAAATCTGTCTATGGAACAGCAAATCAAACCCAAAACCCCTTGAGGAGCGCCAAAGGCAAGATCCTACACACCGACAAGGAGTTAGTCCTGGATCATAGAAACATAGAAAATAGGAGCAGTAGGCCATTCGGCCCTTTGAACCTGCACCGCCATTCAATACAATCATGGCTGATCATCCAAACTCAGTACCCTGTTCCTGCTTTTTCCCCATATCCCTTTATCTCTTTAGCCCTAAGAACTATCTCTCACCCTTTCTTGAATATATTTAATGATTTGGCCTCAACTGCATTCTGTGGTAGAGAATTCCACAGGTTCACTACCCTCTAAGTGAAGAAATCCCTCCTCATCTCAGTCCTAAATGGATTACCCCTTATCCTTAAACTGTGACCCCTGGTTCTGGACGACCCCGCCATCAGTACCAAGTGCACAGTGCATGATACTGCCATCAATCACATCCAACAACAGCCGGTCAAAGAAGAACCGGATGAGAGCCCACTCTGGAGAAAACTGTGACCGACATCAACCAGATTAAGAACAACAATGCCCCCGGAGCCGATGGAATTCCAATACCTAAAGCCTTGAAGCATGGTGGCCCTGCCCTATACACCAATCTCCATGAGTTTTTCACAGCCTGCTAGGAACAGGGCAGAATTCCACAGGATCTTGGTCATGCTTTTATCATTACTTTGTACAAAAACAAAGGAGAAAAATCAGACTGTTCCAACCACCATGGGATCACCCAACTTTCTCTTGCTGGGCAGATCCTGGCTAGAATACTTCTGAACACGCTTGTGCCTACCATTGCAAAAGAAAACCTCCCAGAGAGCCAGTGTGGTTTCAAAGCAAAGAAAGGCACAACAGACTTGCACTCAGACAATTACAAGAAAAGTGTCGTGAGCAAAACAAAGGCCTGTACATCACTTTCGTAGACCTCACCAAGGCATTTGACACTATGAGCAGAGACGGACTTTGGAAAATCCTTGAACAACTTGGATGCCCACCCAGGTTCCTGGCCATGGTAGAGCAGTTTCATGAAAATCAGTACAGACCAGTCAAGCAAAACAGCGATCTCTTGAGTCCCTTCCTTATCTCCAATGGCGTGAAGCGGGGATGTGAGCTGGCCACGACCCTATTCACCATCTTTTTCAGCATGATGCTGCAGCAGAAACATAAAAACATAGAAAATAGGAGCAGGAGTAGGCCATTCGGCCCTTGGAGCCTGCTCTGCTATTCATGATGATCATGGCTGATCATCCAACTCAGTAATCTGTTCCTGCTTTCCCTCCCTATCCTTTGATCCCTTTCACCCCAAGAGCTATATCTAACTCCTTCTTGAAAACACACAATGTTTTGGCCTCAACTACTTTCTGTGGTAGCGAATTCCACAGGCTCACCACTCTCTGGGTGAAGAAATTTCTCCTCATCTCAGTCCTGAGAGGTATACCCCATATCCTTAGACTATGATCCCTGGTTCTGGACTCCCCCACCATCGGGAACATCCTTCCTTCATCTACCCTGTCAAGTCCTGTTAGAATTTTATAGGTTTCTATGAGATCCCCCCTCACTCTTCTGAACTCCAGTGAACATAATCCTAACTGACTCAATCTCTCCTCATATGTCAGTCCCACCATCCCAGGAATCAGTCTGGTAAACCTTCGCTGCACTCCCTCTACAGCAAGAACATCCTTCGTCAGATAAGAAGACCAAAACTGAACACAATATTCCAGGTGTGGCCTCACCAAGGCCCTTTCTAATTGCAGCAAGACATCCCTGCTCCTGTACTCGAATCCTCTCATTATGAAGGCCAACATACCATTTGCATTTTATACCGCCTGTTGCACCTGCATGCTTACCTTCAGCGACTGGTAGACGAGAACACCCAGGTCTCGTTGCATATTCCCCTCTCTCAGTTTAATAATCTGCCTTCCTGTTTTTGCGACCAAAGTAGATAACCTCACGTTTATCCACATTATACTGCGTCTGCCATGCATTTGCCCACTCACTCAACTTGTCCAAATCACCCTGAGGCCTCTCTGCATCCTCCTCACAACTCACCCTCCCACCCAGTTTTGTGTCATCTGCAAATTTGGAGATATTACATTTAGCTCTCTCATCTAAATCATTAATATATATTGTGAATAGCTGGCGTCCTAGCAGCGATCTAGGCAACGGAAGACCTTAAGGAGGGACTTTACATATGCTTCCAGATGGATGGAGGTCTTTTCAACCTCAGGCGTGTTCAGGCACACACAAAGACACAAGAAAAACTCATCTGTGAACTTCTTTTCGCCGATGACTGTGCTCTCCTGGCCCGCAATCAGTCAGACCTGCAACGTATAACAACACATTTATCCGAGGCAGCACAACTCTTCGGAATAAAAATCAGTTTAAAGAAAACTGAAGTCCTGCATCAGCCTGCACCCCAAGAAGAATATAGAGCACCACGCATTGTCATCGAGGGAACCAAGCTGAATGCTGTCAAGCAATTTACTTATTTGGGGGGGCGTCATCTCATTTGATGCCACCGTAGACAAGCAAGTGGACAATAGGCTCTCAAAAGCAAACGGTACATTTGGCAGACTCTACAAATGTGTGTGGAGCAACCACAGCCTCAGTGCATGGACCAAACTTAAAGTATACAAAGCCATAGTTCTCACCACCTTTCTGTATGGCTACCGAGTCATGGGTCCTATTCCGCCGTCATGTACGCCTTCTAGAACACTGCCTACGCAGCATCCTCAAGATCCACGAGCAAGACCACATCACAAACACTGAAGTCCTGGAAACAGCCAACATCACCAGCATCAAGGCCACCCTCCTGCAAAGCCAACTGCGTTGGGCAGGTAACATTGCCCGGATGGATGACAGTCGCCTGCCCAAGATCGTGTTGTATGGAGAGCTGACTACAGGTAAAAGGAACAGAGGGGCCCCATGCAAACATTTCAAGGACTCCCTGAATAAGTCCCTCTCTGTGTGCAACATTTACCATTGCCAGTGAGAAGTGCATGCCATAGATCATGATGCCTGGAGATGCTACATCAGGAGGGCTACAGACACCTTTGAGACTGAGCGAAGAACCAGCATGAAAGAGAAAAGGAGGAGAAGGATAGATCCAATTGCCCCCGGCAGAAACTAAGCCTTCACTTGTACCTGCTGTGGGAGAATCTTCTGGTCACGGATAGGCCTGACTCGCCACCAGCAGGCCTGCAACCGATGACTACAACCTTCCCAAAACCTTCATCCGCGAAGAAATGCCAAGCGATGTCCTCTTCACAACTTACTCTCCTACCTATCATTGTATCATCAGCAAATTTAGCAGCCATAAATTCTGTCCCTTCATCCAATTCATTGATATAGAATGTAAATATTTGAGGCCCCAGCACTGATCCTCCTGGCATTCCACTAGTTACAGCTTGCCAACCTGAAAACGACCCAATTATGCCAACTTTCTGTTTCCTGTTAACTAACCAATCCTCTATCCATCCTAATATGTTACCCCCTACACCCTGGGCTCTTATTTTGTTTACTAACCTTTGATGTGGCACCTTGTCAAATTCCTTCTGAAAATCTAAGTACACCATGTCCATAGGTTCCCCTTTATCCACATTGCTTGTTAATTCCTCAAAGAACTCTAATAAATTAGTTAAACACGATTTCCCTTTCATAAAACCACGCTTACTCTGCCTGATTGCATTGAGATTTTTTGAATGACCTGCTATAACCTCCCTAATAATAGATTCCAGCATTTTCCCTATGGCAGATGTGAAGCTAACTGGCCTGTAGTTTCCTGTTTTCGATGTTCCTCCTTTCTTGAATAGAGGAGCAAATTTGCTATCTTCCAATCTGATGGAAATTTTGGAAAATTCAAAGGCCTTGGGGACCTGTCAGCTTTTAGTTAATAATTTTCTCAATACCCTTTCCCTGGTGATGGTAATTGTTTTAAGTTCCTCCTTCAAAAGAACAAAGAACCAAGAACAGTACAGCACAGGAACAGGCCATTCGGCCCTCCAAGCCTACGCCGATCTTGATGCCTGCCTAAACTAACACCTTCTGCACTTCCGGGGCCCATATCCCTCTATTCCCTTCCTATTCATATATTTGTCAAGATGTCTTTTAAATGTCGCTATCATATCTGCTTCCACCACCTCCCCTGGCAGCATGTTCCAGGCACTCACCACCCTCTGTGTAAAAAACTTGCCTCGCACATCCCCTCTAAACTTTGCCCCTCGCACCTTAAACCTATGTCCCCTAGTAACTGACTCTTCCACCCTGGGAAAAAGCTTCTGACTATCCACTCTGTCCATGCCACTCATAACTTTGTAAACCTCTATCATGTCGCCCCTCCACCTCTGTCATTCCAGTGAAAACAATCCGAGTTTTTCCAACCTCTCTTCATAGCTAATGTCTTTCAACTCTTGCTTCACAATTATTTCTAGGATGCTATTTGTATCCTCCACAGTGAAGACAGATGCAAAAAATCTATTCAATTCCTCTGCCATTTCCTTATTTTCATACAAATATACGAATTAGGTGCAGGAGTAGGCCACTTGACCCCTCGAGCCTGCTCTGCCATTCAATAAGTTCATGGCTGAACTCATTACTCCACATTTTCACTTACCCCAGATAACCTTTCACCCCCTTGCTTATCAAGACTCTACCTACCTCTGCCTTAAAAATATTCAAGGACTCTGCTTCTTTTAAGGAAGAGAATTCCAAAGACTCATGACCCTGTGGGAGAAAAAATGTGGTAGGAATTAGAATTAGTGTAGGATTAGTATAAATGGGTGGTTGATGGTCGGCACAGACTCGGTGGGCTGAAGGGCTTGTTTCAGTGCTGTATCTCTTAAACTAAACTAAAACTGAACTCCTCATTTCTGTGTTAAATGGGCGACCCCTTATTTTTAAACAGTGACACCCTAGTTCTAGATTCTCCCACATCCACCCTGTCAAGTTCCCTCAGGATCTTATATGTTTCAATCAAGTCGCCTCTTACTCTTCTAAATTCCAGTGGATACAAGCCGAGCCTGTCCAATCTTTCCTCGTAAGACAGCCCACCCATTCCAGGTATTAGTCTAGTAAACCTTCTCTGTACTGCCTCCAGCGCATTTGCATCCTTCCTTAAATAAGGAGACCAGTACTGTACACAGCACTCCAGATGTGGTCTCACCAATGCCCTGTATAGCTGAAGCATAACCTCCCTACTTTTGTATTTAATTCCTCTCGTGATAAGCGATAATATTCTATTAGCTTTCCTAATTACGTGCTGTACCTGCAGACTAACCTTTTGTGATTCATGCACTAGGACACCCAGATCCCTCTGCATTTCAGAGCTCTGCAATTTCTCAGCATTTAGATAAAATGCTTCTTTATTATTCTTCCTGCCAAAGTGGACAAATTCACATTTTCCCATATTATACTCTATTTGCCAGGTCCTTGCCCACTCACTTAACATATTTATATCCCTTTGTAGCCTCCTTATGTCCTCTTCACAACTTACTCTCCTACCTATCTTAGTGTCATCAGCAAATTTAGCAACCATACCTTCAGATCCTTCATCATAAATTGTAAAAAGTTGAGGCCCCAGCACAGATCCCTGTGGTATACCACTCATTACATCTTGCCAACCAGAAAATGACACATTTATGCCTACTCGCTGTTTCCTGTTAGCTAACCAATCTTCTATCCATGCCAATACCATGAACTTTTATTTTCTGCAATAACCTTTGATGTGGCACCTTATCAAATGCCTTCTGAAAATCTAAGTATAATACATCCACTGGTACCCCTTTATCCACAGCACATGTAACTCCCTCAAAGAACTCCAATAAGTTGGTTAAACAGGATTTCCCTTTCACAAAACCATGTTGGCTCTGCCTGGTTACCTTGAATTTTTCGAAATGCCCTGCTATAACATCTTTAATAATAGCTTCTAACATTTTCCCTATGACAGATGTTAAGCTAACTGGCCTGTAGTTTCCTGCTTTCTGTCTCCCTCCCATTATTAATTTCCCAAGCTCACTCTCTAGAGGACCAACACTTACTTTACATACTCCTTTCCTTTTTAAATACCTGTAGAAACTCTTACCAATAGTTTTTATACTTCTAGCTTGCTTTCTCTCAGACTCTAATTTCTCTGTCATTATTCTTTTAGTCATTCTTTGCTGTTTTTTATATTCTGCGCTGTTATGACTCTATGACTCTTCCTCCTCTTACTGAAGTGGAAGGGTGAACATGGTGGTTCACATCAGAACCAACGACATAGGTAGAAAGAGGGATGTGGTCTTGCAGTCAGAATTTAGGGAGCTGGGTAAGAAATTGGCAAGCAGGGCCTCAAAAGTAGTAATCTCCGGATTACTCTCAGTACCACGTGCAAGTGAATGTAGAAATAGAAGGATAAGACAGATGAATGCGCGGCTGGAAAGATGGTGCAGGAGGGAGGGCTTCAGATTCCTGGGACATTGGGACCAGCTCTGGTGGAGATGGGACTTGCACAGGTCGGACGGGTTGCACCTGAACAGAGCCGGGACTGAGTTCCTTGCAGGACATTTTGCTAGTGCTGTTGGGGAGGGTTTAAACAAATTTGGCAGGGGGATGGGGACCTGAGGGTAGACTCAGCTGGGACAAAATCAAAAATTAAAATGGAAGGTGGAAAATTAAGGGATGAGTCTGGAAGACAGAGGAAACGAGGGTTAGAAAATATAAAAAGAGTTTGGCAGTGCTCAAGGTATCTATTTCAATGCAAGGAGTATAACAAATAAAGCAGATGAGCTGAGGGCACAGATAGACATGTGGCAATATGATATCATAGCTATTACAGAAACATGGCTTAACGAGGAACAGGAATGGCAGCTCAGCGTTCCTGGTTACAGGGTTTTCAGACGCGATAGGGAGGGGGATAAGAAAGGAGGGGGAGTGGCAATTTTGGTCAAGGAAACTATTCCATCTGTGAGGAGGGATGATGTGTTGGAAGGTTCATCAAATGAGGCCTTATGGATTGAGTTAAGGAACAAAAAAGGGGCAATCACACTGCTGGGAGTGTACTATAGACCCCCAAACAATCAGAGGGAGATAGAAGAGCAGATATGTAGGCAAATCTCTGAGAAATGCAAGAAAAATAGGGCAGTAATAGGAAGGGATTTAAATTACCTCAATATTAACTGGTATAGTTTTAGTGTGGAAGGAATTGAGGGAGCAGAATTCTTGAGGTGCATTCAGGAGAACTTTTTTGCCCAATAAGTAGCAAGTCCAACAAGAGAGGGCGCAGTGTTAGACTTAGTTTTAGGAAATGAAGATAGGCTGGTGGAAGGAGTGGCAGTGGGAGAGCATTTTGGTGGTAGTGATCATAATTCAATCAGTTTTAACATAATTATGGAAAAGGACAGAGATAGAAAGGGAGTTAGAGTTCTCAATTGGGGCAAAGCCAATTTTACTAAACTGAGGAGTGATTTAGCAAAAGTGAACTGGAAGCAGCTACTTGAAGGTAAATCAGAGCAGTGAGAGGCATTCAAAGGGGAAATTCAAGGAGTTCAGGGTAAACATGTTCCCACGCAGAAAAAGGGTGAGGCGGCCAAATCTAGAGCACCAAGGAAGTCAAGGAGCCTACAGAGTAAGATAAGGCAGAAAAGGAAAGCTTATGTCTGACACCGAGAACTCAATACTACAGAAAGCCAAGAGGAGTATAGAAAGTGGAGGGGTAAAATCAAAAAGGAAACTAGGAAAGCAAAGAGAGGGCACGAAAGAATATCGGCAAGCAAAATCAAGGTGAACCCAAAGATGTTTTATCAATACATTAAGAGTAAGAGGATAACTAAGGAGAGAGTAGGGCCCAGAAAAGACCAAAAAGATAACCTAGTGCAGGGGCGGAAGATGTTGGTATGGTTCTTAATGAATACTTTGCACCTGTCTTCACAAAAGAGGGAGACGATGCAGATATTGTAGTTAAGGAGGAGGAGTGTGAAGTATTGGATGTGATAAACATAGGGAGAATGGAAGTATCAATGGGATTAGCATCCTTGAAAGTTGAAAAATCACCGGGGCCAGATGAAATGTATCCTAGGTTGTTAAAAGAAGCAAGAGGGGAAATAGCAGAGGATCTGACCATCATTTTCCAATCCTCACTGGATACAGGTGTGGTGCCGGAGGATTGGAGAACTGCTAACGTTGTACCTCTGTTTCAAAAGGGATCAAGGGATAGACTGAATAATTACAGGCCAGTCAATCTAATCTCAGTAGTGGGCAAATTATTGGAATCTATTCTGAGAGATAGGATGAACTGTCATTTGGAAAGGCACAGGTTAATCAAGAATTTGTTAAGGGAAGATCTTGTTTGACCAACTTGATCGAATTTTTTGAAGAAGTAACAAGGAAGATAGATGAGGATGGTGCAGTTGATGTGGTCTACCTGGATTTTAGCAAGGTCTTTGACAAGTTCCCACATGGCAAACTGGTTAAAAAAATAAGATCCCATGGGATCAAGGGAAATGCAGTAAGGTGGATACAAAATTGGCACAGTGGTAGGAAACAAAGGGTAATTGTCGATGGCTGTTTTAGTGACTGGAGGGCTGTTTCCAGTGGCATTCTGCAGGACTCAGTACTGGGTCCCCTGCTTTTTGTGGTGTATATTAAGGATTTGGATGCAAATGTAGGGGGCATGATCAAGAAGTTTGCAGACAACACAAAGATTCGCCATGTGGTAGATGGCCAGGAGGATAGCTGTAGACTGATGGTCTGGTCAGATGGGCAGAAAAGTAGCAAATGGAATTCAACTTGGAGAAGTGTGAGGTGATGCATTTGGGAGGTCAAACAAGGTAAAGGAATACACGATTACACAAAAATACTAAGAAGTGTAGAGGAAGTGAGGGACCTTGGAGAGTCTGTCCACAGATCCCTAAAGGTAGCAGGACAGGTCGATAAGGTGGTTAAGAAGACATATGGAATCCTTTCCTTTATTAGCCGATGTACAGAATATAAGAACAGGGAGGTTATGCTGGAACTGTATAACTCATTGGTTAGGCCACAACTTGAGTACTGTGTGTCGTTCTGGTCACCTCATTACAGAAAGGATATAATTGCACTAGAGAGGGTACAGAGGAGATTTACGAGGATGTTGCCAAGACTGGAAAAATGCAGGAAAGTTTGGAGAGGCTGGGGTTGTTCTCCTTGGATCAGAGAAGGCTGAGGGAGATCTGATTGAAATGTATAACATTGTGAGGGGCCTGGATAGAATGGAGGTGAAGGGTCTATTCACCTTAGCAGAGGGGGCATAGATTTAAAGTGATTGGTGGAAAAAAAAATTAGATGAGGAAAATCTTTTTTACCCAGAGGGTGGTGCAGGTCTGGAACTCACTGCCTGAAAGGGTAGTTGAGGCAGAAACCCTCAACTCATTCAAAAGGAGTCTGGATATGCACCTCAAGTGCCGTAAGCTGCAGGGCTACGGATCAAATGCTGGAAAGTGGGATTAGAATAAGTGGATCGTTTTTCAAGTGGCTTCTTTCTGTGCCTTCAATTTTCTATGATTCTATGATTTTATGTGTGCAATTGATGACACCTTGCACTTGGGGGAATCCAGTATTGGCCCTGAATCCAATGGCCCCCTCAACTTGATTGTCAGTGCCGGTCTGGTACTTCACATAGTTGCCAGACATCTTGAACAGGGCATTGGTCACGTCCTTGATACAGTGATGAGTTGCTGCCAGGGAGACCCCACACATGCCCCCCAATGGATCATTGGAATGATCCAGACATGTAAATGTAAACACTGTGCCACTGTGAACTTCAGTGCCACTGGTATAGAGTGATCACTGAATCACAACTCTTCCTGCAGCAGGTTGCATAAGTCGGTGATGGCCTCCAGGGAGAGCCATGGTCTTCACTGACATTGCCACTGACAATGGCTCTCTGGCACAGGTGGGCCCTTCTTGGCATGGCCGGCTGCCGCTGCTTTCTTCATGGAGCTTCATGGGCAGGCAGATCTGCCTCCTGGCCCTCCCTTTGTTCAAGGGGCCACATCACACCACGAGGGTCCAAAAAGGCACGGTTTATGAGACCCATGCCAGGTGACCAGTGGACCTCTAGAGTGCTGGTGATGCAGAGACGCCCTGTCTTGGCAGCTGTGCCTTTGCTACTTCTCACAGCAGACTCCCTGATGGTCCTTAATGCCCACCCTTGCTGATAGCTGACCCTCTCATCCAGCAGTATAGGCACTCAACCCTTTCACCCAACAACTTGGGCATCCAATACAGCCACTCAAAACCAAGCATCCCCCTTGCAGACCACCCGAGACCCTGCTCAGCTGGCACTCCCACCCGAGACCCTGCTCAGCTGGCACTCCCACCCGAGACCCTGCTCAGCTGGCGCTTCCAGTCGATGCCCTGCTCAGCCAGTACTCCCACCCATGACCCCGCTCAGCCGGTACTCCCACACACGGCCCTGCTCAGCCGGTACTCCCAACCATGACCCCGCTCAGCCGGTACTCCCACACACGGCCCTGCTCAGCCGGTACTCCCACACACGGCCCTGCTCAGCCGGTACTCCCACCCATGGCCCTGCTCAGCCGGTACTCCCACCCATGACCCCGCTCAGCCGGTACTCCCACCCATGATCCTGCTCAGCCAGCACTCCCACCCATGATCCTGCTCAGCCAGTACTCCCACCCGTGGCCTTGCTCAGCCGGTACTCCCACACACGGCCCTGCTCAGCCGGTACTCCACCCATGGCCCTGCTCAGCCAGTACTCCCACACACGGCCCTGCTCAGCCGGTACTCCCACCCGTGGCCCTGCTCAGCCAGTACTCCCACACACGGCCCTGCACAGCCAGTACTCCCACCCATGATCCTGCTCAGCCAGTACTCCCACCCATGGCCCTGCTCAGCCGGTACTCCCACCCGTGGCCTTGCTCAGCCAGTACTCCCACCCATGGCCCTGCTCAGCCGGTACTCCCACCCGTGGCCTTGCTCAGCCAGTGCTCCCACACACGGCCCTGCTCAGCCAGTACTCCCACCCATGATCCTGCTCAGCCAGTACTCCCACCCACGGCCCTGGTCAGCCAGTGCTCCCACCCATGATCCTCCTCAGCCAGTACTCCCACCCATGGCCCTGCTCAGCCAGTACTCCCACCCATGGCCCTGCTCAGCCAGTACTCCCACCCACGGCCCTGGTCAGCCAGTACTCCCACCCACGATCCTGCTCAGCCAGTACTCCCACCCATGATCCTGCTCAGTCAGTACTCCCACCCGTGGCCCTGCTCAGCCAGTACTCCCACCCATGATCCTCCTCAGCCAGTACTCCCACCCACGGCCCTGGTCAGCCAGTGCTCCCACCCATGATCCTCCTCAGCCAGTACTCCCACCCACGGCCCTGGTCAGCCAGTGCTCCCACCCATGATCCTCCTCAGCCAGTACTCCCACCCATGGCCCTGCTCAGCCAGTACTCCCACCCACGGCCCTGCTCAGCCAGTACTCCCACCCACGGCCCTGGTCAGCCAGTACTCCCACCCACGGCTCTGCTCATCCAGTACTCCCACCCATGGCCCTGCTCAGCCAGTACTCCCATCCATGATCCTGCTCAGCCAGTACTCCCACCCATGGCCCTACTCAGCTAGTACTCCCACCCATGACCCTACTCAGCCAGTACTCCCACCCATGACCCTGCTCATCCAGTACTCCCACCCATGGCCCTGCTCATCCAGTACTCCCACCCATGGCCCTGCTCAGCCAGTACTCCCACCCACGGCCCTGGTCAGCCAGTACTCCCACCCACGGCTCTGCTCATCCAGTACTCCCACCCATGGCCCTGCTCAGCCAGTACTCCCATCCATGATCCTGCTCAGCCAGTACTCCCACCCATGGCCCTGCTCATCCAGTACTCCCACCCATGACCCTGCTCATCCAGTACTCCCACCCATGGCCCTACTCAGCCAGTACTCCCACCCATGACCCTGCTCAGCCTGTACTCCCACCCAAGATACTGCTCAGCCTGTACTCCCACCCAAGATACTGCTCAGCCAGTACTCCCACCCATGACCCTGCTCAGCCAGTACTACCACCCATGACCCTGCTCAGCCAGTACTCCGACCCATGATCCTGCTCAGCCAGTACTCCCACACACGGCCCTGCACAGCCAGTACTCCCACCCATAATCCTGCTCAGCCAGTACTCCCACCCATGATCCTGCTCAGTCAGTACTCCCACCCGTGGCCCTGCTCAGCCAATACTCCCACCCATGATCCTCCTCAGCCAGTACTCCCACCCACGGCCCTGGTCAGCCAGTGCTCCCACCCATGACCCTCCTCAGCCAGTACTCCCACCCATGGCCCTGCTCAGCCAGTACTCCCACCCATGGCCCTGCTCAGCCAGTACTCCCACCCACGGCCCTGGTCAGCCAGTACTCCCACCCATGATCCTGCTCAGCCAGTACTCCCACCCATGGCCCTGCTCAGCCAGTACTCCCACCCATGATCCTGCTCAGTCAGTACTCCCACCCGTGGCCCTGCTCAGCCAGTACTCCCACCCATGATCCTGCTTAGCCAGTACTCCCACCCATGATCCTCCTCAGCCAGTACTCCCACCCACGGCCCTGGTCAGCCAGTACTCCCACCCATGATCCTGCTCAGCCAGTACTCCCACCCATGGCCCTGCTCATCCAGTACTCCCACCCATGGCCCTGCTCAGCCAGTACTCCCACCCATGGCCCTGCTCATCCAGTACTCCCATCCATGATCCTGCTCAGCCAGTACTCCCACCCATGGCCCTACTCAGCCAGTACTCCCACCCATGACCCTGCTCAGCCAGTACTCCCACCCAAGATACTGCTCAGCCAGTACTCCCACCCATGACCCTGCTCAGCCAGTACTCCGACCCATGATCCTGCTCAGCCAGTACTCCCACACACGGCCCTGCACAGCCAGTACTCCCACCCATGATCCTGCTCAGCCAGTACTCCCACCCATGGCCCTGCTCAGCCAGTACTCCCACCCATGATCCTGCTCAGTCAGTACTCCCACCCGTGGCCATGCTCAGCCAGTACTCCCACCCATGATCCTGCTCAGTCAGTACTCCCACCCATGATCCTGCTCAGTCAGTACTCCCACCCGTGGCCCTGCTCAGCCAGTACTCCCACCCATGATCCTCCTCAGCCAGTACTCCCACCCACGGCCCTGGTCAGCCAGTACTCCCACCCATGATCCTGCTCAGCCAGTACTCCCACCCATGGCCCTGCTCAGCCAGTACTCCCACCCATGGCCCTGCTCATCCAGTACTCCCATCCATGATCCTGCTCAGCCAGTACTCCCACCCATGGCCCTACTCAGCCAGTACTCCCACCCATGAACCTGCTCAGCCAGTACTCCCACCCAAGATACTGCTCAGCCAGTACTCCCACCCATGACCCTGCTCAGCCAGTACTCCCACCCATGACCCTGCTCAGCCAGTACTCCGACCCATGATCCTGCTCAGCCAGTACTCCCACACACGGCCCTGCACAGCCAGTACTCCCACCCATGATCCTGCTCAGCCAGTACTCCCACCCATGGCCCTGCTCAGCCAGTACTCCCACCCATGATCCTGCTCAGTCAGTACTCCCACCCGTGGCCATGCTCAGCCAGTACTCCCACCCATGATCCTGCTCAGTCAGTACTCCCACCCATGATCCTGCTCAGTCAGTACTCCCACCCACGGCCCTGGTCAGCCAGTGCTCCCACCCATGATCCTCCTCAGCCAGTACTCCCACCCATGGCCCTGCTCATCCAGTACTCCCACCCATGGCCCTGCTCAGCCAGTACTCCCACCCACGGCCCTGGTCAGCCAGTACTCCCACCCATGGCCCTGCTCAGCCAGTACTCCCACCCATGATCCTGCTCAGTCAGTACTCCCACCCGTGGCCCTGCTCAGCCAGTACTCCCACCCATGATCCTCGTCAGCCAGTACTCCCACCCACGGCCCTGGTCAACCAGTGCTCCCACCCATGATCCTGCTCAGCCAGTACTCCCACCCATGGCCCTGCTCATCCAGTACTCCCACCCATGGCCCTGCTCATCCAGTACTCCCACCCATGGCCCTGCTCATCCAGTACTCCCACCCATGGCCCTGCTCAGCCAGTACTCCCACCCATGGCCCTGCTCATCCAGTACTCCCACCCATGGCCCTGCTCAGCCAGTACTCCCATCCATGATCCTGCTCAGCCAGTACTCCCACCCATGATCCTGCTCAGCCAGTACCCCCACCCATGGCCCTGCTCAGCCAGTACTCCCACCCATGGCCCTGCTCAGCCAGTACTCCCACCCATGATCCTGCTCAGCCAGTACTCCCACCCATGGCCCTACTCAGCCGGTACTCCCACCCATGACCCTGCTCAGCCAGTACTCCCACCCAAGATACTGCTCAGCCAGTACTCCCACCCATGACCCTGCTCAGCCAGTACTCCCACCCAAGATACTGCTCAGCCAGTACTCCCACCCATGACCCTGCTCAGCCAGTACTCCCACCCAAGATACTGCTCAGCCAGTACTCCCACCCATGACCCTGCTCAGCCAGTACTCCCACCCAAGATCCTGCTCAGCCAGTACTCCCACCCATGACCCTGCTCAGCCAGTACTCCCACCCATGACCCTGCTCAGCCAGTACTCCCACCCAAGATCCTGTCTCAGCCAGTACTCCCACCCATGACCCTGCTCAGCCAGTACTCCCACCCATGGCCTTGCTCAGCCGCTACTCCCAGCCTCAGCCCTGCTCAGCCAGTACTTCCACCCCCGACCACCCCACCCTCCCTCGGTACTGCCAGCTTTCAATGACTGGGAATCTGAAGGCAACTGAGGGCTGACCTTCGTCCACTTAACTCCAAGCCCTATATTAAATCGCAATGAATTAGTTACCAATGTATTAAAACTATGGGTTCAGCAATTTAAATTGTATTCCTGTCGCATC
Organism: Heterodontus francisci; assembly: GCF_036365525.1. Lineage (NCBI taxonomy): Eukaryota > Metazoa > Chordata > Chondrichthyes > Heterodontiformes > Heterodontidae > Heterodontus > Heterodontus francisci. The sequence continues at coordinate 4,637,436 of NC_090408.1, forward strand.
AAGATGGCGTTGCCCCCTTGGTGAATTCCTGCCGCAACTAAATCCAGAACCAATTTCATGAAGTCAGCGCAATTCTCTGGACACTGAGCCACTAGTCCCACTCGAAATGGCTGCATTAAATTCAGCCCAGTGAGGGGGAGGTTTCTTGACAGGTTCAGAAAAGTCAAGGACTGTACCTCGATTTAATGACACATTGCTTACTGTACTGCTGGACGTCGTGAGGAGTTGGAAAGAGATGTTCTTCCCCAGCAAAGAGAGGAATAAACATGCTGCTGTCACAAAGACAGCATGGCTCAAGGTAGCTGATCAGCTGAGCAGCAGGACCATTGTGCCATATGCCTCTATTCAGTGCTGGGAGAGCGTTAATGACCTAACCAGCACAAGAAAGGTTTGTACAGTTGCACATTCACATACATCTCATTGTGCATATCACCCAAACCCCAACACTGCCTTATCAAACTCATTCCATCACATTACTCCTCACACCAGGTGCAGCTGCAGCCATCCTTCTCTTTCTATGTGTTTTCTCACATCCTCATCTATCTATCCACCACTCCCACTCACTCTCATCCTTAAGCAATTTGATGTCTCTCCCTGATAGTCACCTCACTAAATGCATTGCATCCACCAAGTGAACACATGCCATTACACTCACTCATAGGCCTGTTCTTTCCCTTGTTGCAGCACGGAACACAGAACACTAGGAAGAGGGAAAGAATCAGAGGTGGTCCTCCACAGATTTCCCAGTTGATGAGGACAACACAACAACAGCAACGACTTGTATTTATATAGTGCCTTTAAGAAATAAAATGTCCCAGGAAGCTCCACAGGAGCGTGACAAAGCAAAAACTTTACATAGAACCACATAAGCAGATATTGTATATAATGATCAAAAACTTGGTCAGAGATGGAAGATTTCAAGAAGCATCTTAAAGGAGGGTAGAGAGGCAAAGAGATTTGGGGAGGGAATTGGAGAGCTTAGGGCCCAGGCAGCTGAAAGCATGGCCACCAATAGTGGAGGGATTAAAAATCGAGGATGCACAAGAGCCCAGAATTAGAACAGTGCAGATATCTCGGAGGGTTTTGGGACTGGAAGAGATTACAGAGATAGGGAGGGGTGATGCCATGGAGGGATTTGAAGAGGATGGGAATTTTCAAATCACGTTGTTGCGGAGCTGGAAGCCATTGTAGGTCATCCAGCACAGGGGTGATAGAAGAACGGGACTTGGTGTGAGTTAGGACATGGGCAGCACAGTTTTGGAAGGGCTTAAGCTTACAAAGGGCAGAAGGTTCAGAGGGGAGGTGAAAAAACAAATAAGAAAAGCAAAGCGAGAGTATGAGAAGAGGCTCGTGGCTAACATAATAGGGAATCTAAAAGTCTTCTACAGGCACATAAATAGTAAAATGGTGGTAAAAGCAGGAGTGGGGGTGATTAGGGACCTAAAAGGGAATTTATGCATTGAGGCAGAGGGCATGGCTGAGGTACTAAATGAATACTTTTCATCTGTCTTTACGAGGAAGAAGATGCTGCCCAAGTCATGGTGAAAGAGGAGGTAGTTCAGATTGTGGATGAGAATCCCGAACTTCTGGTTGCTTGCCATTTCAACACTCCCCCCTGCTCTCATACTCACATCTCTGTCCTGGGATTGCTGCAGTGTTCCAGTGAACATCAACGCAAGCTCGAGGTACAGCATCTCATTTACCGATTAGGCACACTACAGCCTGCCGGACTGAACATTGAGTTCAATAATTTCAGAGCATGACAGGCCCCCAATTTTACTTTTATTTTTAGTTATTTTTTCTTTTTTCTTTTTTAATATTTTTTTCGTGTTTCTTTTATTTTATCTTAGTTTGTTCAGTTTGCTTACCCACTTTTTTTTCATGTTTGTACTTGCCGCTGTTCAATTTTCAGTCCGTTAACATCCAATCTGCACTAATGCTTTGTCTTTCAACACACCATTAACATATTGTTTGCCTTTGCTCCTTGACCTTCTGGTCAGCTATTCTGTGACCTTGTCCTATCAATACCTTCTCTTTTGTTCTCTCTTGTCCACCCCCCACTTTATTTGCTTAAAATCTTTTACATTTCTAATATTTGCCAGTTCTGAAGAAGGGTCACTGACCTGAAACGTTAACTCTGCTTCTCTGTCCACAGATGCTGCCAGACCAGCTGAGTATTTCCAGCATTTCTTGTTTTTATTTCATGTTCAACTAATTTGCTTGAGTTTTGTGATGAGGTAACAGAGAGGGTTGATGAGAGTAATGCGGCTGATGTGGTGTATATAGATTTCGAAAAGGCATTTGATAAAGTGCCACATAACAGCAAAGTTGCAGCCAATGGAATAAATAGAACAGTAGCAGCACGGATACGAAACTGGCTGAGTGACAGGAAACAGAGTAGTTGTGAAAGGTTGTTTTTTGGACTGGAGGAAGGTCTATAGTGGGGTTGCCCAGGGATTGGTGTTGAGACCCCTGCTTTTTTTAATATATTTTAATGACCTAGACTTGGGTGCACAGGGCACAATTTCAAAATTTGCCCATGACACAAAATTGGAAGTATTGTGAACTGTTAGGAGGATAGTGATAAACTTCAAGAGGACATAGACATAGTGGTGAAATGGGAGGACAAGTGGCAGATGAAATTTAATGCAGAAAAGTGTGAAGCGATTTATTGTGGTAGGAAGAATGAGGAGAGGCAATATAAATTAAAGTGTACAATTATAAAGGTCCTGCAGGAGCAGCGGGACCTGGGGGTATATGTGCACAGAAGGTTGCAGGGCAGGTTGAGAAAGCTGTTAATAAAGCATACAGGATTCTATGATTTATGAATAGGAGCATTGAGTACAAAAACACTGCAGAAAACCTCCTTTTTAACCAAGCTTTTGGTCATGTGACCTAATATCCCCTTTTATGGCTTGGTATCATATTTTGTTTTATAATACTCCTACAAAGTACCTTGGGACTTTTTATTATGGTAAAGGTGCTGTATAAATATAAGTTGTTGTTGTAATATATATAGGATCACTCTTTTTGATATATGCTAATGATCTAAACTTGGGTATATAAGGCACAAAACTCAGAAATGTAATAAACAGTGACAAAGTTAGTAACAGACTTTAGCAGGAAATAGTCTGGTGAAATGGTCAGACAGATAGCAGTTGAAATTTAATGCAGAGAAGTGTGAAGTGATACATTTTAGTAGGAAGAAGGAGGAGAGGCAATATGAACTAAATGGAACAACTTCAAAGGGGTGCAGTATGTATACTAATCTTTGAAGATGGTAGGACAGGTTGAGAAGGCTGTTAAAAAAAAAAGCATAGAAGATCCTTGGCTTTATAAAGAGAGGCACAGAGTACAAAAACAAATAAGTAATGAGAAAACTTTATAAAACACTGTTTAGGCCTCAGCTGAAACACTAGGTTCTATTTTGGGCACCACATTTTAGGAAGGATGTCACGGCCTTGGAGATGGTGCAGAGGAGATTTATTAGAATGGCACCAGGGATGAGGAACTTGAGTTACATGGAGAGATTGGAGAAGCTGGAATTGTTCTCCTTAGAGCAGAGAAGGTTAAGAAAAGATTTGATAGCGGTGTTCAAAATAATTAAGAGTTTTTATTGAGGAAGTAAGGAAAAACTTTCCAGTAGCATTGGTGTCAGTAACCAGAGGACACAGATTTAAAGTAATCAGCAAAAAGAAAACAGAAGCAACGTGGGAACACATTTTTTTAACCACTGAATTGTTGTGATCTGGACTGCACTGCCAGAAAGGGCGGTGGAAGCAAATTCAATCGTAATTTCCAAAAGAGAATTGGATAAATACATGATGGAAACGTTTTATAGGACTATGGGGAAAAAGCAGGAGAGTGGAACTAATTGAAAAGCTGTACCAAAGATCCAGCATAGGCACGATGGGCTGAATAGCCTCCTTCTATTGTGGCTAATTCTATGATTCTATAATTCTATGAATACCTTGACCAGGGCCTTGCAGACTCTGGATACCAACATGTCTGGTACATTAAATAGGTTGACAGACACCTTCGGCTCAGCCTTACAGTGCACCACGGATCTGCACCAAGTTGCTCTCCAACAGTGTTCACAATGAAATGTGGTTGACCCCTAAGAGGCATCATGGCAAAATGGAATGTGGAAATGGGAACTCCACTCAAAACATTGCAACTTCTCATTCCCCTAAGAAAGCTGCAGGTGGATCTGGACCCTCAAAGGCTCCAATACCCAGAGATCTTGAATACCGAAGGTAAGCATGCAGATGCAACAGGCGGTAAAAAAGGCAAATAGTATGTTGGCCTTCATAGCAAGAGGATTCGAGTACAGGAGCAGGGATGTCTTGTTGCAATTATACAGGGCCTTGGTGAGGCCACACCTGGAATATTGTGTGCAGTTTTGGTCTCCTTATCTGAGGAAGGATGTTCTTGCTAAAGAGGGAGCGCAGCAAAGGTTCACCAGACTGATTCCTGGGGTTGTGGGACTGACATATGAGGAGAGATTGAGTCAGTTAGAATTATATTCGCTGGAGTTCAGAAGAGTGAGGGGGGATCTCATAGAAACCTATAAAATTCTAACAGGACTTGACAGGGTAGATGCAGGAAGGATGTTCCCGATGGTGGGGGAGTCCAGAACCAGGGGTCATAGTCTAAGGATATGGGGTAAATCTTTCAGGACTGAGATGAGGAGAAATGTATTCACCCAGAGAGTGGTGAGCCTGTGGAATTCGCTACCACAGAAAGCAGTTGAGGCCAAAACATTGTATGTTTTCAAGAAGGAGTTAGATAGAGCTCTTGGGGTGAAAGAGATCAAAGGATATTGGGGGAAAGCGGGAACAGGTTACTGAGTTGGATTATCAGCCATGATTATAATGAATGTCGGAGGAGGCTCGAAGGGCCAAATGGCCTACTCCTGTTCCTATTTTCTATGTTTCTATCATCAGCCAAAAGTATCTCAACAGCCAGTGCAGCAATCTGAGCAGCCTGCCTCTACTTCTGCTAAAGCTACAGGATTGCACCATGTAGACACGGCAGAAAAAGGAAGTGTAAAGCTTTGCATTTGCACAAGGAAAAGAACATGGATGCATGAGGAAATGTTATGTTGTTAAATTTCCGTTGTTTAGTAGAATCACATAAAATGTTTTACATTGTATCACTTTCCAGTCTTGCCCATTCTTGGTAGCGGGCTGGAAACTCAACTTTTCAATTGTTTGTGGTGAATGAGAAGACATGAATTCAAGGGGACCAATGTAAAATATAAAATAGATGGATGGATAGTTAGTTACAGGATTGAACAAAGAACAAAGAACAAAGAAAATTACAGCACAGAAACAGGCCCTTCGGCCCTCCAAGCCTGCGCCGATCCAGATCCTCTACCTAAACATGTCGCCTATTTTCTAAGGGTCTGTATCTCTTTTCTTCCTGCCCATTCATGTATCTGTCTAGATACATCTTAAAAGACGCTATCGTGTTCGCATCTACCACCTCCGCTGGCAACGCGTTCCAGGCACCCACCACCCTCTGCGTAAAGAACTTTCCATGCATATCCCCCCTAAACTTTTCCCCTCTCACTTTGAACTCGTGACCCCTAGTATTTGAATCCCCCACTCTGGGAAAAAGCTTCTTGCTTTCCACCCTGTCTATACCTCTCATGATTTTGTACACTTCAATCAGGTCCCCCCTCAACCTCCGCCTTTCTAATGAAAATAATCCTAATCTACTCAACCTCTCTTCATAGCTAGCGCCCTCCATACCAGGCAACATCCTGGTGAACCTCCTCTGCACCTGCTCAAAGCATCCACATCCTTTTGGTAATGTGGCGACCAGAACTGCACGCAGTATTCCAAATGTGGCCGAACCAAAGTCCTATACAACTGTAACATGACCTGCCAACTCTTGTACTCAATACCCCGTCCGATGAAGGAAAGCATGCCGTATGCCTTCTTGACCACTCTATTTACCTGCGTTGCCACCTTCAGGGAACAATGGACCTGAACACCCAAATCTCTCTGTACATCAGTTTTCCCCAGGACTTTTCCATTTACAGTATAGTTCACTCTTGAATTGGATCTTCCAAAATGCATCACCTCGCATTTACCCTGATTGAACTCCATCTGCCATTTCTCTGCCCAACTCTCCAATCTATCTATATTCTGCTGTATTCTCTGACAGTCCCCTTCACTATCTGCTACTCCACCAATCTTAGTGTCGTCTGCAAACTTGCTAATCAGACCACCTATACTTTCCTCCAAATCATTTATGTATATCACAAACAACAGTGGTCCCAGCACGGCTCCCTGTGGAACACCACTGATCACACGTCTCCATTTTGAGAAACTCCCTTCCACTGCTACTCTCTGTCTCCTGTTGCCCAGCCAGTTCTTTATCCATCTAGCTAGTACACCCTGGATCCCATGAGACTTCACTTTCTCCATCAGCCTACCATGGGGAACCTTATCAAACGCCTTACTGAAGTCCATGTATATGACATCTACAGACCTTCCCTCATCAATCAACTTTGTCACTTCCTCAAAGAATTCTATTAAGTTGGTAAGACATGACCCTCCCTGCACAAAACCCTGTTGCCTATCACTGATAAGCCCATTTTCTTCCAAATGGGAATAGATCCTATCCCTCAGTATCTTCTCCAGCAGCTTCCCTACCACTGACGTCAGGCTCACCGGTCTATAATTACCTGGATTATCCCTGCTACCCTTCTTAAACAAGGGGACAACATTAGCAATTCTCCAGTCCTGCGGGACCTCACCCGTGTTTAAGGATGCTGCAAAGATATCTGTTAAGGCCCCAGCTATTTCCTCTCTCGCTTCCCTCAGTAACCTGGGATAGATCCCACCTGGTCCCAAGTCCCACCTGGGGACTTGTCCACCTTAATGCCTTTTAGAATACCCAACACTTCCTCCCTCCTTATGCCGACTTGACCTAGAGTAGTCAAACATCTGTCCCTAACCTCAACATCTGTATTGAAGGAAACTGATCTCCTTTGCACTCTTTGTATTGTTGACTGGGTTCTGTTTTGAACTGTTTGGTAATGTATTTTTTACAGATTTTTATGAATAAAGTTTATTTTGGAAAAAAAAGGTATGAGGCAGGACTTTCCCAGCAGTAGATATTTCAACGTGACGTTCAAGAGTGTGATGGGATGCATCAAGTTCCTAAAGGTATTCAGGGAGAAGGGAAACCAGGCACCACTGTCGATCCTCACAGTGGAGCCTCTCTTCACGCTGTCGTCACAACGGGACCGGGTGGTGACGATTCACCATCTACAACCCCCATGTTCCGGTGGTGGATGTACTCACCTTTCTCACCAGGTACGTCGAGGTGGCCGGCAGCAGCACTGATGTCAAGGACCCATTTGGGATTTGGACCAGCAGGAGGCAGGTCAAGGTGACTTCGAAGGTCGATGCCAACAGAGCCATCATCCACCCTCCCTCCAGCTTCGCTATCGGGGGAAGTCGAGGTTTCTTGGTCTATGCTGGGCAGCCCAGAGTTTGTCGCACCTGTGGCAAATCTGGTCACATGGCAGCTAACTGCAACACAGTCGTCTGCAAGAACTGCAAGAAGGAAGGCCATCAGATCAAGGACTGTAAGCAGAGAAAGTGCTGCAACTTGTGCGGTGAGGCAGGCCACCTCTACAAAACCTGCCCCAAATGCTGCCTCAGTTATGCTCAGGCGGCAAGGTCCAAGGAAAGATCGGGAAAGGGAACGTCGAATGCGTCTGGTGCTGGGAAGGAGACAAGCAACCCTCGCCACAGCGAGGAAAGTCTACCTGAGAAGGAGAAGAAAGGGGAGGCAGCTGAAACCAACGACCCAGCACCTACCCTGTGCCCAGAAGCCCCTCCTCTGCAGACAGAATCAATGGAGGAGGAGGCAGCAGATGGACACAGATGGGGTGGCACAGTGGCGCAGTGGTTAGCACTGCAGCCTCGCAGCTCCAGGGACCCGGGTTCGATTCTGGGTACTGCCTGTGCGGAGTTTGCAAGTTCTCCCCACGACCGCGTGGGTTTTCGCCGGGTGCTCCGGTTTCCTCCCACAGCCAAAGACTTGCAGGTTGATAGGTAAATTGGCCATTGTAAATTGCCCCTAGTGTAGGTAGGTGATAGGGAATATGGGATTACTGTAGGGTTAGTATAAATGGGTGGTTGTTGGTTGGCACAGACTTGGTGGGCCGAAGGGCCTGTTTCAGTGCTGTATCTCTAAATAAAATAAATCCGTCATGTCCCTCTCCTCGGTGAATACCGATGCAAAGTACTCGTTTAGAATCTCACCCATTTTCTCTGACTCCACGCATAACTTTCCTCCTTTGTCCTTGAGTGGGCCAATCTTGCTCCTGATTTATGAATAAAAGGCTTTGGGATTTTCCTTAACCCTGTTTGCTGAAGATATTTCATGACCCCTTTTAGCCCTCTTAATTCCTCGTTTCAGATTGGTCCTACATTCCCGATATTCTTTCAAAGCTTCGTCTTTGTTCAGCCGCCTAGACCTTATGTATGCTTCCTTTTTCCTCTTAGCTAGTCTCACGATTTCACCTGTCATCCATGGTTCCCTAATCTTGCCATTTCTATCCCTCATTTTCACAGGAACATGTCTCTCCTGCACGCTAATCAACCTCTCTTTAAAACCCTCCCACATATCAAATGTGGATTTACCTTCAAACAGCTGCTCCCAATCTGCATTCCCCAGCTCCTGCCGAATTTTGGTATAGTTGGCCTTCCCCCAATTTAGCACTCTTCCTTTAGGACCACTCTCGTCTTTGTCCATGAGTATTCTAAAACTTCCCGAATTGTGATCACTATTCCCAAAGTAGTCCCCTACTGAAACTTCAACCACCTGGTCGGGCTCATTCCCCAACACCAGGTCCAGTATGGCCCCTTCCCGAGTTGGACTATTTACATACTGCTCTAGAAAACCCTCCTGGATGCTCCTTACAAATTCTGCTCCATCTGGACCTCTAACACTAAGTGAATCCCAGTCAATGTTGGGAAAATTAAAATCTCCTATCACCACCACCCTGTTGCTCCTACATCTTTCCATAATCTGTTTACATATTTGTACCTCTATCTCACGCTCGCTGTTGGGAGGCCTGTAGTACAGCCCCAACATTGTTGCCGCACCCTTCCTATTTCTGACTTCTGCCCATTTTGCCTCACAGCTCGAGTCCTCCATAGTGCCTTCCTTCAGCACAGCTGTGATATCCTCTTTAACCAGTAATGCAACTCCTCCACCCCTTTTACCTCCCTCTCTATCCCGCCTGAAGCATCGATATCCTGGGATATTTAGTTGCCAATCATGCCCTTCCCTTAACCAAGTCTCAGTAATAGCAATAACATCATACTCCCATCATACTCCCATTATACAACTTGCTCTTGTATGTGACGAGTTGTGTTGGTTGTGGATGGATTCTGCCATAATATGCTCTCCTAGTTAAAGGGGTAATGCCAGTGGATAGTTGAATATAGGCTGTAGGGGATACAGAACGTCCACTACATGTTTCTGAAATAAACCTCGAAGGATCTGTATCAATTCAAGACGTCTCTGGTTCTGTAGTTGCTGTGGACTCATTTGTTTCTGAAGTAACACCAATTCCACTTCAGTGGGGCTATATGATGGCACCAAACTCTTGCCAATCTAATTGGCAATTGGTTGCATCATTGTTCCCCAGCGTATGCACTGCCAGAAGAGAGGTCATCTATGAGGCTTTGAAATCCCTTCATCAATCTGTTCTCCAAGTGAATGGAATCTGACCATAGCTACTTGGAATTTTAACACTGAAGGCTCCATAGTAGTGATGTGAGAATTCATGAGAGGTCTGACTATTGTGCCTATGGCCAGGCAAACTAAGGTCTCCATTACAAATGCTGTATGATACACTGCAGTGCAGACTTCTAAACCCCCACAACTGGTGTGGGAGATGGAACTGACTTTTTTGCTACCCAGATCATATCCCAATGTTGGGCATTTAACAACTTTCATTTACTTTCATTTACATAGCGTGGAAAAGCATCCCAAGATACTTCATAGAAGCAGAATCAGACAAAAATGGATGCTGAGTCAAAGGCGATATTAGGGATTAAGTCCTGCTCCTGTAACAGCTTCCATTTGAAAACAGGCATGCTGAAATGTGCAATCTTATGTAACTCGCATCACAGAATGCTCTTAACAGCTGCCAGAGTGTGGCAACAGAGTAAATGATACATGAATGCCCTTTAGGAAAGGGAAGCTGTCATTCCTGCCTGGTCTGGTCTGCATGTGATTCCAGTCCTACACTATGTTGGTGACCTTTATTGCCTCAGGACAATAACAAATGGGCAATTAATATTAATATTGCCTCCCCAACATCCCAAGAACAACTTAAAAACTCATTAAGGACTTCCATCATTTTGGGACGCCACCCTGTATCATCCAACTTATCACTGACCACCTTTTTTTAACCATGCCTAAGTGCAGCATGGCAATTCCTCACCCTAATCTTCATCAGTGTCAATAACTGCCACAATCTATTTACCTGTATTGGTGTTTGCTTCAAGAGAGAGCTGTAACATGTATTGCACAGATGTATAATGTCGTGAGTTTGTGGCTAGTGGTTTACTGGGTTTTCCTTGATTTGTGGAGAGTGGGTGGCATATTCTGAAAGCAAACTTATCCATTTAAATATTGTCATTTCCACAATTAGTGTGTATCGACATGTACACCTTATGAGAAATCATAGTATATCTAATTACGATGGTCATGACCTCAGATCTTTGAGGTATTTCAATCTCCACAGATTAAAATGCTCCTTTCCGGAAATCAGAACTTTACAAAGTGCTTCACAGCCAGTGATGTACTTTAAATGTGTAGCCACTGTTGTAATTTAGGAAATGTGGTGGCCCATTTGTGCACAGCAAGGTCCCACGAACAGTAATGATATAATCTGCTTTTTAGTGATGTTGGTTGAGGAAGCGAACTCCCTTGAGCAGGAAGTAACAAGTATATGTTCAAGGCGTTATGACAGAGTGTGGTACCTCAGAGCTTGGTGCTGGGACCATGACTATTTCAAATTTTATATAAATGACCTGAATTCAGAAACTCAAAGCAAAAAGGCCAAATTTGAAGATGAGATCTCAGTAGGAGGAGCCTCCCTCCATCCCTCCCACCCCCCCGCACCCTCCCTCCCTCCCCACCGCTCCCTCCCTCCTTCCCCCCGCTCCCTCCCTCCTTGCCCCTCTCCCTCCCCCCTTACCCCTCTCCCTCGCCCTCCCTCCCCCAACCCCCTGACCCCTCCCCCTAATGCCTCCCCCTCCCTCCCTCACACCTCTCCTTCACTCCTCTCCCTCCCTCACTCCCTAACCACTCTCCCGCCCTCACTCCTCTCCCTCCCTCGGCCCTCTCCCTCCCTCACCCCTCTCCATCCCTCCCTCATACGCCCGTCTCCTTCCCTCACACTGCTCCGTCCCTCACTCACCACCTCCCTCCATCCCTCTCCCGTCTCCCCTCAACCCCACCCTCCCTCACTCACACTTCTCCCTCCCTCCTGCAACCCTCCCCCTGACACCCTCTCACCCTCCCTCCCTCACCCCACTCCCTCACCCCCTCCCTCCCTCATACCTCTCCCTCACTCCACTCCCTCTCCCTCATTCCACTCACTCCCTCCCTCACCACTCTCCCTCCCGCACTCACCCCTCTCCCTCACTCACTCATGCATCACCCTCCCTCACCCCTTTCCCTCTTTCCCTCACACCGCTCCCTCCCTACCTCACCACTCCCCCTCCCTCCCTCCCTTCCAACAACCCTCTCCCTCCCTCACGCCTCTCCCCCCCTCACCTCTCGCACTCCCTCACTCACCTCTCTCACTCCCTCCCTCACCCCATCCCTCTCCCTCAATCCTCTCCCTCCCTAACCCCTCTCCCTCCCTTCCTCCCTCCACCTCTGCCTGCCTCCCTCCCTCACCCTCTCTCCCTCACCCCTCTCCCTCCTTCACCCCTCTCCCTCCCTCAATCACACCGTCCCTCCCTCAACCCTCTCCCTCCCTCACTCAACCTTCTCCCTCCCTCCCTCCCTCACTCACCCACCTTCACTCACCCTTTCCCTCCCTCCCTCACCCCCTCTCTCCTTCCCTCCCTCACCCCTCTCCCCCTCCCTCCCTCACCCCTCTCACCCTCCCTCTCCCTCCCTCACCCCTCTCCCCCTCCCTCTCCCCTCCCTCCCTCCGTCTCCCCTCTACCCCTCCCCTCTCGTCCCTCCATACCTCCCTCCATGTCCCCTATCTTTCCCTCCCTCTCCCCTCTCCTCCTCCACCCCTCGCTCCCTCCCTCCCTCCCTCTCCCCCTCTCCCCGTCCCTCCCTCTCCCCCTCCCTCACTCTCCCCTCTCCCCCTTCCTCCCTCTCCCCCTCCCTCCCTCTCGCTCACCCTCCCTCTCCCTCCCTCTCGTTCTCCGCTCTCTCTCTCCCTCTCTCTCCCCTTCCCTCTCCCCCTCCCTCCCTCCCTCTCCCCTTCCCTCTACCCCTCCCTCCCTCTCCCCACTCCACCTCCATCCATCTCCACTCTCCCCTCTCCCCCTCCCTCTCCCCGTCCCTCTCCCCTCGCCCCCTCCCTCTCCCCCTCCCTCTCGCCTCTCACCCTCCCTCCCTCCCACTCCCCTCTTCCCTTCCCTACCTCCCTCTCCCCTCCTCTCTCCCCCTCCCCTCTTCCCTTCCCTTCTCCCCCTCCCTCCCTCTCCCCTCTGCCCTCTCCCCCTCCCTCTCCCTTCTGCCCCTCCCTCTCTGCCTCTCCCCTCTCCCCCTTTCCCTCCCCTCACCCCACCCCTATCCCCCTCCCCCCCTCTCTCCTCTCCCCCCCTCCCCACTCCCCCTTCCTCCCTCGCCCCCTCCCTCCCTCTCACTCACCCTCCCTCTCCCTCTCGTTATCCTCCTCTCTCTCTCCCTCCCTCTCCCCTTCCTTCTCCCACTCCCTCCCTCCTTCTCCCCACTCCACCTCCATCCATCTCCCCCCTCCCCTCTCTCTCCCCTCTCCTCCCTCTCCCCCTACCCCACTCCCCTCTCCTCTCCCCTCCCTCTCCTCTCCCCCTCATTCCCTTTCTCCTCTTCCCCATCACTCCCTCTCTCCTCTCCCCCTCCCCCACCCTCTCCCTCACACTCCCCCTACCCCTCCCTCCCTCTCCCCCTTCCATTCCTCCCACTCCCCACTTCCGCTTCCTCCCATGCCCCCCTCCCCCCTCCCTCGCCCCCTCTCCCCCTCGCTCCCTTTCCCCTCTCTCTCCCTCCCTCCCTGTCCGCTCTCCCTCCCTCCCTCCCTCTCCACTCTCCCTCTCCCTCTCCCCCCGCCCCTCTCCCCCCTCCCCCTCCGCCCCCTCCCCTATCCCCCTCCCTCCCACACCCTCCCCCTCCCATCTCCCACTTCCCCCCTCCCCTCTCACCCTCCCTCACTCCCACTCCCCTCTCCCTTCACCCCCTCCCTCCCTCTCCCCCCTCCACATCCGAAACCCTCCCTCCCTCGCTCCTCCCTCCCCCACCCTCTCTCCCTCTCACCCTCTCCCTCTCCTCCCCCCTCCCTCCTTCTCTCCCTCTCTCCCCACTCCCTCCTTCTCTCCACCTCCGCCTCCCTGCCACTCTCCCCACTCCCTACCTCTCTCCACCTCCCCATCTCCCTCTCTCCCTCAAAGAACAAAGAACAAAGAACAAAGTACAAAGAAAATTACAGCACAGGAACAGGCCCTTCGGCCCTCCAAGCCTGCGTCAATCCAGATCCTCTATCTAAACCTGTCGCCTATTTTCTCAGGGTCTGTATCTCTTTACTTCCTGCCCATTCATGTATCTGTCTAGATACATCTTAAAAGACGCTATCGTGCCCACGTCTACCATCTCCGCTGGCAACGCGTTCCAGGCACCCACCACCCTCTGCGTAAAGAACTTTCCACGCATATCCCCATCAAACTTTTCCCCTCTCACTTTGAACTCGTGACCCCTAGTAATTGAATCCCCCACTCTGGGAAAAAGCTTCTTGCTATCCACCCTGTCTATACCTCTCATGATTTTGTACACCTCAATCAGGTTCCCCCTCAACCTCCGTCTTACTAATGAAAATAATCCTAATCTACTCAACCTCTCTTCATGGCTAGCGCCCTCCATACCAGGCAACATCCTGGTGAACCTCCTTTGCACCCTCTCCAAAGCATCCACATCCTTTTGGTAATGTGGCGACCAGAACTGCACGCAGTATTCCAAATGTGGCCGAACCAAAGTCTTATACAACTGTAACATGACCTGCCAACTCTTGTACTCAATACCCCGTCCGATGAAGGAAAGCATGCCGTATGCCTTCTTGACCACTCTATTGACCTGCGTTGCCACCTTCAGGGAACAATGGACCTGAACACCCAAATCTCTCTGCACATCAATTTTCCCCAGGACTTTTCCATTTACTGTATAGTTCACTCTAGAATTGGATCTTCAAAAATGCATCACCTCGCATTTGCCTTGATTGAACTCCATCTGCCATTTCCTGCCCAACTCTCCAATCTATCTATATTCTGCTGTATTCTCTGACATTCCCCTTCACTATCTGCTACTCCACCAATCTTAGTGTCGTCTGCAAACTTGCTAATCAGACCACCTATACTTTCCTCCAAATCATTTATGTATATCACAAACAACAGTGGTCCCAGCACGGATCCCTGTGGAACACCACTGGTCACACATCTCCATTTTGAGAAACTCCCTTCAGCTGCTACTCTCTGCCTCCTGTTGCCCAGCCAGTTCTTTATCCATCTAGCTAGTACACCCTGGACCCCATGCGACTTCACTTTCTCCATCAGCCTACCATGGGGAACCTTACCAAACGCCTTACTGAAGTCCATGTATATGACATCTACGGCCCTTCCCTCATCAATCAACTTTGTCACTTCCTCAAAGAATTCTATTAAGTTGGTAAGACATGACCTTCCCTGCACAAAACCCTGTTGCCTAACACTGATAAGCCCATTTTCTTCCAAATGGGAATAGATCCTATCCCTCAGTATCTTCTCCAGCAGCTTCCCTACCACTGACGTCAGGCTCACCGGTCTATAATTACCTGGATTATCCCTGCTACCCTTCTTAAACAAGGGGACAACATTAGCAATTCTCCAGTCCTCCGGGACCTCACCCGTGTTTAAGGATGCTGCAAAGATATCTGTTAAGGCCCCAGCTATTTCCTCTCTCGCTTCCCTCAGTAACCTGGGATAGATCCCATCCGGACCTGGGGACTTGTCCTGCCTTTTAGAATACCCAACACTTCCTCCCTCCTTATGCCGACTTGACCGAGAGTAATCAAACATCTGTCCCTAACCTCAACAGCCGTCATGTCCCTCTCCTCGGTGAATACCGATGCAAAGTACTCATTTAACATCTCACCCATTTTCTCTGACTCCACGCATAACTTTCCTCCTTTGTCCTTGAGTGGGCCAATCCTTTCTCTAGTTACCCTCTTTCTCCTTATATATGAATAAAAGGCTTTGTTATTTTCCTTAACCCTGTTTGCTAAAGATATTTCATGACCCCTTTTAGCCCTCTTAATTCCTCGTTTCAGATTGGTCCTACATTCCCGATATTCTTCCAAAGCTTCGTCTTTCTTCAGCCGCCTAGACCTTATGTATGCTTCCTTGTTCTTCTTAGCTAGTCTCACAATTTCACCTGTCATCCATGGTTCCCCAATCTTGCCATTTCTATCCCTCATTTTCACAGGAACATGTCTCTCCTGCACGCTAATCAACCTCTCTTTAAAAGCCTCCCACATATCAAATGTGGATTTACCTTCAAACAGCTGCTCCCAATCTACATTCCCCAGCTCCTGCCGAATTTTGGTATAGTTGGCCTTCCCCCAATTTAGCACTCTTCCTTTAGGACCACTCTCGTCTTTGTCCATGAGTATTCTAAAACTTCAACCACCTGGCCGGGCTCATTCCCCAACACCAGGTCCAGTATGGCCCCTTCCCGAGTTGGACTATTTACATACTGCTCTAGAAAACCCTCCTGGATGCTCCTTACAAATTCTGCTCCATCTAGACCTCTAACACTGAGTGAATCCCAGTCAATGTTAGGAAAATTAAAATCTCCTATCACCACCACCCTGTTGCTCCTACAGCTTTCCATAATCTGTTTACATATTTATACTCTATCTCACGCTCGCTGTTGGGAAGCCTGTAGTACAACATTGTTACCGCACCCTTCCTATTTCTGAATTCTGCCCATATTGCCTCACTGCTCGAGTCCTCCATAGTGCCCTCCTTCAGCACAGCTGTGATATCCTCTTTGACCAGTAATGCAACTCCTCCACTCCTTTTACCTCCCTCTCTATCCCGCCTGAAGCATCGATATCCTGGGATATTTAGTTGCCAATCATGCCCTTCCCTCAACCAAGTCTCAGTAATAGCAATAACATCATGCTCCCAGGTACTCATCCAAGCCCTAAGTTCATCTGCCTTACCTACTACACTTCTTGCATTAAAACAAATGCACCTCAGACCACCAGTCCCTTTGCGTACATCATCTGCTCCCTGCCTACTCTTTCCCTTGGTCACGCTGACTTCATTATCTACTTCCTTACAGGCTTTAGTTACTACCTCCTTACTGTCCACTGACCTCCTCATTTGGTTCCCATCCCCCTGTCACATTAGTTTAAACCCTCCCCCAACAGCGTTAGCAAAAGCACCCCCAAGGACATTGGTTCCAGTCCGGCCCAGATGTAGACCGTCCAATTTGTAATAGTCCCACCTCCCCCAGAACCGGTCCCAATGTCCCAAAAATCTGAACCCCTCCCTCCTGCACCATCTCTCAAGCCACGCATTCATCCTGACTATTCTTTCATTTCTACTCTGACTATCACGTGGCACTGGTAGCAATCCTGAGATTACTACCTCTGAGGTCCTACTTTTTAACTTGGCTCCTAACTCCCTGAATTCTGCTTGTAGGACCTCATCCCGTTTTTTACCTATATCATTGGTGCCTACGTGCACAACGACAACTGGCTGTTCACCCTCCCCCTTTAGAATGTTCTGCAGCCGATCTGAGACATCCCTGACCCGTGCACCTGGGAGGCAACATACCAGTCGGGAGTCTCGTTTTCGACCACAGAACCACCTATCTACTCCCCTTACAATCGAATCCCCTATGACTATAGCCCTTCCACTCTTTTTCCCGCCCTTCCGAACAGCAGAGCCAGCCACGGTGCCATGAATCTGGCTACTGCTGCCTTCCCCTGGTGAGCCATCTCCCTCAACAGTATCCAAAACGGTATACCTGTTTTGGAGGGAGATGACCGCAGGGGACACCTGCACTGCTTTCCTGCTCTTTCTCTGCCTTTTGGTCACCCATTCCCTTTCTCCCTCAGCAATCCTAATCTGCGGCGTGACCAATTCGCTAAACGTGCTATCCACTACCTCCTCAGCATCGCGCATGCTCCAAAGTGAGTCCATCCGCAGCTCCAGAGCCGTCATGCGGTCTAACAAGAGCTGCAGCTGGACACACTTCCTGCACGTGAAGGAGTCAGGGACATCAGCCGTGTCCCTGATCTCCCACATTGAGCAAGAGGAGCATTACACGGGTCTGAGATCTCCTGCCATTTTTAATCTTAAGCTTAACTTAGTCTGAAACTTAGAAAAAATGAAAAAGGAACGAAAAGTTTTTATCAATCACACGATGAAAAAAAAAGTAGAAAAAGCCTTACCTTATCTACACACCACCGAGTCCTTTTTTTTTGGTTAGAGGAGGAGGGCGGGTAGGAGACACTACCCGTGTAGTTTCTCGGGTTCAGAAAATGCACAAATATATCGGGTTTTACTTACCCAGCAGCCCCTTGGTCCGCCGAAAACAAAAGGGAATTAAGTTTATGCTGAAACTGACCTTCCCAGCTGCTCACTCGCTCGCACTCTCTGCTCCCGAATAAGCTGCTTCCCAGCTGCTCACTCGCTCGCACTCCCTGCTCCCGAATAAGCTGCTGCAATGATAGGGAGAATGTGCAAACTCCACACAGGCAGTACCCAGAACTGAACCCGGGTCACTGGAGCCGTGAGGCTGCGGTGCTAATTTACTGGAATTTGAAGTTTGTGAGCTTTTATCTGGTCAAAATGTTCATAATTGTGTTTATCTGACCTCTCTTGTTCCTGCGAGTACAGTCGCATTTATTGTTAATTACCCTTTCCATGGTACCCACAGCAACCTCCGGAGCCAACCTGTCTGAACAACAACCCCGTAAACCAATTAAATTTTATTGCTACCTCTTACTGAGGTCACACAGGATATTTCAATGTGTGTGTTTATCTCCCAAGTCCCTGGTAACAGAGATTCTATTCTAACAGAGACCTTGAAATGGTTAAGTTTACCATCTTAAAGGGGAACTACAGTGAGCTCTGAAAAATAACCATTTATTCAATCATTAACTCGAAAGGCATAATGCACTAACTATTTCCAAATTCTACTTAATCAAGACGATTTTATCTATATTCCTTCACAGGTGTACTGCAGGGATTGATGCTGGGACCCTTGCTGTTTGCAGCGTACATTAATGATTTAGATGTGAATATAGGTGTTATGATCAGTAAGATCACAGATGACATGAAAATTGGTGATGTTGTAGATAGTGAGGAGGAAAGCCTTAGATTACAAGACGATATAGATGGGCTGGTAAGATGGGCAGAGCAGTGGCAAATGGAATTTAATCCTGAGAAGTGTGAGGTTTTGGGAGGTCTAACAAGGCAAGGGAATATGCAATGGGTGGTAGGACCCTAGGAAGTACAGAGGGTCAGAGGGACCTTGGTGTACTTGTCCATAGATCACTGAAGGCAGCAGCACAGGTCGATAAGGTGGTTAGGAAGGCATATGGGATATGTGCCTTTATTAGCCTAGGCGTAGAATATAAGAGCAGGGAGGTTATGATGGAGCTGTATAAAATGCTAGTTAGGCCATAGTTGGAGTACTGTGTACAGTTCTGGGCACCACAATATAGGAAGGATGTAATTGCACTGAAGAGGGTGCAGAGGAGATTCACCAGGATGTTGCCTGGGCTGGAGCATTTCAGCTTTGAAGAAAGACTGGATAGGCTAGGGTTGTTTTCCTTGGAGCAGTGAAGGCTGAGGGGGGACCTGATTGAGGTATACAAAATTATGAGGGGCATAGATGGGGTAGATAGGAAGAAACTTTATCCTTTAGCAGAGGTGTCAATAACCAGGGGCAGGTGGTTTAGAGGGGATTTGAGGAAACAAATTTTCACCCAGAGGGTGGTTGGAATCTAGAACACACTGCCTGAAGGGGTGGTAGAGGCAGGAACCCTCACAACATTTGAGAAGTATTTAGATGAGCACTTGAAATGCCATAGCATACAAGGCTATGGGCCAACTGCTGGAAAATGGGATTAGAATAGATAGGTGCTTGATGGCCAGCACGGATATGATGGGCAAAAGGGCCTGTTTCTGTGGTGTATAACTCTATGACTCTATGACTTGTTTCCTTTTTAAATATCTATAGAAACTCTTACTATCTGTCTTTATATTTCTAGCTAGCTTTCTCTTGTACTCTAATTTTACTTTAGTTATCAATCTTTTAGTCATTCTTTGCTGTTTTTTATATTTTGTCCAATCTTCTGACCTGCCTCCCATCTTTGTGAAATTATAGACTTTTTCTTTAAGTTTGATGCTATCTTTACCTGTTTTAGTTAACCATGGATGGCAGGTCCTCCCCTTGGTATTTTTCTTTCTATTCTGTGTATTCTGAAATATCCCCTTAAATGTCTGCCACTGCATCTCTGTTGACATATCTCTTAACCTGATTTGCCAGTTCACTTTAGCTCACTCTGCTTTCATGCCCTCATAATTGCCCTTATTTAAGTTTAAAATACTAGTCTTGGACCCACTCTTCTCTCCCTCAAACTGAATGTAAATTCAATCATTTATGATCGCTGCTACCTCGGGGCGTCTTAACTATGAGGTCATTAGTTAATCCTATCTCATTGCACAATACAAGATCTAGTATAGCCTGCTCTCTGGTTGGCTCCAGAACATATTGCTGCAAGAAATTATCCCAAAAACATTCTCTGTACTCCTCATCTCGGCTGCCTCTGCCTATCTGATTTTTCCAGTCTATATGTAGGTTAAAAACCCCCATAATTATCACTGTACCTTTCTGACAAGCCGCCATTATTTCTTCCTTTATACCCCGTCCTACAGTGTGGCTAATGTTAGGTGGCCTGTACACCATTCTCACAAGTGACATCTTGCCTTTATGATTTCTCATCTCTACCCAAACTGCTTCCACGTCCTGGTCTCCTGAACTTAGATCATCCCTCTCTATTGTGCTAATACCATCATTAATTTACAGAGCTACCCCTCCACATTTTCCTAGCTGCCTGTCCTTCCTAAATGTCATGTACCCTTCAATAGTCAGGTCCCAATCTATGTCATCCTGCAGCCATGTCTCTGTAATGGATATCAGATCATACTTATTAATTTATTTTTGCTCTCAGTTCATCTGTTTTGTTTCGAATGCTACGTGCATTCAGATACAGAGCCTTTAGTAGTGTCCTTTTATTATTTTTGTAACCTCGAGCCTTATCTGTGGATTTACTCTTAGATTTGTATGCTCTGTCCTTTCCTGACACAGTCTGTTTATCATTTACCATATTAATACCTTTCTCTCTTGCCTTGTCTCTACTCTTTGATTTACCGTATCTTCCCTGCAGTGTACAAAATCATGAGAGGTATAGACAGGGTGGATAGCAAGAAGCTTTTTCCCAGAGTGGGAGATTCAATTACTAGGGGTCATGAGTTCAAAGTGAAAGGGGAAAAGTTTAGGGGGGATATGCGTGGAAAGTTCTTTACGCAGAGGGTGGTGGGTGCCTGGAACACGTTGCCAGCGGAGGTGGTAGACGCAGGCACGATAGCGTCTTTTAAGATGTATCTAGACAGATACATGAATGGGCAGGAAGCAAAGGGATACAGACCCTTAGAAAATAGGCGACATGTTTAGATAGAGGATCTGGATCGGCGCAGGCTTGGAGGGCCGAAGGGCCTGTTCCTGTGCTGTAATTTTCCTTGTTCTTTGTTCTTTGTTCTTAATTTGGTGCCTAGCTCCTCATGCTGACAATGCAGAACCTCTTTCCTTGTCTTACCTATGTTGTTAGTACCTACATGGACCATGATGACTGGATGATCCCCCTCCCACTGTCTCCAGCCCCGAGCAGAGGGCAGGCAACACAGCCGTCTAGACTCTTGCTCTTTGCTGCAGAGAACAGTGTCAATCCCCTTAACTATACTGTCCCTACTACCACAACATTTCTTTTCTCTTCCTCCACTTGTACCATGGTGCCATTCACTCAATTCCCATGCACCCCCTGAAAGGCCACACAGCAGTGAGAAAACTTTTAGAAACGATAATCCAGGGCAAAATTTATAGTCACTTGGATTTGTTAAGGGAAAATTGTGTCTAGTGAATTTGATTGAGTTTTTTGATGAGGTAACAGAGAGGGTTGATGTAGCGTACATGGACTTCCAAAAGGCTTTCGATAAAGTGCCACATAGTAGGCTCACCAGCAAAGATAAAGCCCATGGAATAAAAGGGACAGTAGCAGCACAGATATGAAGTTGTGTGAGTGACAGGAAACAGACAGTAGAAATGTAAAAATGGATAGCAAGAGTTTCTACAGGTATTTAAAAAGGAAAAGAGTAAGTAAAGTGGAATTCGAGTCACAAACAGATCAGCCATGATCTTACTGAATGGCGGAGCAGGCGCGAGGGGCTGAATGGCCTACTTCTGCTCCTAATTTGTATGTTTGTATGTTCATATAATGGTTTTTTATCGGACTGGAGGACGGTAACCAGGGGTTGGTTCTAGGATCGCTGATTTTCTTGATCTATGCTAATGACCTAGACTTCAGTTTGCAGGGCACAAATTCAAAGTTTTCAGATGACACATAACTTGGAAATATTGTGAATTCTGAGGCAGATAGTGATAAATTTCGAATGACATAGGCTGGTGGAATGGGCAGACACGTGGCAGATGATATTTAATGCAGAGAAGTGTGAATTGATATATTTTGATAGAATAAGCAAGGAGAGTCAATATAAAATAATGGATATAATTCTAAAGGGGGTGCAGGAGCAGAGGAATCTGGGGTATATGTGCACAAATCATTCGAGTTGGCGGAGCAAATTGTGAAAGCTGTTAGTAAAGCATACAGGATCGTAGGCTTTATAAATAGAGGCATAGAATGCAAAAGTAAGGATGTTAATAATCATTACAAAATGCTGGTTTAGCCTCAACTGGAGTATTTTTTTTTAGAGATACAGCACTGAAACAGGCCCTTCGGCCCACCGAGTCTGTGCCGACCATCAACCACCCATTTATACTAATCCTACACTAATCCCAAATCCCTACCACATCCCCACATTCCCCGACCACCTACCTACACTACGAGCAATTTACAATGGCCAATTTACCTATCAACCTGCAAGTCTTTGGCGGTGGGAGGAAACCCACACGGTCACAGGGAGAACTTGCAAACTCTGCACAGGCGGTACCCAGAATCGAACCCGGGTCGCTGGAGATGTGAAGTTGCAGTGCTAACCATTGCGCCACTGTGCCACTTATTATGTCCAGTTCAGGGCACCGCACTTATGAAAGGATGTAAAGGCTTTAGAGAAGGTGCAGAAAACATTTACACGAATAGTTCCAGGGATGAGCGACTTCAGTTACACGGATAGATTGGAGAAACTAGGTCTGTTCTCCTTGGAGAAGAGAAGGTTGAGAGGAGATTTAATAGAGATGTTCAAAATCATGGAGTCCAGGACACAGTAGTTAGGGAGAAACTGTTCCTATTGGCAGAAAGGTCGAGAACCACAAGACATAGATTTAAAGTGCTTGGCAAAAGAACCAAAAGCAACAACAAGGAGTTAGGATCTGGATTGCACTGCCTGAGGGTGTTTTTTTTTAAAGAGATACAGCACTGAAACAGGCCCTTCGGCCCACCGAGTCTGTGCCGACCAACAACCACCCATTTATATTAATCCTACATTAACCCCATATTCTCTACCACATCCCCATCATTCTCCTACCACCTACCTACACTAGGGGCAATTTACAATGGTCAATTTACCGATCAACCTGCAAGTCTTTGGAGGTGGGAGGAAACCGGAGCACCCGGCGGAAACCCACGCAGACACAGGGAGAATTTGCAAACTCCGCACAAGCAGTTCCCAGAACTGAACCCGGGTCGTTGGAGCTGTGAGGCTGCGATGCTAACCACTGCGCCACTGTGCTGCCCTCTTTGGAGGCCTATAGATCATACCCTTTTTGCTTCTCAATTCTGACCAAACGGATTCTGTCCTTGCCTGTCAAGGACATCCTCTTTTTCCATCACTAGTGTCTTCCCTAATCAATACTGCCACCCCACGTCCTATTTTTTCTTCCTTATCTTTTCTGAACACTTTATATCCTTGATTAAGCACCCAGTCTTCTCCATTTTTAAGTCACATTTCCATTATTGCCACTACATCACACTCTCATACGGCTATTCAGCCTGTAGCTGACCAATCTTATCCACCACACTTTATGCGTTTACACACGTGTTATAAACCTGTCTTTGTGCTCCTCGTAGTACTTCTTAGTCTACTCCTATGGGACTACTTCTTTCTCCAGTACTATCCAACATTCACTCCTTCATGCACCCTATTCCTCTTTACTACTTCTACATGCTGGTGCCCAACCTCCTGCCAATTTACTTTAATCCCTTCCCAACCACACTCGCGAACCTCCCAACGAGGACATTGGTCCCAATCCTGTTGAGGAGCAACCCATCCCTTCTGTCCCAGAATTGCTCCCAATGGCCCAAGAATCTGAAGCCCTCCTTCATGCATGTTGCTTCAAGCCACACATTTTTCTACTCCCACTAGCTCACTGCTAATCCACAGATTCCTACCTTCGAAGTCCTACTTTTGAATTTCCTCCCTAGCTCCTGAAAATCTGACCGTATGACCTCCATACCTGCCCTCTCTATGTTGTTGGCACCGACATGTACAACTTCTGATTTACTCCCTTCCCCCTGCACAATATTCTGCACCCTCTTGGTGAGGGTGTGTCAAAGACAGATTTAATCGTGGCTTTCAAAATGGAATTAATTAAGCACCTGAAGAGAAAAAATTTGCAGGGCTGCAGGGGAATGGCGGAGAACCAGCATGGACTCGATGGACTGAATGGCCTCCTTCTGTGTTGCAACCATCCTATCATTCTACTCTACGGTGACACAACACATCAACCAGTTTATCGCCATCCTTTATCATTCCTATCTCATGTATCAATGTATCACTGTCTTGCGCCAACAAGTGTTTATCATCTGAGTAGGTACCAATGATGAATATGTTCATTCACAGTGTGTTGAATAGTGGTTTCAGTACAGGCCAATGGTAGCACTTTTCCAGGTCCCAACTCATCACAGCAGCATGTATCCTCGTGGCTCAAATTATCTTAATTTATATAATTGTTATAGTACCCACTCTTTCTGTCCAGACCCTTGACATAAGTGAAGCAGAGAACAGAGCCCCCTGGCTACTTACCTTTTTAATTCATCCTGTATGTGATTTACTGATTGCATTATCTGGGTCATAAACTGAGCAAGACTGCCGTAACATTTTCTAACTCTTCAACCAGAGGAATTGCTGTTCTCCAGTTGTGACATATCTTCTTGATGTGTTGTCTGCTGATTCCCAGCACTTGAGCAGTAGCTGTAAATAAACCAGCATGACTTACAGATTCACCAATCGTTGCCGATGCGATGCCTCACTCTGCACTTTTTCTTTTAATATTTTAATTACTCTATTTTCACTTCTTTGTGTACAAAAGAGAGCTGCGAATCTGAACAAATGCCTCACTGCATTTAATTTCAACTTTTTTTCACTCAGCAACCCCTCTCTGTGGGTCGTCACCATTGCATATGGTTCATATGTTTTGGTCATTACAAAGAACAAAGAACAGTACAGCACAGGAACAGGCCATTCGGCCCTCCAAGCCTGCGCCAATCATGATGCCTGTCTAAACTAAAACCTTCTGCACTTCCGGGGTCCGTATCCCTCTATTGAATTCCTATTCATGTATTTGTCAAGATGCCTCTTAAACGTCGCTATCGTACCTGCTTCCATCACCTCCCCCAGCAGCAAGTTCCAGGCACTCACCACCCTCTGTGTAAAAAACTTGCCTCGCACATCCCCTCTAAACTTTGTCCCTCTCACCTTAAACCTATGTCCCCTAGTAACTGACTCTTCCACCCTGGGAAAAAGCTTCTGACTATCCGCTCTGTCCATGCCACTCATAACTTTGTAAACCTCTATCATGTCACCCCTCCACCTCCATCGTTCCAGTGAAAACAATCCAAGTTTATCCAACCTCTCCTCATAGCTAATACCCTCCAGACCAGGCAACACCTGGTAAACCTCCTCTGCACCCTCTCCAAAGCTTCCATGTCCTTCTGGTAGTGTGGCGACCAGAATTGTACGCAATATTCCAAGTGTGGCCTAACTAAGGTTCTGTACAACTGCAACATGACTTGCCAATTTTTATACTCTATGCCCCGACCGATGAAGGCAAGCATGCCGTATGCCTTCTTGACTACCTTATCCACCTGCGTTGCCACTTTCAGTGATCTGTGGACCTGTACGCCCAGATCTCTCTGCCTGTCAATACTCCCAAGGGTTCTGCCATTTACTGTACTCTTCCCACCTGCATTAGATCTTCCAAAATGCATTACCTCACATTTGTCCGAATTAAACTCCATCTGCCATTTTTCCGCCCAAGTCTCCAACCGATCTATATCCTGCTGTATCCTCTGACAATCCTCATCACTATCCGCAACTCCACCAACCGTTGTGTCGTCCACAAACGTACTAATCAGACCAGCTACATTTTCCTCCAAATCATTAAAAAATATTACAAACAGCAAAGGTCCCAGCACTGATCCCTGCGGAACAGTAAGTTCGCAGAAGACACGAAAATTGGTGGTATCGTAAATAGTGTGGAGGAAAGCCTTAGACTACAGGACGATGTAGATGGGATGGTAAGATGGGCGGAGCAGTTGGCAAATGGAGTTTAATCCTCAGAAGTGTGAGGTGATGCACTTTGGGAGGTCTTACAAGGCAATGGAATATACAATGGATGGTAGGACCCTAGGAAGTACAGAGGGTCAGAGGGACCTTGGGGTGCTTATCCATAGATCACTGAAAGCAGCAGCACAGGTAAATAAGGTGGTTAGGAAGGCATACGGGATACTTGTCTTGATTAGCCAAGGTACAGAATATAAGAGCAGGGAGGTTAGGATGGAGCTGCATACAATGCTAGTCAGGCCACAGCTGGAGTACAGTGTACAGTTCTGGTCGCCACACTATAGGAAGGATGTGATTGCAATGGAGAGGGTGCAGAGGAGATTCACCAGGATGTTGCCTGGGCTGGAGCATTTCAGCTATGAAGAGAGACTAGATAGACTGGGGTTGTTTTCCTTGGAGCGGAGAAGGCAGAGGGTGGACATGATTGAGGTATACAAAATTATGAGGGGCATTGACAGGGTAGATAGGAAGAACCTTTTTCCCTTAGCGGAGAGGTCAATAACTAGGGGGCATAGATTTAAGGTAAGGGGCAGGAGGTTTAGAGGTGAGTTGAGGAGGAATTTTTTCACCCAGAGAGGGGGTTGGAATCTGGAACACACTGCCTGAAGGGATGGTAGAGGCAGGAACACTCATGACAGTCAAGAAATATTTAGATGAGCACTTGAAATGCCATAGCATACAAGGCTACAGGCCAAGTGCGAGGTAATGGGATTAGTTAGGACGGGTGCTTGATGGTCGACGCATGTGCGTTGGGCCGAAGGGCCTGTTTCTGTGCTGTAAAACTCTATGACTCTATGATTCTATAACACCACTAGTCACAGCCCTCCATTCAGAAAAGCACCCTTCCACTGCTACCCTCTGTCTTCTATGACCGAGCTAGTTCTGTATCCATCTTGCCAGCTCAACTCTGATCCCTTGTGACTTCACCTTTTGTACCAGTCTGCCATGAGGGACCTTGTCAAAGGCTTTACTGAAGTCCATGTAGACAACATCCACTGCCCTTCCTTCATCAATCATCTTCGTCACTTCCTCAAAAAACTCAATCAAATTAGTGAGACACGACCTCCCCTTCACAAAACTATGCTGCCTCTCGCTAATATGTTCATTTGTTTCCAAATGGGAGTAAATCCTGTCCTGAAGAATCCTCTCCAATAATTTCCCTACCACTGACATTAGGCTCACCGGCCTGTAATTTCCTGGATTATCCTTGATACCCTTCTTAAACAAAGGAACAACATTGGCTATTCTCCAGTCCTCTGGGACCTCACCTGTAGCCAATGAGGATGCAACGATTTCTGTCAGGGCCCCAGCAATTTCCTCCTTTGCATCCCTCAGTATTCTGGGGTAGATCCCCTCAGGTCCTGGGGACTTATCTACCTTAATGCTTTGCAAGACACCCAACACCTCCTCCTTTTTGATATTAACATTGCCTAGACTATCTACACTCCCTTCCCTTGACTCATCATCCACCAAGTCCTTCTCTTTGGTGAATACTGATGCAAAGTACTTATTTAGTACCTCGCCCATTTCCTCTGGCTCCATGCATAGATTCCCTCCGCTGTCCTTGAGTGGGCCAACCCTTTGCCTGGCTACCCGCTTGCTCTTTATATATGTATAAAAAGCCTTGGGATTATCCTTAATCCTGTTTGCCAATGACTTTTCATGACTCCTTTTAGCCCTCCTGACTCCTTGCTTAAGTTCCTTCCTACTTTTTTTATATTCCTCAAGGGCATCGTCTGCTCCCAGCCTTCTAGCCCTTATGAATGCTTCCTTTTTCTTTTTGACTAGGCTCACAATATCCCGTGTTATCCAAGCTTCCCGAAACTTGCCAAACTTGTCTTTCTTCCTCACAGGAACATGCTGGTCCTGGATTCTGATCAGCTGACGTTTGAAAGACTCCCACATGTCAGATGTTGATTTACCCTCAAACAGCCGCCCCCAATCTAAATTCTTCAGTTCCTGCCTAATATTGTTATCATTAGCCTCCCCACAATTTAGCACATTCATCCGAGGACTACTCTTATCCTTATTCACAAGTACGTTAAGGTTTATGGAATTATGGTCACTGTTCTCGAAATGCACCCCGACTGAACCTTCGACCACCTGCCGGGCTCATTCCCCAATACCAGGTCCAGTACGGCCCCTTCCCTTGTTGGACGATCTACACATTGTTTCAAGAATCCCTCCTGGATGCTCCTTACAAATTCTGCCCCATCCAAGCACTAAGTGTGTCCCAGTCAATATAGGGGAAGTTAAAATCACCCACCACAACAACCCTGTTGTTTTTACATCTTTCCAAAATCTGTCTACATATCTGCTCCTCTGTCTCCCGCTGGCTGTTGGGAGGCCTGTAGTAAACCCCCGACATCGTGACTGCACCCTTCCTATTCCTGAGCTCCACCCATATTGCCTCGCTGCACGACCCCTCCGAGGTGTCCTCCTGCAGTACAGCTGTGATATTCTCCTTAACCAGTAATGCAACTCCCCCACCACTTTAACATCCACCTCTATCCCGCCTGAAGCTTCTAAATCCAAGAACGTTTAGCTGTCAATCTTGTCCTTCCCTCAACCAAGTCTCTGTAATGGCAACAACATCACAGTTCCAAGTACTAATCCAAGCTCTAAGTGCATCTGCCTTACCTGTTCTACTTCTCGCATTGAAACAAATGCACTTCAGACCACCAGTCCCACTGTGCTCCGCAACATCTCCCTGCCTGCTCTTCCTCTTAGTCTTACTGGCCTTATTTACTAGTTTCCCCTCATTTATTTCACTTGCTGTCCTCCTGCTCTGGTTCCCACCCCCCTGCCACACTAGTTTGAACCTTCCCGAGTGACACTAGCAAACCTCGCAGCCAGGATATTTGTGCCCCTCCAGTTTAGATGCAACCCGTCCTTCTTGTACAGGTCCCATCTGTCCCGGAAGAGATCCCAATGATCCAGATATTTGAAACCCTCCCTCCTACACCAGCTGTTCAGCCACGTGTTCAGCTGCACTATCTTTCGATTTCGAGCCTCACTGGCACATGGCACAGGGAGTAATCCCGAGATTACAACCCTAGAGGTCCTGTTTTTTAACTTACTACCTAACTCCCTGAACTCTCCCTGCAGGACCTCGTCACTCTTCCTGCCTATGTCATTAGTACCAATGTGTACCACAACCTCTGGCTGTTCACCCTCCCCCTTTAGAATGCCCCATGCCCGTTCAGAGACATCCTTGACCCTGGTACCAAGGAGGCAACATACCATCCTGGAGTCTCTTTCACGTCCACAGAAGTGCCCATCTGTACCCCTGACTATAGAGTCCCCTATAACTATTGCTCTTCTGCGCTTTGTCTCTCCCTGCTGAACAACAGAGCCAGCTGTGGTGCTACTGCTCTGGCTTCTGCTGTTTTCCCCTGATAGGCCACCACCCCCAACAGTATCCAAAACGGTATACTTGTTGGAGAGGGGTGTAGCCATAGGGGATTCCTGCACTGACTGCCTGCCCCTTCTAGCGGTCACCCATCTATCTGCCTGCACCTTGGGTGTAACCACTTCTCAAAAACTCCTGTCTATGACGCTTTCCGCCACCTGCGTGCTCCTAAGTGCATCCAGTTGCTGCTCCAACTGATCCATGCAGTCTGTGAGGAGCTGCAACTGGGTACACTTCCTGCAGATGTAGTTGCCCAGAACGCTGGAAGCGTCACGGACCTCCCACATCTCACAGGTGAAGCACTTTACACCTTTAACTAACATTTCTAACACTAATTAATAAATTAATTTGAACTAAATACTTATTAAATCCTTACTAAATTAAGTTACAATTAACTATATGGTCCCTATCGCTAGATTTCTACTATAAATATTAAATGCTAAATACAGTAGTCTCCTCCCTCTGGTTTAGTTACTCCTCTACTTATTAATTAATTAGTTAATTAGGGTTTTAATCAATGTTTTATTTTCAAATTCAGTGCAGACCCCCTACCAGCCAATCACGTCACAGCTTTCCTGTGACGTCACTTTTTCAGTTTTTTAAAAGTTTTTTTCATTTTTTTTTCCATCCGAGGTAACTTACCGGTCCGGAACTCCGCCCTCCAAGTCTTCTCCCTGGATGTAGGCCGCAAATCTCCGAGGTGAGGTTTTTATACTCACCAGTCTGGAATTCCGCCCTCCAAGTCTTCTCCCTGGATGTAGGCCGCAAATCTCCGAGGTGAGGTTTTTATACTCACCAGTCTGGAATTCCGCCCTCCGAGTCTTCTCCCTGGATGTCGGCTGACATATGCTTCCTTTTTCTTTTTGACGAGGCTCACAATATCCTGCGTTATCCAAGATTCCTGAAACTTGCCAAACTTATCCTTCTTCCTCACAGGAACATGCTGGTCCTGGATTCTAATCAACTGACGTTTGAAAGACTCCCACATGTCAGATGTTGATTTACCCTCAAACTGCCACCCCCAATCTAAATTCTTCAGTTCCTGCCTAATATTGTTATAATTAGCCTTCCCCCAATTACAGTGACCAACAGCTCACTGCCAGCCACGTCAATCAGCTTCTTGCTTGACAATTGCCATGGTCACTTCAACTACTGGAGGGATAAACCTGCCAATGTCGTTTCCTTCCTAAATGAAACTTGTCCTTGGTACTTGGTCAGGAGAGTTGCTGAACAGGTCCTGCTGCTTGCAACCAATAAAGCAGCAAGTTTGATTCCTGACTCCATATATGGTTGCAACAAAAATCCTTTGTGTTTGATCAAGTCCATATACACACAATGGCGGCAAAATTCAGTTGTGTTGCTCTGCTGGTGGTAGCCTTACAGAAGCTTGGAAGTGTTGGTTGGACTGTTTCTGGCCACTTCTGACGTGGTCCATGCAGCGTGCATGATTGGAAAGACACTGGTGCATGCGCCAGTTGCATGCAGAGTGTGAAAATCATGACGTCAAACAGCGTCGAAAACTGATTTGACACCCAAACTGCCATTTTGGATCTTGAAAATCCAGTCAACACCTTCTCTTAAGTACTCCTAGCTAAAGGGATTGCCGTGGGACATCCAGGCGAGGTGCTTTTTGACTTTCTTTTGCTGCTGCAAAGTGAGTGGAAGTGCTGAGATAAGTATTGTTAGAGGAGCTTAGAAAAGCTTTGAGATTCGCAACGCAGGTGGATAAGGTGGTCAAGAAGGCATACGACATGCTTGCCTTCATCGGTCGGGGCAGAGAGTATAAAAATTGGTAAGTCACGCTGCAGCTGTACAGAACTTCAATTAAGCCACACTTAGAATATTGCGTACAATTCTGGTCGCCACACTACCAGAAGGACGTGGAGGCTTTGGAGAGGGTACAGAAGAGGTTTACCAGGATGTTGCCTGGTCTGGAGGGCATTAGCCTTGAGGAGAGGTTGGATAAACTCGGATTGTTTTCACTGGAACGATGGAGGTGGAGGGGTGACATGATAGAGGTTTACAAAGTTATGAGCGGCATGGACAGAGCGGATAGTCAGAAGCTTTTTCCCAGGGTGGAAGAGTCAGTTACTAGGGGACATAGGTTTAAGGTGAGAGGGGCAAAATTTAAAGGGGATGTGCGAAGCAAGTTCTTTACACAGAGGGTGGTGAATGCCTGGAACTTGCTGCTGGGGGAGGTGGTGGAAGCAGGTACGATAGCGACGTTTAAGAGGCATCTTGACAAATACATGAATAGGATGGGAACAGAGGGATACGGTCCCCGGAAATGCAGAAAGGTTTAGTTTAGACAGGCATCAAGATCGGCGCAGGCTTGGAGGCCTGAATGGCCTATTCCTGTGCTGTACTGTTCTTTGTTCTTTGCGTGGAACTGAGGCCATGGAAGTTGGGAAGCCTGTCAGGAGAAAGCCTGCTTTCGGAAATGGGAGATATAGTTACTGTTCATCTTGGGCTACAAGACAACAGGGAGATGGTGCACAGGCAGCAGAGAGGGGAAGTTGTGTGCAGAGGGAAGAGGAGGAGGGGTCTCAGTAGAAGACTGTACCCACTAAGGGTCCTGAGGGAGCACTTCTTTTACCTCCAGCTCAGCCAGGGGTACTGTCTGAGGTGGCTACCTTTCACCCAGGAGGTGATCACTGAAGTGTGCCACTTCCTCCAGAACACAGCAGGGCAGGAATCGCACTACCAGTGGCCGTGAAGATTCCATGACCCTCAATTTCTACCTTAAGCGGATCCTTCTAGGTGGCAGCAGGCATCATTACCAACAGGTCAGAGCTTGCCATGCATCACTGCACCAAGGAAGGTGATAGAGGCCCAGTACTCCAGGAGAGGGGCTTCATCATCTCGTCTCTTACCAAAGAGAAGCAGGAGGAACAGGCATCATTTTGCCAAGCTAGTAGGATTCTCAATGGTACAGGGAGCCATCGCCTGCACACATGTAGCTCTGTGAACCCCACATATCAACTGAGAGATGTACCACAACCACAAGGATTACCCCCTCCCTGAACAGGCAGTTGGCATTGCCTGAACATACTGGATTGAATTTGTCCTGCTTTTTGTGACAGAGCATACCTTGGCAATTTTCCACATTGTTGGGTGGATGCCAGTGTTGTAGCTGTACTGGAACAGCTGAACTAGAGGGACAGCTGTAGTTTTCAACACTACCCAGGTATGATGATGGAGGAGTCTGGGGCATTGGTTGAAAGATATGGATCTGTGAGTATGACTGTGGCCGGAATTTTACATGTTCAAAATGTGCATCCTCTGAGCCAGCCGAGATGAAAGATGGCGGGCGATGGCGTTGGGCTGGGTCCCTGACATCAGGACGCCCAATACCCTTTTACATAGGTTGGACGGTGGGCAAGATTGAGGCACCATTCGCTGTCCACTTTGCAGAAATTATGGGCCGACTGAGGTAGTCTAAAATCCAGTTGACAGCCATTTTACGTCAGCTGTCACATTTTATGTCTGGAAAATGAGTCAAAGAGGGAGTCGGGAACCCAGCAGCTTTAAAAGAGCAGCAAGCAGTGTATCTGTGAAGGAGTTGCAGGTACTGATTTTTTCATTACTCTTTGATAGATTTGTTCACTATTTTGAAGGTTGGGGCTGTTTTTGCTGGCTGTTAGGAAGCTGAGTGTTAGAAACTCCTGATACGGCCACAGCATCACTGATTTATTCTGTGTAGGGGAGGGGATTGTGAGTTTCTAGCCTTGCAGCAGGCAGCAAATACCTGTCCTTTTAACATCTCTGGGACCCTGCAGCCATGGGAATTGTCCACTCTGGAGGCAGCTGGTCTACTGAGGAAGAGAACACCACAAAGAGGGACAGGAGGACAACTGGCCAGGGAAATCAGCAAACTGCTGGCCAAGTGCAGCCTGGTAATGGAGAAGGGCAGAAAGTCACAGAGTGCGCTGGGTGTAACCACCTGTAAGGAGACGAGCCTACCCAGCAGGCAGGGTCTACCGCCCACGATTGAGCTTTCTGCAGATGTCAGAACGACAGTGCTGAAGAAGACTGCGCCTGTTCCAAGAGATTTCACATCTCTGGGTGAGATGCTGGCAGCGGAGGTCACTTCCAACTGCGTGGGTGGCCGTGCAATGCCGGTCGCACTGAAGCTAACAGTTGCTTTGAACTTCTAGGCATCAGGCTCCTTCCAGGCTTCATCAGGAGACATGTGCAGAGTCTTGCAATCAGCAGCGCATCACTGCATTAAGATGGTAACTGATGCCATATTCAGATGTGCCAACAAGTTTATCAAGTTCCAGGTGGACGCCGCAAGAGCTAGAGGATTCAGCACCATCGCTGGGTTCCCCATGGTCCAAGGCGTAATTGATTGTTCACATGTGGCCATTAGAGCACCTACAGGTCAGTCAGAGTCCTTCATTAATCGAAAGGGGTTTCACTCAATGAATGTGCAACTTGTCTGTGAGCACCGTAAGGGTATATTACAGGTGTGTGCTTGTTATCCTGGAAGCAGTCACGGCGGTCTGAGGAAGGATGTTCTTGCTATGGAGGGAGTACTGCGAAGGTTCACCAGACTGATTCCTGGGATGGCAGGACTGACGTATGAAGAGAGATTGGGTGATTAAGTTTGTATTCACTAGAGTTTAGAAGAATGAGAGGGGATCTCATAGAAACCTACAAAATTCTAACAGGACTGGACAGACTAGATGCAGAAAGGATGTTCCCGATGGTGGGGGAGTCCAAGACCAGGGGTCACAATCTAAGATAAGGGGTAAGCCATTTAGGACTGAGATGAGGAGAGATTTCTTCACTCAGAATGGTGAACCTGTGGAATTCTCTAGCACGGAAAACAATTGAGGCCAAATCATTAAATATATTCAGTAAGGCGTTTGATAAAGTTCCCCACGGTAGGCTATTGCAGAAAATACAGAAGTATGGGATTGAAGTTGAATTAGTGCTTTGGATCAGAAATTGGCTAGCTGAAAGAAGACAGAGGGTGATGGTTGATGGTAAATGTTCATCCTGGAGTATAGTTTCTAGTGGTGTACCGCAAGGATCTGTTTTGGGGCCACTGCTGTTTGTCATTTTTATAAATGACCTGGAAGAGGGTGTAGAAGGGTGGGTTAGTAAATTTGCAGATGACACGAAGGTCGGTGGAGTTGTGGATAGTGCCGAAGGATGTTGTAGATTACAGAGGGACATAGATAGGCTGCAGAGCTGGGCTGAGAGATGGCAAATGGAGTTTAATGCGGAAAAGTGTGAGGTGATTCACTTCGGAAGGAGTAACAGGAATGCAGAGTACTGGGCTAATGGGAAGATTCTTGGTGGTGTAGATGAGCAGAGAGATCTTGGTGTCCAGGTACATAACTCCCTGAAAGTTGCCACCCAGGTTAATAGAGCTGTTAAGAAGGCATATGGTGTGTTAGCTTTTATTAGTAGGGGGATTGAGTTTAGGAGCCACGAGGTCATGCTGCAGCTGTACAGAACTCTGGTGCGGCCGCACCTGGAGTATTGCGTGCAGTTCTGGTCACCGCATTATAGGAAGGATGTGGAAGCTTTGGAAAGGGTGCAGAGGAGATTTACTAGGATGTTGCCTGGTATGGAGGGAAGGTCTTACGAGGAAAGGCTGAGGGACTTGAGGTTGTTTTCGTTAGAGAGAAGGAGGAGAAGAGGTGACTTAATTGAGACATATAAGATAATCAGAGGGTTGGACAGGGTGGATAGTGAGAGCCTTTTTCCTCGGATGGTGATGGCAAACACGAGGGGACATAGCTTTAAGTTGATGGGTGATAGATATAGGACAGATGTCAGAGGTAGTTTCTTTACACAGAGAGTAGTAGGGGCGTGGAATGCCCTGCCTGCAACAGTAGTAGACTCGCCAACTTTAAGGGCATTTAAGTGGTCATTGGATAGACATATGGATGAAAATGGAATAGTGTAGGTCAGATGGTTTCACAGGTCGGTGCAACATCGAGGGCTGAAGGGCCTGTACTGCGCTGTAATGTTCTATGTTCTATGTTCTAGAAAGAGTTAGATATAGTTCTTAGGGCTAATGGGATCAAGGGATACGGGGAAAAAGCGGGAACAGGTTACTGAGTTTGGATGATCAGCCATGGGGATCGTATTGAATGGCGGAACAGGCTTGAAGGGCCAAATGGCCTACTCCTGCTCCTGTTTTTCTATATTTCTATGTTTCTATCCACTGAAGACATGGCTGATGACACTGGTAAGGAACCCACAGATTGAACAAAGAACAAAGAACAGTACAGCACAGGAACAGGCCATTTGGCCCGCCAAACCTGCACCGATCTTGATGCCTGTCCAAACTAAAACCTTCTGCACTTCCGGGGTCCGTATCCCTCTATTCCCATCCTATTCATGTATTTGTCAAGATGCCTCTTAAACATCGCTATCGTACCTGCTTCCACCACCTCCCCCGGCAGCAAGTTCCAGGCACTCACCACCCTCTGTGTAAAGAACTTGCCTCGCACATCCCCTCTAAACTTGCCCTCGCACCTTAAACCTATGTCCCCTAGTAACTGACTCTTCCACCCTGGGAAAAAGCTTCTGATTATCCACTCTGTCCATGCCGCTCATAACCTTGTAAACCTCTATCATGTCACCCCTCCACCTCCGTCGTTCCAGTGAAAACAATCTGAGTTTATCCAACCTCTCCTCATAGCTAATACCCTCCAGACTAGGCAACATCCTGGTAAACCTCTTCTGTACCCTCTTCAAAGCCTCCACATCCTTCTGGTAATGTGGCGACCAGAATTGTACATAATATTCCAAGTGTGGCCTAACTAAGGTTCTGTACAGCTGCAGCATGACTTGCCAATTTTTATACTCTATGCCCCGACCGATGAAGGCAAGCATGCCGTATGCCTTCTTGACTACCTTATCCACCTGCGTTGCCACTTTCAGTGATCTGTGGACCTGTACGCCCAGATCTCTCTGCCTGTCAATACTCATAAGGGTTCTGCCATTTACTGTATACTTCCCACCTGCATTAGACCTTCCAAAATGCATTACCTCACATTTGTCCGGATTAAACTCCATCTGCCATTTCTCTGCCCAAGTCTCCAACCGATCTATATCCTGCTGTATCCTCTGACAATCCTCATCACTATCCGCAACTCCACCAACCTTTGTGTCGTCCGCAAACTTACTAATCAGACCAGCTACATTTTCCTCCAAAACATTTATATATACTACAAACAGCAAAGGTCCCAGCACTGATCCCTGCGGAACACCACTAGTCACAGCCCTCCAGTCAGAAAAGCACCGTTCCACTGCTACCCTCTGTCTTCTATGACCGAGCCAGTTCTGTATCTATCTTGCCAGCTCACCTCTGATCCCGTGTGACTTCACCTTTTGTACCAGTCTGCCATGAGGGACCTTGTCAAAGGCTTTACTGAAGTCCATATAGACAACATCCACTGCCCTTCCTTCATCAATCATCTTCGTCACTTCCTCAAAAAACTTGGTCAAGTTAGTGAGACACGACCTCCCCTTCACAAAACCATGCTGTTTCTCGCTAATAAGTCCATTTGTTTACAAATGGGAGTAAATCCTGTTCCGGAGATTCCTCTCCAATAATTTCCCTACCACTGACTGAAGTAGAGGAAAGGTACAATGCAAGCCATGCAACCACTAGAGTGACCATAGAGCAGACCATAGGTCTTCTGAAAATGAGATTTAGGTGTTTCGATCACTCTGGTGGTGCCCTCCAGTACTAGCCAGCAAGAGTATCTTGCATTGTTGTCATCTGCTGTGCCTTACATAACCTGGCGCTGGAAAGGGGGGGAGGCCCTGGAGAATGATGACTTAATTCAGCGCGATGCATCCTCAGATGAGGATGATTAAATGGCTGAGGCTTAGGAAGAGGGGGCACTGCCAGCTGAACGGCGGGGGGAGGGAGCTGCAGGTTTGCAGGAGTTGAGTGCAAGGGAGGCCTGGGAGGCTGTAATACTCAGGGGTTTCTCCTGAATGGAGGCTCAGCACCCACCTCTGACAGGTCAGTCTAAAATGAGGCATTCACATCAGTTGGAAGCACAAAAGCACGCACCTGCAGGTGGAAATCTCAGCTGCAAAAACAGCCCACCTTTCTCTCAAACACAACAAGGCCCAGGTGTGTCACTTCCCCCAAGTCTCCATCTCATGCAGGACAACAAGATCGCCTAAAACCTCATCATTGACTTGAGACAGATAAAAATGCCAAGTGAGATCTTTAATAAGTTTTGTGTGAAGTCTAACAGCAAATAAATAATTCTAAATCACATCAGTGACCCCGAAGTGTAGTTACTGTGATTTCTTGAAATGTTTATGAGTACTCACGTGTGTCGTCAACACCTCGCTGCCAACCACGGCAGAGGCAGGTGGCTGCACAGGATACCCCGTGGCTTGGGATGACCTTGGTTTGTGTCCTCTGCCTGTCCGAGGCTGTGAGGGCCCTGGCATGTTGAAGTGATCCTGAGCCTGGGATTCTGAGATGCTAATGTCAATAGCAGAGAGGACAAGGAGCATCAGGGGCACCCTGGGAGGAGACCACCAGATGCATTTTGCTGTTGCTCCTGTACCCTCACGAGGTTCATTTGGGCCTCCCTGCTGACCTCAAAGTGATGAGCAGCTGTTGGATGTCACAGGAGTCTCATCGACAGCTCGTGAAGGCACTGCGCCATCGAACTCACTGTCTCTGGGAAGTTCTGCAGGGCATGCAGGATCGGGCCCTCCACTGCTGCCGCCAATCTTTTAATGGAGGAGGCCAGTTGCACAGATGACAAGGACTGTGCGGTACTCATGGCCTATAGGGAGAGCTCCAAAGTCCGAGCCAGAGCTTGCATTGTCTCTGGTAACTCCGTCAGATCTCCACGCACCTCACACCGCACCTGCAGCATCTCCCGCCAAATAGATATCGCCAGAGGCTCATCACCAGCATGGTACTCAGCACTGGCCTGGCCTCCCACAGTCCTCCCAGTGTCAGAGGCATCAGCCAATGCTGCCTCTGGCATCTGCTCCGGCACTTTTGTGGTGCTGCCACCAGGTTGTGACCGCGAATCCGAAGATGCAACCAGCCCAACCCAGGTGACTGTATCTGAGCTGATGCTTGGTGCGAGGAAAAGATGTAACGCTGCACCCTCTTTTTGCAGCGTCGACAGGGAGAGCGAGGTGGCAGCTGGGTAAGTAAGTCCGATATATTTGGGCAGCGGCTGAACCCGAGACACTACACCTGTAGTGTCTCCCACCCGCCCTCCTCCTCTAACCAAAAAAAAAGGACTCGGTGGTGTGCAGATAAGGTAAGGCTTTTACTATTTATTTATTTTTTCATGTGATTGGTAAAAACTTTTCGTTCATTTTTCATTTATCTAAGTTAAGACGAAGTTAAGCTTAAGATTAAAAATGGCAGGAGATCTCAGACCCGTGTTATGCTCCTCTTGCTCAATGTGGGAGATCAGGGACACGGCTGATGTCCCTGACTCCTTCACGTGCAGGAAGTGTGTCCAGCTGCAGCTCTTGTTAGACCGCATGACGGCTCTGGAGCTGCGGATGAACTCACTTTGGAGCATCCGCAATGCTGAGGAGGTCGTGGATAGCACGTTTAGTGAATTGGTCACACCGCAGATTAGGATTGCTGAGGGAGAAAGGGAATGGGTGACCAAAAGGCAGAGAAAGAGCAGGAAGGCAGTGCAGGTGTCCCCTGCGGTCATCTCCCTCCAAAACAGGTATACCGTTTTGGATACTGTTGAGGGAGATGGCTCACCAGGGGAAGGCAGCAGTAGCCAGGTTCATGGCACCGTGGCTGGCTCTGCTGTTCGGAAGGGCGGGAAAAAGAGTGGAAGGGCTATAGTCATCGGGGATCCGATTGTAAGGGGAGTAGATAGGCGGTTCTGTGGTCGAAAACGAGACTCCCGAATGGTATGTTGCCTCCCAGATGCACGGGTCAGGGATGTCTCAGAACGGCTGCAGAACATTCTGAAGGGGGAGGGTGAACAGCCAGTTGTCATTGTGCACATAGGCACCAATGATATAGGTAAAAAACGGGATGAGGTCCACAAGCAGAATTTAGGGAGTTAGGAGCCAAGTTAAAAAGTAGGACCTCAGAAGGAGTAATCTCAGGATTGCTACCAGTGCCACGTGATAGTCAGAGTAGAAATGAAAGAATAGTCAGGATGAATGCGTGGATTGAGAGATGGTGCAGGAGGGAGAGGTTCAGAATTTTGGGACATTGGGACCGGTTCTGGGGGAGGTGGGACTATTACAAATTGGATGGTCTACACCTGGGTCGGACTGGAACCAATGTCCTTGGGGATGCTTTTGCGAACGCTGTTGGGGAGGGTTTAAACTAATGTGGCAGGGGGATGGGAACCAAATGAGGAGGTCAGTGGACAGTAAGGAGGTAGTAACTAAAGCCTGTAAGGAACTAGATAATGAAGTCAGCGTGACTAAGGGAAAGAGTACGCAGGGAGCAGATGATGTACGCAAAGGGACTGGTGGTCTGAGGTGCATTTGTTTTAATGCAAGAAGTGTAGTAGGTAAGGCAGATGAACTTAGGGCTTGGATTAGTACCTGGGAGTATGATGTTATTGCTATGACTGAGACTTGGTTGAGGGAAGGGCATGATTGGAAACTAAATGTCCCAGGATATCGATGCTTCAGGCGGGATAGAGAGGGAGGTAGGAGGGGTGGAGGAGTTGCATTACTGGTCAAAGAGGATATCACAGCTGTGCTGAAGGAAGGCACTATGGAGGACTCGAGCAGTGAGGCAATATGGGCAGAACTCAGAAATAGGAAGGGTGCGGTAACAATGTTGGGGCTGTACTACAGGCCTCCCAACAGCGAGCGTGAGATAGCGGTACAAATATGGAAACAGATTATGGAAAGCTGTAGGAGCAACAGGGTGGTGGTGATAGGAGATTTTAATTTTCCCAACATTGACTGGGATTCACTTAGTGTTAGAGGTCTAGATGGAGCAGAATTTGTAAGGAGAATCCAGGAGGGTTTTCTAGAGCAGTATGTAAATAGTCCAACTCGGGAAGGGGCCATACTGCACCTGGTGTTGGGGAATGAGCCCGGCCAGGTGGTTGAAGTTTCAGTAGGGGACTACTTTGTGAATAGTGATCACAATTCCGTAAGTTTTAGAATACTCATGGACAAAGACGAGAATGGTCCCAAAGGAAGAGTGCTAAATTGGGGGAAGGCCAACTATACCAAAATTCGGCAGGAGCTGGGGAATGTATTTTTTTTTTAAGAACATTACAGCGCAGTACAGGCCCTTCGACCCTCGATGTTGCGCCGACCTGTGAAACCATCTGACCTACACTATTCCATTTTTATCCATATGTCTATCCAATGACCACTTAAATGCCCTTAAAGTTGGCGAGTCTACTACTGCTGCAGGCAGGGCGTTCCACGCCCCTACTACTCTCTGAGTAAAGAAACTACCTCTAACATCTGTCCTATATCTATCACCCCTCAACTTAAAGCTATGTCCCCTCGTGTTTGCCATCACCATCTGAGGAAAAAGACTCTCACTATCCACCCTATCTAACCCTCTGATTATCTTATATGTCTCTATTAAGTCACCTCTCCTCCTCCTTCTCTCTAACGAAAACAACCTCAAGTCCCTCAGCCTTTCCTCGTAAGACCTTCCCTCCATACCAGGCAACATCCTAGTAAATTTCCTCTGCACCCTTTCCAAAGCTTCCACATCCTTTCTATAATGCGGTGACCAGAACTGCACGCAATACTCCAGGTGCGGTCTCACCAGAGTTTTGTACAGCTGCAGCATGACCTCGTGGCTCCGAAACTCGATCCCCCTACTAATAAAAGCTAACACACCATATGCCTTCTTAACAGCCCTATTAACCTGGGTAGCAACCTTCAGGGATTTATGTACCTGGACACCAAGATCTCTCTGTTCATCTACACTACCAAGAATCTTCCCATTAGCCCAGTACTCTGCATTCCTGTTACTCCTTCCAAAGTGAATCACCTCGCACTTTTCCACATTAAACTCCATTTGCCATCTTTCAGCCCAGCTCTGCAGCCTATCTATGTCCCTCTGTACCCTACAACATCCTTCGGCACTATCCACAACTCCACCGACCTTAGTGTCATCCGCAAATTTACTAACCCACCCTTCTACACCCTCTTCC
Source organism: Heterodontus francisci (assembly GCF_036365525.1). Classification (NCBI taxonomy): domain Eukaryota; kingdom Metazoa; phylum Chordata; class Chondrichthyes; order Heterodontiformes; family Heterodontidae; genus Heterodontus; species Heterodontus francisci. The sequence continues at coordinate 4,679,099 of NC_090408.1, forward strand.
AGGTCATTTATAAAAATGACAAACAGCAGTGGCCCCAAAACAGATCCTTGCGGTGCACCACTAGTAACTAAACTCCAGGATGAACATTCGCCATCAACCACCACCCTCTGTCTTCTTTCAGCTATCCAATTTCTGATCCAAAGCTCTAAATCACCTTCAACCCCATACTTCCGTATTTTCTGCAATAGCCTACTGTGGGGAACCTTATCAAATGCCTTACTGAAATCCATACACACAACATCCACTGCTTTACCCTCATCCACCTGTTTGGTCACCTTGTCGAAAAACTCAATAAGGTTTGTGAGGCACGACCTACCCGTCACAAAACCGTGCTGACTATCGCTAATGAACTTATTCTTTTCAAGATGATTATAAATCCTGTCTCTTATAACCTTTTCCAACATTTTACCCACAACCGAAGTAAGGCTCACAGGTCTATAATTACCAGGGCTGTCTCTACTCCCCTTCTTGAACAAGGGGACAACATTTGCTATCCTCCAGTCTTCCGGCACTCTTCCTGTCGACAATGACGACATAAAGATCAAGGACAAAGGCTCTGCAATCTCCTCCCTAGCTTCCCAGAGAATCCTAGGATAAATCCCATCTGGCCCAGGGGACTTATCTATTTTCACACTTTCCAAAATTGCTAACACCTCCTCCTTGTGAACCTCAATCCCATCTAGCCTAGTAGCCTGAATCTCAGTATTCTCCTCGACAACATTTTCTTTCTCTACTGTAAATACTGACGCAAAATATTCATTTAACGCTTCCCCTATCTCCTCTGATTCCACACACAACTTCCCACTACTATCCTTGATTGGCCCTAATCTAACTCTAGTCATTCTTTTATTCCTGATATACCTAAAGAAAGCCTTAGGGTTTTCCCTGATCCTATCCGCCAATGACTTCTCGTGTCCTCTCCTTGCTCTTCTTAGCTCTCCCTTTAGATTCTTCCTGGCTAGCTTGTAACTCTCAAGCGCCCTAACTGAGCCTTCACGTCTCATCCTAACATAAGCCTTCTTCTTCCTCTTGACAAGCGCTTCAACTTCTTTCGTAAACCACGGCTCCCTCGCTCGACAACTTCCTCCCTGCCTCACAGGTACATGCTTATCAAGGGCACGCAGTAGCTGCTCCTTGAATAAGCTCCACATTTCGATTGTGCCCATCCCCTGCAGTTTCCTTCCCCATCCTACGCATCCTAAATCTTGCCTAATCACATCATAATTTCCTTTCCCCCAGCTATAATTCTTGCCCTGCGGTATATACCTGTCCCTGCCCATCGCTAAGGTAAACCTAACCGAATTGTGATCACTATCACCAAAGTGCTCACCTACATCTAAATCTAACACCTGGCCGGGTTCATTACCCAGTACCAAATCCAATGTGGCATCGCCCCTGGTTGGCCTGTCTACATACTGTGTCAGAAAACCCTCCTGCACACACGGAACAAAAACTGACCCATCTAAAGTACTCGAACTATAGTATTTCCAGTCGATATTTGGAAAGTTAAATTCCCCCATAACAACTACCCTGTTACTCTCGCCCCTGTCGAGAATCATCTTCGCTATCCTTTCCTCTACATCTCTGGAACTATTCGGAGGTCTATAAAAGACTCCCAACAGGGTGACCTCACCTCTCCTGTTTCTAACCTCGGCCCATACTACCTCAGTAGACGAGTCCTCAAACGTCCTTTCTGTGTCTGTAATACTCTCCTTGATTAACAATGCCACACCCCCCCCTCTTTTACCATCTTCTCTGTTCTTACTGAAACATCTAAATCCCGGAACCTGCAACATCCATTCCTGCCCCTGCTCTACCCATGTCTCTGAAATGGCCACTACATCGAGATCCCAGGTACCAACCCATGCTGCAAGCTCACCCACCTTATTCCGGATGCTCCTGGCGTTGAAGTAGACACACTTTAAACCAGGTTCTTGCTTGCCAGTGCCCTCTTGCGTCCTTGTAACCTTATCCCTGCCCTCACTACTCTCAACATCCTGTACACTGGAACTACAATTTAGGTTCCCATTCCCCTGCTGAATTAGTTTAAACCCCGCCGAAGAGCACTAGCAAATCTCCCCCCCAGGATATTGGTACCCCTCTGGTTCAGGTGAAGACCATCCTGTTTGTAGATGTCCCACCTACCCCAGAAAGAGCCCCAATTATCCAGGAAACCAAAATCCTCCCTCCTGCACCATCCCTGCAGCCACGTATTCAACTCCTCTCTCTCCCTATTCCTCGCTTCGCTATCACGTGGCACGGGCAACAACCCAGAGATAACAACTCTGTTTGTTCTCGCTCTAAGCTTCCACCCTAGCTCCCTGAATTTCTGTCTTAAATCCCCATCTCTCTTCCTACCTATGTCATTGGTGCCTATGCGGACCACGACTTGGGGCTGCTCCCCCTCCCCCTTAAGGATCCCAAAAACACGATCCGAGACATCACGAACCCTGGCACCTGGGAGGCAACACACCAACCGTGAGTCTCTCTCGTTCCCACAAAACCTCCTATCTGTTCCCCTAACTATGGAGTCCCCAATGACTAATGCTCTGCTCCTCTTCCCCCTTCCCTTCTGAGCAACAGGGACAGACTCTGTGCCAGATACCTGTACCCCATTGCTTACCCCTGGTAAGTCGTCCCCCGCAACAGTATCCAAAACAGTATACCTGTTGTTGAGGGAAACGGCCACAGGGGATCCCTGCACTGCCTGCTGGTTCCCTCTCCTTCCCCTGACGGTAACCCATCTACCTACTTCTTTTACCTAAGGTGTGACTACCTCCCTATAACTCCTCTCAATAACCCCCTCCGCCTCCCGAATGATCCGAAGTTCATCCAGCTCCAGCTCCAGTTCCCTAACGTAGATTGGGAGCAGCTGTTTGAAGGTAAATCCACATTTGATATGTGGGAGGCTTTTAAAGAGAGGTTGATTAGCGTGCATGAGAGACATGTTCCTGTGAAAATGAGGGACAGAAATGGCAAGATTAGGGAAGCATGGATGACAGGTGAAATTGTGAGACTAGCTAAGAGGAAAAAGGAAGCAGACATAAGGTCTAGGAGGCTGAAGAAAGACGAAGCTTTGAAAAAATATCGGGAATGTAGGACCCATCTGAAACGAGGAATTAAGAGGGCTAAAAGGGGTCATGAAATATCTTTAGCAAACAGGGTTAAGGAAAATCCCAAAGCCTTTTATTCATACATAAGGAGCAAGAGGGTAACTAGAGAAAGGATCGGCCCACTCAAGGACAAAGGAGGAAAGTTATGCGTGGAGTCAGAGAAAATGGGTGAGATTCTAAATGAGTACTTTGCATCGGTATTCACCGAGGAGAGGGACATGACGGATGTTGAGGTTAGGGACAGATGTTTGATTACTCTAGGTCAAGTCGGCATAAGGAGGGAGGAAGTGTTGGGTCTTCTAAAAGGCATTAAGTTGGACAAGTCCCCAGGTCCGGATGGGATCTATCCCAGGTTACTGAGGGAAGCGAGAGAGGAAATAGCTGGGGCCTTAACAGATATCTTTGCAGCATCCTTAAACACGGGTGAGGTCCCGGAGGACTGGAGAATTGCTAATGTTGTCCCCTTGTTTAAGAAGGGTAGCAGGGATAATCCAGGTAATTATAGACCGGTGAGCCTGACGCCAGTGGTAGGGAAGCTGCTGGAGAAGATACTGAGGGATAGGATCTATTCCCATTTGGAAGAAAATGAGCTTATCAGTGATAGGCAACATGGTTTTGTGCAGGGAAGGTCATGTCTTACCAACTTAATAGAATTCTTTGAGGAAGTGACAAAGTTGATTCATGAGGGAAGGGCTGTTTATGTCATATACATGGACTTCAGTAAGGCGTTTAATCAGGTTCCCCATGGTAGGCTAATGGAGAAAGTGAAGTCGCATGGGGTCCAGGGTGTACTAGCTAGATGGATAAAGAACTGGCTGGGCAACAGGAGACACAGAGTAGTAGTGGAAGGGAGTTTCTCTAAATGGAGACGTGTGACCAGTGGTGTTCCACAGGGATCCGTGCTGGGACCACTGTTGTTTGTGATATACAAAAATGATTTGGAGGAAAGTATAGGTGGTCTGATTAGCAAGTTTGCAGATGACACTAAGATTGGTGGAGTAGCAGATAGTGAAGGCGACTATCAGAGAATTCAGCAGAATATAGATAGATTGGAGAGTTGGGCAGAGAAATGGCAAATGGAGTTCAATCAGGGCAAATGCGAGGTGATGCATTTTGGAAGATCCAATTCAAGAGTGAACTATACAGTAAATGGAAAGGTCCTGGGGAAAATTGATGTACAGAGAGATTTGGGTGTTCAGGTCCATTGTTCCCTGAAGGTGGCAACGCAGTTCAATAGAGTGGTCAAGAAGGCATACGGCATGCTTTCCTTCATCGGACGGGGTATTGAGTACAAGAGTTGGCAGGTCATATTACAGTTGTATAGGATTTTGGTTCGGCCACATTTGGAATACTGCGTGCAGTTCTGGTCGCCACATTACCAAAAGGATGTAGATGCTTTGGAGAGGGTGCAGAGGAGGTTCACCAGGATGTTGCCTGATATGGAGGGCGCTAGCTATGAAGAGAGGTTGAGTAGATTACGATTATTTTCATTAGAAAGACGGAGGTTGAGGGGGGACCTGATTGAGGTGTACAAAATCATGAGAGGTGAAGACAGGTTGGATAGCAAGAAGCTTTTTCCCAGAGTGGGGTATTCAATTACTGGGAGTCACGAGTTCAAAGTGAAAGGGGAAAAGTTTAGGGGGGATATGCGTGGAAGGTTCTTTATGCAGAGGGTGGTGGGTGCCTGGAACGCGTTGCCAGCGGAGGTGGTAGACGCGGGCACGATAGCGTCTTTTAAGATGTATCTAGACAGATACATGAATGGGCAGGAAGCAAGGAGATACAGACCCTCAGAAAATAGGCGACATGTTTAGATAGAGGATCTGGATCGTCGCAGGCTTGGAGGGCCGAAGGGCCTGTTCCTGTGCTGTAATTTTTTTGTTCCTTGTTCTTTTGTCCCCTCTTCCGCCTTAGAGGTGGATGGATGAGACCCGGAGACACTGCCCGGCAACTGCTGTGTTTCACCTGCAGGGGAAAACAGAATGATCAAGTGTGACCAATGCTGTGGACTGAAGGACATGTCATCGGCTGCAGTGTGGCCACACGTGTGTGAGTTTGAATGCGCGAATACCTTCATTGCTTGAGCCACCCCACTCCACACTCCCCCACCACCACACTCTTTCCCCACCCCGCCCTCGTGCCCACACTCTGGGGAACTCACCCTCCTGGACAGGTGCTCCGGCCTCACCATCAGCAACTAAATGGACTCTGTCCTCCCAGCAAGCAGCAATGCCTCCTCCTCCACACTGGTGAGAAATGCTAGATTTGGCACACCGCCACTGATTCGTGCCCTCTCATGGGCATTCTGGGCCCTCTTCTCCTGTGCAGTCACATGACAATCATTTCAGTTACTTGGCTTGAAGGAGCACCCGCTCATCCCTTGTGCTGCATGCTGCCTCTGGGACCATGTAATTCAACTGTACAGTTGGCACACTTCTTGTCCATTGTGCGACTCAGATGTGCCCAGCATATGGCACATGACAGGGCTGTAGCCATTCACTCCAGATGGATGGCTTTAACTTTTCAGCATGCATATGAGTACAAAGCAACGAGGACTGAGACATCCCCTTGCCCTCGTGGCCTCGAGCACCTACCTTCTGGGAGAGCAGCAGAGAGGAGTGGACCTGCGGGAAGAACACGGAGCAGGAAGCAGTTAAATACAGCCTGAGGATCATGGCCGAGAGCACTTAACTTTGGGAGAAGAGTCCAGGCGTGATGGAGTTTGAAAACAAAATGAGTAGTGACATCACAGGAAAGCTGCAAGGTGATTGGTTGGTGAGTGTGAGAATAGGAAATACTGAAATGTTGTTTCTACAGCTTGTGGAAAGTTACCAAGAAGTCATTTGTACACAACATAATGAAATCACTGAAAAAGTGAACTGATAAGGGTATGTAAGTAGAGACCTTAAGACAGTACATCACTGACAAAGAGAACTGATAAGGGTATGTAAGTAGGGACCTTAAGACAGTACATCACTGACAAAGAGAACTGATAAGGGTATGTAAGTAGGGACCTTAAGACAGTACATCACTGACAAAGAGAACTGATAAGGGTATGTAAGTACAGACCTTGGGACAGTACATCACTTACAAATTGTGCTTCGGCAGATAAAAGAGAAACAGCAAGAGTTAGAACAAAGGATGTAGTGAATAAGAAACTGCCCCACTAAGATAAAGGCTGACAGCTGCAAGTTAAAACACACAATGGAGAGCCAAATAAGGTAAAACAAAAACAAGAGTTAGGAGCTAGAAAGTTAGAGTAGGGGGAGAAGTAAACCGAGGAGGAGACTGTAGCAACCATAGGATAGGTTAGTGTCATAATACGTTATAACCAAAAATGTAAAATAAAGGCGTGGACAAATGGATTTGTATTGTATAAACATGAACTGAATATGTTGATCGGGGTGCCTGCTTGTAGGACACCCGATCTTGCAAGAACGTTAAATAAACTTACTTCTTCAGAGTTTGACTTGGTGTAAATTATTATTAAGTGGGCTACGTTTCTCACAGTGAGTAACTGCTGTTAGGGAATAACTCTAAATAGCTGGGTTGGTACACTACTTGACAGTTCTTTCAAGATGGCTCCTGGGCTGGAAGCTCCCGAGGAAGCTCCCTTGCTGTTCAACTCTATCCATGGCCATCTGCTCCCATCCCTAACGTTTTCTCCCCCAATCTGCCCTCTTAAACTGTTTAAACTCCCCTGGCTCTTTAAATCAGTTCATTTTAGCCCTATCTAAAAGTTAACAGTTAGTTTAGTGCATGTTACCTGGGCCCACTGCCCTCCCCCAGCCACACCTGCTCTTTGTTTTCTCAATGAAATTGATCCAGATGAAACTGACGAGCACAGCTGCCGATACTTCAATCTCCGATCCTGCTGTCTTCACTGTCCAGAGTGTCTGCAGCCACGGCATGCAGTCAGTCCATTGAGGTGAAGGAGGAGCTGCGGGACCCGAGAGAAGTCTTGAGAAAAGGTGCCCCGATCACCCAAAAAATCCACGAACGGCCCCCCGGCCGCAACTTCAAAGCGCCCGCGGGAGATGGCTCGGAGAGCATCTGCAGCGCACTGTCGGCAATGCTGCATGCCTTTATTTAAACCACTGGGAAAAAAAACCTTAGCAAATGTAATCACCTCTAAGTCTGCCAAAAGATGCTTCACCTCCCGAAGGACGTGGATGAGCTTTCCGGACGTCGATGGTGGGCACTGAGGAAATGGCTTATTACCTGCACCAGCTTCCACCCCCCACCCCCCCCCTTTACCCCCCTTCCACCCCCCCCCGTCCCCTTCCCTGCTCCACCCTCTCAGCTCACCCCCTCACAACCCCGTCCCAGCCCGCCCCCCCCCCCCGCTCCATCTTCACCCCGCACCCCCTTCCCCTGCACCCCCCACCCCCCTACAGCTCCCTTCCCTGCTCCCCCTCGCACTCCCCTCCCACCCCCTCCCTCTACCCCTCCCCCTTGCATCCCCTCCTCCCACCGGCACCATCCTACACCTGTGTGGGGGCCCCAACAACCCCACTGCCTTGTGGGCGTCTCGGGGCTAAGGGAGTAAACCCTAACAGATAATCCGGAGCGGAACCCCGTAGGCGGTCATGTGTCACCTTTGGCATGTTTCCGGCAGTTCCTGCAGTCATACTGGTGCCAAACGTCGTGTCCTGCACTCCTTTGGACCCCACCAGAAAGGCCGAGAGGGGGGTTTTGACGACTGGGCAACTCTCAACCTCCATAAACTTGCCCAGGCATGCGCCATGGAGACATCACTCCATAGTTGCCTCACAGCGACTGACACAACATGGAAGGCAGCAGTTACGGGATATAAGTCCAGATAAATTGGCGTAGAAACTGGGTGCCACGGGTTGCCTTTGTCGGTGGGAGAGGTCATTGCACCTCACTGGACAGCTACCGCCCTCCTCAAACCGGGCAGCCCCCGGTCAATAAGGTTCTGTCCCGCCACAGTCTACCTTCTTCAATGGGTGCTTGGAGCTCAGGGTCATTGCCCGAAAGGTGGACTGATACACCGCACCAAACAACATGAAAAAAGGAAAGAAGGTACCAGCCCTTCGCTTTGCAAGCTGGAACGTCAGAACTATGTGTCCTGGCCTGTCGGAAGACCTTACACAAATCAACGATTCTCGGAAGACCGCCATCATTAACAACGAGCTCAGTAGACTCAATGTAGACATTGCAGCACTTCAGGAGACTCGCCTCCCCGCGAGTGGCTCTCTAGCAGAGCAAGACTACACCTTCTTCTGGCAGGGCAGGGATCCTGAAGAACTAAGACAACATGGAGTGGGCTTCGCCATCAGAAACTCCTTGTTCAGCATGATAGAGCCTCCCTCAAATGGCTCGGAATGCATACTGTCCATCCGACTGCTCACCACCTATGGTCCAGTACACCTACTCAGCATCTATGCTCCAACACTCTGCTCCCCACCTGAAGCTAAAGACCAGTTCTATGAACAACTCCATAACATCATTAGCAGCATCCCCAACACCGAACACCTGTTCCTGCTGGGGGACTTTAATGCCAGGGTTGGGACCGACCATGACTCATGGCCCTCCTGCCTTGGGCGCTATGGCATTGGAAGGATGAATGAGAACGGGCAGAGACTGCTTGAGTTGTGTACCTATCATAACCTCTGCATCACCAACTCGTTCTTTCACACTAAACCCTGTCACCAGGTTTCATGGAGGCACCCAAGATCGCGTCGTTGGCACCAGCAAGACCTCATTGTCACAAGGCGAGCCGCCTTAAACAGTGTTCAAATCACACGCAGCTTCCACAGTGCGGACTGCGACATCGACCACTCCCTGGTGTGCAGCAAGGTTAGACTCAGACCAAAGAAGTTGCATCATTCCAAGCAGAAGGGCCACCCGCGCATCAACACGAGCAGAATTTCTCACCCACAGCTGTTACAAAAATTTCTAAATTCACTTGTAACAGCCCTTCAAAACACTCCCACAGGGGATGCTGAGACCAAGTGGGCCCACATCAGAGACGCCATCTATGAGTCAGCTTTGACCACCTACGGCAAAAGTGCGAAGAGAAATGCAGACTGGTTTCAATCTCATAATGAAGAGCTGGAACCTGTCATAGCTGCTAAGCGCATTGCACTGTTGAACTACAAGAAAGCCCCCAGCGAGTTAACATCCGCAGCACTTAAAGCTGCCAGAAGTACTGCACAAAGAACAGCTAGGCGTTGCGCAAACGACTACTGGCAACACCTATGCAGTCATATTCAGCTGGCCTCAGACACCGGAAACATCAGAGGAATGTATGATGGCATGAAGAGAGCTCTTGGGCCAACCATCAAGAAGATCGCCCCCCTCAAATCTAAATCGAGGGACATAATCACTGACCAACGCAAACAAATGGACCGCTGGGTTGAGCACTACCTAGAACTGTACTCCAGGGAGAATGCTGTCACTGAGACTGCCCTCAATGCAGCCCAGCCTCTACCAGTCATGGATGAGCTGGACATACAGCCAACCAAATCGGAACTCAGTGATGCCATTGTTTCTCTAGCCAGCGGAAAAGCCCCTGGGAAGGACAGTATTACCCCTGAAATAATCAAGAGTGCCAAGCCTGCTATACTCTCAGCACTACATGAACTGCTATGCCTGTGCTGGGACGAGGGAGCAGTACCCCAGGACATGCGCGATGCCAATATCATCACCCTCTATAAAAACAAAGGTGACCGCGGTGACTGCAACAACTACCGTGGAATCTCCCTGCTCAGCATAGTGGGGAAAGTCTTTGCTCGAGTCGCTCTGAACAGGCTCCAGAAGCTGGCCGAGCGCGTCTACCCTGAGGCACAGTGTGGCTTTCGTGCAGAGAGATCGACCATTGACATGCTGTTCTCCCTTCGTCAGATACAGGAGAAATGCCGTGAACAACAGATGCCCCTCTACATTGCTTTCATTGATCTCACCAAAGCCTTTGACCTCGTCAGCAGACGTGGTCTCTTCAGACTACTAGAAAAGATTGGATGTCCACCAAAGCTACTAAGTATCATCACCTCATTCCATGACAATATGAAAGGCACAATTCAACATGGTGGCTCCTCATCAGAGCCCTTTCCTATCCTGAGTGGTGTGAAACAGGGCTGTGTTCTCGCACCCACACTTTTTGGGATTTTCTTCTCCCTGCTGCTTTCATATGCGTTCAAATCCTCTGAAGAAGGAATTTTCCTCCACACAAGATCAGGGGGCAGGTTGTTCAACCTTGCCCGTCTCAGAGCGAAGCCCAAAGTACGGAAAGTCCTCATCAGAGAACTCCTCTTTGCTGACGATGCTGCTTTAACATCTCACACTGAAGAGTGCCTGCAGAGTCTCATCGACAGGTTTGCGGCTGCCTGCAATGAATTTGGCCTAACCATCAGCCTCAAGAAAACGAACATCATGGGGCAGGACGTCAGAAATGCTCCATCCATCAATATTGGCGACCACGCTCTGGAAGTGGTTCAAGAGTTCACCTACCTAGGCTCAACTATCACCAGTAACCTGTCTCTAGATGCAGAAATCAACAAGCGCATGGGAAAGGCTTCCACTGCTATGTCCAGACTGGCCAAGAGAGTGTGGGAAAATGGCGCACTGACACGGAACACAAAAGTCCGAGTGTATCAGGCCTGTGTCCTCAGTACCTTGCTCTACGGCAGCGAGGCCTGGACAACGTATGCCAGCCAAGAGCGACGTCTCAATTCATTCCATCTTCGCTGCCTCCGGAGAATACTTGGCATCAGGTGGCAGGACTATATCTCCAACACAGAAGTCCTTGAAGCGGCCAACACCCCCAGCTTATACACACTACTGAGTCAGCGGCGCTTGAGATGGCTTGGCCATGTGAGCCGCATGGAAGATGGCAGGATTCCCAAAGACACATTGTACAGCGAGCTCGCCACTGGTATCAGACCCACCGGCCGTCCATGTCTCCGCTATAAAGACGTCTGCAAACGCAACATGAAATCGTGTGACATTGATCACAAGTCGTGGGAGTCAGTTGCCAGCATTCGCCAGAGCTGGCGGGCAGCCATAAAGACAGGGCTAAATTGTGGCGAGTCGAAGAGACTTAGTAGTTGGCAGGAAAAAAGACAGAGGCGCAAGGGGAGATCCAACTGTGCAACAGCCCCGACAAACAAATTTCTCTGCAGCACCTGTGGAAAAGCCTGTCACTCCAGAATTGGCCTTTATAGCCACTCCAGGCGCTGCTTCACAAACCACTGACCACCTCCAGGCGCGTATCCATTGTCTCTCGAGATAAGGAGGCCCAAAAGAAAGAAGAAGTACATTACCGTTAGGGTGTGTGTCTAAATAGCTTCATTATAAGGAACAAGTGAGCAGTGTTTTTTTTTGTGCAAGGTTTATTTTAACTAGTGAACTGTATTGATTTTTAGGAGGATTTATCAGTACTCGTATGATTTTACTAATAATTCTAAGCTGTTGTCGTTTTGGTAAGGTTTTTTATAGCAGTAACAAAGGGTTAGCTAATAAATAAAGGAATGGCAGGGTTGCCTCAACCTCAAGAGTGCAGCTCCTGTGCTATGTGTGAGCTGCCCTGGAGAACCATTTGTGCAGGAAGTGTCGTCAATTGCAGCAGCTTGAGCTCCGGGTTTTGGAACTTGAGCGGCAGCTGGTGACACTGCAGGGCATTCATGAGGATGAGAGCTACATGGATAGCACGTTTATAGATGTGGTCAACCACAGCTTAAGAGTATACAGGGAGAGAGGGAATGGGTGACCACCAGATAGTCAAAAAAAATCAGGCAAGTAGTGCAGGAGACCCCTGAGTGCATCTCGCTCTCCAACAGGTATTCAGTTCTGAATACTGAGGAAAGTGATGTTTCATCTTCCAAAATTCTATAGACTATGGAGTAGTTCCCACAGATTGGAGGGTGGCAAATGTAAACCAACTATTTAAAAAAGGAGGGAGAGAAGAAAAGGGGAATTATAGACCAGTTAGCCTTACATCAGTAGAAGGGCTCATAAACGAGCAAAAATGTAACCTATGTGTAGGGGCGGAAGATATTGGTATGGTTCTTAATGAATACTTTGCGTCTATCTTCACAAAAGAGGAGGTCGATGCAGATATTGTAGTTAAGGAGGAGGAGTGTGAAGTATTGGATGTGATAAACATAGGGAGAGAGGAAGTATTAATGGGATTAGCAACTTTGAAAGTTGATAAATTACCAAGGCCAGATGAAATGTATCCTAGGCTGTTAAAAGAAGCAAGAGAGGAAATAGCAGATGTCTGACCATCATTTTCAGTCCTCACTGGATACAGGTGTGGTGCCGGAGGATTGGAGAATTGCTAACGTTGTACCTCTGTTTAAAAAGGGAGCGAAGGATAGACTGAATAATTACAGGCCAGTCAGTCTAACCTCAATAGTGGGCAAATTATTGGAATCGATTCTGAGAGACAGGATAAGCTGTCACTTAGAAAGGCACAGGTTAATTAAGGATCGTCAGCATGGATTTGTTTGAAGATCTTGTTTGACCAACTTGATCAAATTTCTTGAAGAAATAACAAGGAAGATAGATGAGGGTAGTGCAGTTGATGTGGTCTACATGAATTTTGGCAAGGCTTTTGACAAGGTCCCACATGGCAGACTGGTTAAAAAAATAAAATCCCATGGGATCCAGGGAAATGCAGTTGTTGATGGCTGTTTTAGCGACTGGATGACTGTTTCCAGTGGCGTTACGCAGGGCTCAGTACTGGGTCCCCTGCTTTTTGTGGTGTATATTAACGATTTGGATGTAAATGTAGGGGGAATGATCAAGAAGTTTGCGGACGACACAAAGATTGGCCGTGTGGTATGTAGCGACATGGATAGCTGTAGGCTGCAGGAAGATCATGATGGTCTGGTCAGATGGGCAGAAAAGTGGCAAATGGAATTCAAGCTGGAGTAGTGTGAGGTTATGCATTTGGGGTGGTCAAACAAGGCAAAGGAATACATGATTAATGGGAAAATACTGAGAAGTGTAGAGGAAGTAAGGGACCTTGGAGTGAATGTCCACAGATCCCTGAAGGTAGCAGGACAGGTTGATAAGGTGGTTAAGAAGGCATATGGAATCCTTTCCTTTATTAGCTGAGGTATAGAATATAAGAGCAGGGAGGTTATGCTGGTACTGTATAACTCATTGGTTAAGCCACAACTTGAGTACTGTGTGTCGTTCTGGTCACCTCATTACAGAAAGGATGTAATTGCACTAGAGAGTTTACAGAGGAAATTTACGAGGATGTTGTCAGGACTGGAAAAATGCAGCTATGAGGAAAGATTGAATAGGCTGGGGTTGTTCTCCTCGGAACAGAGAAGGCTGAGGGGAGATCTGATTGAAATGTACAAAATTTTGAGGGGCCTGGATAGAGTGGAGGTGACGGGTCTATTTACCTTAGCAGAGAGGTCAGTGAGGAGGGGGCATAGATTTAAAGTGATTGGTTGAAAAATTAGAGGGGAGATGAGGAAAAACATTTTCACCCAGAGGGCGGTGATGGTCTGGAATACACTGCCTGAAAGGGTAGTTGAGGCAGAGACCCTCAGCTCATTCAAAAGGAGTCTGGATATGCACCTCAAGTGCCGTAATCTGCAGGGCTACGGACCAAATGCTGGAAAGTGGGATTAGAATAGGTGGATTGTTTTTCGGCCGGCACAGACACGATGGGCCAAGTGGCCTCTTTTTGTACCTTAAACTTTTTTTGAAAAAAAAGAATGGAGAAGGTCGTTGACCCGATTGCGGCATTGTCCTCCTGACTACACCCCGACTGCTGACCTCCTCTGCAACCTCCATTCGGGCCTTCTTGGTAATCTGGGAAGGCCTCTTCCTTCTGTCTGGTGGGAAGAGGACCTACCACCTTGCATCAACTGCCTGGAGGAGGACATGCAGGGAGTGAACCTTGGGGCCATGCGTTTGGCTCTCTCTGCCATTGCCGCAAGCGGGTTCTGGTCCTTGAACGTCTCAGGTGGCTTTCTGTAAAATGACGGGGGGTGGGGGAGGTGGGCGCCCCTTTAAGTTACAGGACAGCTTCTGTTCCTCTCAGCCTGGCATCTGTCTGCTATTGCACCCTTGCTCCTCCCACCATCCTCTGAAATGCAAGTAGCCTTCTTAGAGCCACGAAAAGGGCTGTGAGCACCTTCTTCCGGCTTTTGCCCCACCCCGCCAACACTGACCTTCCCACCTGCACACGCGCCTTTTCCATTCAAAAATCTGCTGACAAGATGCTAATTGGTCACTTAGCTCTCGATGTCGGTGGAAGCCGCTTCCGCCTTTGGGACCATGGAACAGCCGAGACAGGTAAAATTCCAGGCCTATTTCTTTGACTAGTCTATGGGATAGCTTTCCCAATTTTGGCACAAGTCCCCAGATGTTAATGAGGAGGATGTTCAGGAGTGACTGGGTAGGTTGTGCCTTTGTCATATCTGATGTCTAGGTTGATGCTGGGTGGTCCGGCCAGTTTTATTCTTCGTATGCTTTTCTGCAGCAGTTTGATACAATTTAGTTTAGTTTAGAGATACAGCACTGAAACAGGCCCTTCGGCCCACCGAGTCTGTGCCGACCATCAACCACCCATTTATACTAATCCTACACTAATCCCATATTCCTATCACATCCCCACCTGTCCCTATATAGTTCCCTACCACCTACCTATACTAGGGGCAATTTATAATGGCCAATTAACCTATCAACCTGCAAGTCTTTGGCATGTGGGAGGAAACCGGAGCAGTCGGAGAAAACCCACGCAGACACAGGGAGAACTTGCAAACTCCACACAGGCAGTACCCAGAATTGAACCCGGGTCGCTGGAGCTGTGAGGCTGCGGTGCTAACCACTGCGCCACCGTGCCGCCCTTTCCCAGGCCATTTCAGAGGACAGTTAAGAGTCAACCACATTGCTGTGGGTCCGGAGTCACATACAACCCAGATGACATAAGGATGGCAGATTCACTACTCTAAAGGACTATAGTGAACCAGCTAGGTTTTTGCGACAGACTGGTAGTTTCATGCTCGTCACTGGTGGTGCTGTGCTGGCTGCAACATATTGGCAGCAAAGTGCTTGTCACATCTAAGCTACGGACAGCCACCTGACATGAGTTGTTAAACTATAGGCATGTGTTCCCAGCAGCCAGTCTACTGCTTGCTGGATACTGGTTCTGACAGGACTCCTATGCCCAGCTTCTTCTGTAGATCTTCTTCAGCAACACAACCCCAGGTCCTGGAGCACTGACACACACACACAACAACCCCAGGTCCTGGAGCACTGACACACACACACAACAACCCCAGGTCCTGGAGCACTGACACACACACACAACAACCCCAGGTCCTGGAGCACTGACACACACACACAACAACCCCAGGTCCTGGAGCACTGACACACACACACAACAACCCCAGGTCCTGGAGCACTGACACACACACACAACAACCCCAGGTCCTGGAGCACTGACACACACACACAACAAGCCCAGGTCCTGGAGCACTGACACACACACACAACAAGCCCAGGTCCTGGAGCACTGACACACACACACAACAACCCCAGGTCCTGGAGCACTGACACACACACACAACAACCCCAGGTCCTGGAGCACTGACACACACACACAACAACCCCAGGTCCTGGAGCACTGACACACACACACAACAACCCCAGGGCCGAGAGAAGCACAAAGTTCTGCTTAACAAAGTGTTGTGTGACAAAGTATCTAACTCGGGAATTTGGTGTAGGAATTCGGTGTAGTGAGGGAGGAGATGATGTTCTGGTCTTTTACAGAATAAGCAGTGATCTAAGAGAGGGAGCAGGAGAAAGTGAGACTGAGAGCTGAAGCCCAGAGGTATTAATTAGGGAGCAGGATTGGTTGGTGAGTTTTAAGGTTTTCTTTCCCTTTCTAAACTGGGGCAGTAGTTTTAACTGGTACTGTTGAGTTATAAGTATTGCATTAAATTTGTAGCTTAACTTGTTAAACTACTGGCACACACACACACTACAACTCCAGGGCTGAGAGCATTGACACACACGCCTTCGGTACGCGTTTACCAGGGTTGTGGAATCAGCCTCTATATCGCATGGAGGCAATGGGTTCCATAACTTTGCTGAACTAGCCTGTAGCAGATGAAGAAAGGTAATGTTTAGTTACTCAACTCTCTGGAGGAAGCAGTTATATTGTTCTCCCAAAAGGGAAGCTGCTGTGTGCAGAAACTTCACTCTGTGGTTCTGTCAGTCCGTACGTCCCTGTCCATTACAATATGAACTGACTGTTAGCAAATGGGTCCTCAATCTTGCGGCATGATGCAATTTATTGCAATCACCATCATCACTCCCTTCACAGAACTGCCCTTTCCTTCCTGTGGTTTTGTTTCAGTTACAGTTTTCATTGATGCAAGTCCACAATTCCATGAATTTGTAATCACGGCAAACAGGGAAGAAGTGAATCTTCTTCCACAGCACCTATCAGCATTTCACACTGACCGTCAGGAGTCGATATTAACTCCCACAACAGGTGGGAGAGAGTTGTGGGTGAATTCTCCAAATGCACAAACCTGGCCTGCATGTGCCTATTTGCGTTTTATGGCAGTGGATATCGGAAGGTGTGACGATGCTACTGTGGGAGACGGGTCTGGTTTTAACATATTTAAATCAGGCTCCGATAATGTGATTTGAATTTAACAGCTGCTGCATGGGCTTCTGAGGTCTGAAAAATGTGGTGCAATTATAGAGACACAACCTGAATAAGGTTCAGTATTCACAGCTGCTTTCTCAGTCCCTCTGGGAAAGGTTTGGTGGGAGTACTTCATAGAATCACAGAATCGTTACAGCACAGAAGGAGGCCATTCGGTCCATCGTGTCTGCGCCAGCTCTCCAAAAGTGCAGTTTACCTAGTGCCACTTCCCTGCCATCTCCCTGTAGCCCTGCACATTCTTCTTTTTCAGAGAACAATCCAATTCCCTCTTGAAGGTCTCGATTCAATCTGCCTCCACCACACTCTCTGGCAGTGCATTCCAGATCCTAACCACTCACTGCATGAAAACATTTCCCTCATGTTGCCATTGCTTCTTTTGCCAATTACCTTAAATAGAATACAAGGTAACTTGATAAGGTGGATTCAAAATTGGCTTAGCTGCAGGAGACAGAGAGTGATGACAGACGGTTGTTTTAGTGACTGGAAGCCAGTGTCCAGTGGCGTACCACAGGGATCTGTGCTGGGTCCCTATTGTTTATCATTTATATAAACGACATAGATGACAATGTAGGGGGTAGGATCAGTAAGTTTGTGGATGACACAAAGATTGGCCGAGTGGTTAACAGTGAGGTGGAGTGTCTTAGGTTACAGGAAGATATAGACGGGCAGAAAAGTGGCAGATGGAATTTAATACTGAAAAGTGTGAGGTGATACACTTTGGAAGGAGTAATGTGACATGGAAGTATTCAATGAATGGCCTGACACTGGGAAGTTCCGAGGAACAAAGGGACCTTGGCGTGTTTGTCCATAGATCTCTGAAGCAGAAGGGCAGGTTAATAGGGTGGTGAAAAAGGCATATGGGACACTTCAATCGAGGCATAGATTATAAAAGCAGGGAGGTCATGTTGGAGTTGTATAGAACTTCGGTAAGGCCACAGCTGGAGTACTGTGTGCAATTCTGGTCGCTGCATTATAGGAAGGATGTGATTGCATTGGAGGGGGTGCAGAGGCAATTCACCAGGATGTTGCCTGGGATGGAACATTTAAGCTATGAAGAGAGGTTGGATAGGCTTGGGTTGTTTTCGCTGGAGCAGAGAAGACTGAGGGGTGACCTGATCGAGGTGTACAAGATTATGAGGGGCATGGACTGGGTGGATAGGGAGCAGCTGTTCCCCTTAGTTGAAGGGTCAGTTACGAGGGGTCACAAGTTTAAGGAGAGGGGCAGGAGGTTTAGTTTAGTTTAGTTTAGAGATACAGCACTGAAACAGGCCCTTCGGCCCACCGAGTCTGTGCCGACCATCAACCACCCGTTTACACTAATCCTACACTAATCCCATATTCCTATCACATCCCCACCTATCCCTCTTTATATTTCCCTACCACCTACCTATACTAAGGGCAATTTCTAATGGCCAATTTGCCTATCAACCTGCAAGTCTTTGGCATGTGGGAGGAAACCGGAGCACCCGGAGGAAACCCACGCAGACACAGGGAGAACTTGCAAACTCCACACAGGCAGTACCCGGAATTGAACCCGGGTCGCTGGAGCTGTGAGGCTGCGGTGCTAACCACTGCGCCACTGGATTTGAGTAAGAACTTTTTTACCCAGAGGGTGGTGACGCTCTGGAATGCCCTGCCGGGGGGGGGGGGCTAGAGGCAGGTTGCTTCACATCCTTTAAAAAGTACCTGGATGAGCACTTGGCAGGTCATAACATTCAAGGCAATGGGCCAAATGCTGACAAATGGGATGAGGTAGACAGGTCAGGCATTTTAATGCATTGGTGCAGACTCGATGGGCCGCAGAGCCTCTTCTGCACTGTATTATTCTGTGATTCTGTGAGTCATTGAGCTATCCAGCACAGAAACAGGCCCTTTGGCCCAATGCACCTGCGCCGACCATCAAGCACCCATCCAATCTAATCCCATTTTCCAGCACTTGGCCCGTAGCCTTGTATTTAATGGCGTTTCAAGTGCTCATCTAAATACTTCTTAAATGTCATGAGGGTTCCTGCCTCTACCACCCATTCAGGCAGTGTATTCCAGATTCCAACCACCCTCTGGGTGAAAACATTTTACCTCAAATCCCTCTAAACTTCCTGCCCCTTACCTTAAATCTATGACCCCTAGTTATTGACCCCTCCGCTAAGGGGAAAAACTTTCTTCCTATCTATCTTATCAATGCCCCTCATAATTTTGTAAACCTCAATCAAGTCTCCCCTCTCGTTCTCAAACTTCCACCAATGGAAACAATTTTTCCCTAACTACTCTGTCCAGATTGTGAAAACTTTATTTGTAGAGTTTGGAGGTGTTCACACACAAAACATCAGGATGGGTGGCACCATGGTTGCTTTAGTTTGAACTTTGGACAAGGCAGACAATCAGCAACAGCAGCAGCAAGCATGCACTGTGGAGGGAGATGCAAGTGGCCAGCAGAGAGGGAAGCAACAGAGTGGTTGAGGTCACAGGAGGCCCGACCACCTAACAGGAGTAATAACCCTAGCTTCCTTAACCTGTCTGAGGAGCAGTGTTTCCAGAGGCTGAGGAGGTCACCCCAAGTGGTCACTGATACCTGCAGTCTTCTAGAAGAAGGCCTGTTCCCTGCTGGATCTGGAAACCACACATTACCAGTGGCTGTGAAAGTGACCACCAACCTCAGCTATTTTACATGCATTTCCTTCCAGTTCAGGTACAGCAAGGGGTTAGATATAGAATAAAGCCCCCTCTACACTGTCCCCATCAAACACTCCCAGGGCAGGTACAGCACGGGGTTGGCTGCTGCCTGATTGGGACACCTGAGTGCATCAACGAGGTGCAGCTGACAGCACTGCAGTCAGTTAGAATTTTTTTTTTTTAGAATTAGAACATTACAGCGCAGTACAGGCCCTTCGGCCCTCGATGTTGCGCCGACCTGTGAAACCATCTGACCTACACTATTCCATTTTCATCCATATGTCTATCCAATGACCACTTAAATGCCCTTAAAGTTGGTGAGTCTACTACTGTTGCAGGCAGGGCGTTCCACGCCCCTACTACTCTCTGAGTAAAGAAACTACCTCTCACATCTGTCCTATATCTATCACCCCTCAACTTAAAGCTATGTTCCCTCGTGTTTGCCATCATCATCCGAGGAAAAAGACTCTCACTATCCACCCTATCTAACCCTCTGATTATCTTGTATGTCTCTATTAAGTCACCTCTCCTCCTCCTTCTCTCTAACGAAAACAACCCCAAGTCCCTCAGCCTTTCCTCGTAAGACCTTCTCTCCATACCAGGCAACATCCTAGTAAATCTCCTCTGCACCCTTTCCAAAGCTTCCACATCCTTCCTATTATGTGGTGACCAGAACTGCACGCAATACTCAAGGTGCGGCCTCACCAGAGTTTTGTACAGCTGTATCATGACCTCATGGCTCCGAAACTCGATCCCCCTACTAATAAAAGCTAACACACCATATGCCTTCTTAACAGCCCTATTAACCTGGGTAGCAACTTTCAGGGATTTATGTACCTGGACACCAAGATCTCTCTGCTCATCTACACTACCAAGAATCTTCCCATTAGCCCAGTACTCTGCATTGCTGTTACTCCTTCCAAAGTGAATCACCTCACACTTCTCCACATTAAACTCCATTTGCCATCTCTCAGCCCAGCTCTGCAGCCTATCTATGTCCCTCTGTACCCTACAACACCCTTTGACACTATCCACAACTCCACCGACCTTCGTGTCATCCGCAAATTTACTAACCCACCCTTCTACACCCTCATCCAGGTCATTTATAAAAATGACAAACAGCAGTGGCCCCAAAACAGAACCTTGCGGTACACCACTAGTAACTAAACTCCAGGATGAACATTTGCCATCAACCACCACCCTCTGTCTTCTTTCAGCTAGCCAATTTCTGATCCAAAGCTCTAAATCACCTTCAACCCCATACTTCCGTATTTTCTGCAATAGCCTACCGTGGGGAACCTTATCAAACGCCTTACTGAAATCCATATACACCACATCCACGGCTTTACCCTCATCCACCTGTTTGGTCACCTTCTCGAAAAACTCAATAAGGTTTGTGAGGCACGACCTACCTTTCACAAAACCGTGCTGACTATCGCAAATGAACTTATTCTTTTCAAGATGATTATAAATCCTATCTCTTATAACCTTTTCCAACATTTTACCCACAACCGAAGTAAGGCTCACAGGTCTATAATTACCAGGGCTGTCTCTACTCCCCTTCTTGAACAAGGGGACAACATTTGCTATCCTCCAGTCTTCCGGCACTACTCCTGTCGACAATGACGACATAAAGATCAACAACAACGGCTCTGCAATCTCCTCCCTGGCTTCCCAGAGAATCCTAGGATAAATCCCATCTGGCCCAGGGGACTTATCTATTTTCACACTTTCCAAAATTGCTAACACCTCCTCCTTGTGAATCTCAATCCCATCTAGCCGAGTAGGCTGTATCTCAGTAATCTCCTTGACAACATTTTCTTTCTCTACTGTAAATACTGATGAAAAATATTCATTTAACGCTTCCCCTATCTCCTCTGATTGCACACACAACTTCCCACTACTATCCTTGATTGGCCCTGTTCTAACTCTAGTCATTCTTTTATTCCTGATATACCTATAGAAAGCCTTAGGGTTTCTTTGATCCTATCCGCCAATGACTTCTCGTGTCCTCTCCTTGCTCTTCTTAGCCCTCCCTTTAGATCCTTCCTGGCTAGCTTGTAACTCTCAAGCGCCCTAACTGAGCCTTCACGTCTCATCCTAACATAAGCCGACTTCTTCCTCTTGACAAGCGCTTCAACTTCTTTAGTAAACCACGGCTCCCTCGCTCGACAACTTCCTCCCTGCCTGACAGGTACATACTTATCAAGGACACGCATTAGCTGCTCCTTGAATAAGCTCCACATTTCGTTTGTGCCCATCCCCTGCAGTTTCCTTCCCCATCCTACACATCCTAAATCTTGCCTAATCGCGTCATAATTTCTTTTCCCCCAGCTATAATTCTTGCCCTGCGGTATATACCTGTCCCTGCCCATCGCTAAGGTAAACCTAACCGAATTGTGATCACGATCACCAAAGTGCTCACCAACTTCTAAATCTAACACCTGGCCGGGTTCATTACCCAGTACCAAATCCAATGTGGCATCGCCCCTGGTTGGCCTGTCCACATACTGTGTCAGAAAACCCTCCTGCACACACAGTTGCAGGAGGTGCTTCTGGAGAGGGACAGCTGAGGAGAAACTGCAAAAACTTTTCAACAACTTTTACTGCAGAGGAGGAAAGACTTTTGGATTAAGCCTGTATTTCGAGCACTCAGCACTCAGGCGTCCCAATCAGGCAGCAGCCAACCCCGTGCTGTACCTGCCCTGGGAGTGTTTGATGGGGACAGTGTAGAGGGGGCTTTATTCTATTTCTAACCCCTTGCTGTACCTGTCTGGTGTTGAGCACCAGACTCTTACTTTATTTGGACTGTTGTGGGAGGTGGAAGAGGCCAGAAGAACAAGGGGTGGGGGCTATACAATTCTGCAGGGAGCTGTGCAATTGCACTAAAGTTGCAGGGAAGCTCCCTCCCCACCCCAATTGCCCAGCCTGAGTCAGCTGAAGCTGCCTGGCTAATATACAGAAGGGGATAAATAGTGCCTGGGCAGCTTCAGCTGACCCAGGTGAAGACGCCTCCCCCAACCAGAAGACCAGGAGTGTTTACAGTGCTCAGAGTAGCACCCTTTAAGGAGAAAAAAAAAATCAAAGTCATCGCTTGCAGCCTGTCTTTCCCCTTTCCTGTATACCCTCAGCCTCTCCCCAAACCTCCTAGTTGGTTTCTTTGTTTGTTTGTTTGTTTGTTTGCTTGCTTGCCTGCAATTTGCGGGTGGGTTTGGCTCTTGAGCCATGGCAAACCCATCATCACCGGTGGCGGGGCCTTCTCATACCTATGCGGCTGTAGCCTCTGTGGCCACCCGTGTGACCCCGTCATCTTTTAAATTAATTACTTCAAACCATGGGGTAAAGAGCTACCCCCCCCCAATATGTCTATAGAGGCCTGCGTAAAGGCAATGGCTGAGGTTGTCGGCCCCTCGGCCATTGTGGCAGCCTCAAAAATGTACGGGAAGGCTGTGTTCTTCCTGAAGACCGAGCGGGCCGTGTCCCTGGTCCTGAGTAAAGGGCTCACTGTGGGTGGGACTTTCCTGCCGGTGGACCCTCTAGGGGCCACTGCGCAGCGGATAATCTTATCAAACGTCCCGCCCTTTATTCCCAGTGAGCTCCTCCTTCCCCACCTGCACCACATGGGGGAGGTGAGGTCGGGGATCACCCCAGTCCGGCTTGGTCTTCGGGAGTATAGCCTCCAACATGTCTACTCCTTCCGCTGCCAGTTATTTATGCAGCTGGCGCGGGAGGAGGACTCGGTAGGCCAGTTTGATGTGTAGTTCCAGGGGACGGCCTACCGCGTCTTTTGGACCTCAGACGGGGCGCGGTGCCATGTCTGCAAGGGGGTGGGGCATGTTCGTAAGAACTGCCCCAACCTCCCGGCTGCCAGCTCCACCTCGGCAGCCCAGGGTCCTCCCACTCCCCCCACACATCCAACAGACACCGCTCAGTCAGTTCCGGAGGCTGTGGTTTTCACAGCCTCCAGCGGGGAGGGGAGTGACCGTCCGAGTGGAAGGAAGACGCGGAGGCAAAAGAAATATCAAGAGGCGCGTCCCCTGGACACATTGAAACAACCCAAGCCTGAGCTCAGCCCAAAGTCCGTTCTCACGGAATCTACCTGTCCCAGGGCTGGGCTCAGGCCCAGGGTGGCTAAAAAGAAGGAGGGTGTGGAGGCGGAGGCCTCTGATGACATGGAGGTCTCTGAGCCTCTGCGCCCTGGTGGGAAAAAGAGGAGAAGGC
Organism: Heterodontus francisci; assembly: GCF_036365525.1. NCBI lineage: Eukaryota > Metazoa > Chordata > Chondrichthyes > Heterodontiformes > Heterodontidae > Heterodontus > Heterodontus francisci. The sequence goes on from NC_090408.1 coordinate 4,702,775, forward strand.
ACCCCTCCACAGAGGTAACGAGGGGCCCTGAGGCGCAGGGCCCATCTGTTGGAGGGGAGCTGTCTCCTGTTTTGGGTCCCCAGGTTTCCCCAACCGCCATCACCAAGGCTACAAAGTCTGGGCAGGTGCACCCTATTCCTCAGGATGGAGGGGAGGGGAAGGCCCCGGCACCCTCCTGAAGGAGTAAGTGGGGCCCTGCTTGTGGTGGGGGAGCCTGGGGACGCCGCCCATTCTGCCACTGCTACTGGGTCGGGTGCCCTAAATGAAGGGGAGGGCGACGCCCCAGAGGGTTGGCCCTCCCAGCCGGAGTCCACCACCAACCAGGAGACACCCGACCCGGTTATAACTGAGAATGCTGCCCCATCTGCTGGACCTGTGGGTGCTGGCGGAGCGGGAGATGGCCTCCTCTCTCTGCCTCCGGTCTCGGCTCCGGCTGGATATCCGGAGTCGGGATCTTCTGTCTCCCCTGGACCACTCGTTGGCCTGGGGACAGAGGTGGAGGGAGGTCCTGGACTGCTGGCGCCCACAGGCTCCAGTTTCACAGTAGAACCCAGAGAGGACTCCTCCGCCATCGATCCTGGGGGTGGGATCGTGACGGAGGCAGGACCAGCTGGCGCGGCCGGGACGTCCGCCCCACTGTGTGTGGTGGATGTGTCGGCCGCTGGCGGTGACGACCCGGAGGAGGATGGGGATTCGGTGCGGGGCACGGAGGATGACCTTGATTCCATCGCCAGTGAGGTGGTGGAGTCCCTCGTGCCTCCCACCGAATCTCCTCTCATCCCCACGGCGGAACTCCGGGATTTCCTCGTGGTTTGCAGGGGTTGCCGCAATAAAGTTCAGCTGGCCCTCGACCATTGGTCGAATCTGGCGCTGATCATACAGCCCGTCTGTGCCGCCCTTAAGATAACGGGCAAGCGCGCGGACGTGACACTGGTTGAGAGGCGCCGTTTTAATGTGTTCCTCAATGGGTTACTGGGGGAGTGGAGGGCCAGGTGCACTTCCACTCCCTCCTCACAGTGAGGTGTTGGTGACGGGTTTTAAGTACCTTTGACATGAAGATAACCATAGCCAGCCTCAACATCAACGGCAGCAGGGGGTCTCACCGCAGATTTCACAATCTCTCTGTCCTCAGGGAAGGGAGATACACGGTGAGCTTTCTGCAGGAAACCCACACCGTTCCGGGAGACGAAGCCACCTGGCTCCTGGAGTGGCAGGGTGGGGTCTACATGAGTCACCTCGCCCCCATTTCTAGTGGGGTGGCTATCTTGTTGGCCCCGACTTTTCAGCCGGCGATCTTGGGGGTCAAGGAGCTAGTGCCGGGCCGCTTGCTCCACCTCGCCGTTCGCCTGGGTAGCGTGCCGCTCCACTTTGTGAATGTGTACGCGCCCAGGCCCGGCGCGTTGCAAGCGCGCTTCTTTGAAGAAGTGTCCGCTCTCTTGAGCTCCATCGATAGCGGCGAGTGCATCATCCTCGGAGGGGATTTTATCTGCACCCTTGAGGTGGGGGATCACTCCGGTCCCCAGCGTGGCCAAGCGTCGGTGGAGAAGTTGAGGGGACTGATCAGCTCCCTCAACTTGGTGGACGTCTGGCGGAATCTCCATCCCGACTCCAGCGCCTTCACGTGGTGGTCTGGAGGAGGAGGGTCCCGAATCGACCGCCTCTACTTTTCGCAGGCATACGTCTCCTGCGTCTCGGCGGCCTCCATGCGGCTGGTGCCGTGCTCGGACCACCACCTGGTGTGGGCGGAGTTCACTCCGCTCCGCATACGGACGGGGTCCGCGTACTGGCACTTTAACAACCGGCTGCTGGAGGACGAGCGATTTCGGGACTCGTTCTGTCAATGCTGGGCCGACTGGAGAAGGAAGCAGGGGGGCTTCTCCTCCTTGAGGCTATGGTGGGATGTGGGCAAGACTCACATCCGTGTCTTCTGTCAGGAGTCCGCGAAGGGGTCGACCAAGAGGCGGGCGCCTTGAGAGGGAGGTGCACGACTTGGAGTCCCGCCTCGGTCATGCCGTCGCGGACCCGGCCCTGTGGCAGGCGTACAAAGAGAAGAAGGGCGCGCTGAGGGACCTGCAGCTCATAGGGTCCCGAGGCGCGTACGTGAGCGCGTCGAGCTGCTGGCCGACGACGGATCCTCCATCATGGATCCGGAGGGAATGGGCCTCCTGGTCCGTACTTATTACAGTGCGTTGTTCTCTCCGGATCCGTCCAGCGAGGATGCGCGCAGAGTTTTGTGGGAGGACCTGCCGCAAGTCAGCCCGGAGGGCGCCGAAGGTTTGGAGGCTCCGCTCACGTTGGCGGAGCTGACTGGCACCCTCCACCAGCGCTCAAGGGGCAAATCCCCAGGGCTGGATGGGTTGACCGTGGAGTTCCTCAGGGCGTTCTGGGACGTCCTGGGGGACGATTACGCGCGGGTCCTGGGGGAAAGCCTGGCGACCGGGGAGATGCCCCTCTCGTGGTGCAGGGCGGTCATCGTCCTGCTGCCGAAGAGGGGTGATCTCCGCCTGCTTAAAAACTGGCGTCCGGTCTCCCTCCTCAGCACGGATTATAAGATCTTTGCCCGGGCTATGTCTACCCGCCTGGGCTCCGTGCTGGCCCACATGATCCACCCCGACCAGTCCTACACGGTCCCGGGCCGGTCCATCCAAAACAACATCCACCTGGTCTGGGACCTGATCCATCTTTCCCAGAGGACTGGTCAGTCGGTCGTCTTTCTCTCCCTCGATCAGGAGAAGGCGTTCGACAGGGTGGATCACGAATACCTTTTCGGGACTCTGCGCGCTTTCGGACTCGGGCCGCATTTCGTGGCCCGTGTCCGACTTTTATACGCCGCCGCAGAGTGTCTAGTCAAAGTTAACGGGTCCTTGACGGCGTCCCTTCGCTTTGGGAGAGGAGTGCGTCAGGGATGCCCCATGTCTGGCCAATTGTATACCATCTGCGTGGAGCCCTTCCTGTGCCTGCTTCGCAGGAGGTTGACGGGATTGGCTCTGCGCGAGCCGGCCATGCGGGTCGTCCTCTCGGCTTACGCCGACGACGTGCTCCTCGCGGTCACAGATCCCGTTGACTTGCGGAGGATGCGCGACTGCCAGCAGACCTTTTCTGCCGCATCCTCCACGAGGATCAATTGGGAGAAATGTTACGGACTCCTGGTGGATCAGTGGCGGGTGGACTCCCTGCCGGAGGAGATGACACCTTTTGCGTGGAGCACCACGCACCTCCTCTATCTGGGAGTCCATCTTAGCCCCGCTGAGGAAGCCTGGCCGGCAAACTGGCAGGAGTTGGAGGCGAAAGTCACCGCTCGGCTGGGGCGCTGGACAGGACTACTCCGAGTGCTTTCCTACAGGGGCCGAGTGTTGGTCATAAGCCAACTGGTGGCCTCCATGTTGTGACCGGTTGGTCACTTTGGCCCCGCCCCCTGTATTTGCCACCAAGATCCAGAAGAAACTCGTCGATTTCTTCTGGGGCAAGAGGAAACACTGGGTCTCTGCCGCGGTCCTGAGTCTCCCGATTGAGGAGGGCGGTCAATCGCTGGTGTGCGTCCGCACCCAGGCTGCGACTCTCCGCCTTCGGACCCTGCAGAGATACCTGTACGTCGAGCATCCTCCCAGATGGTGTGCGCTGGCGACATATTTTTTCCGTCAGTGTCACTGCCTTCAAGACGACACGCAGCTCCCGGTGGAGTCCGTTAGCCGCGCCTCTCTGTGGGAGTTGCCTGTCTTTTACCGGGATCTATACCGAGTCTGGAACATGGTCACCTCCAGTCAGGGTGCTCCCCCGCCGGCGGAGGAGAGCACCTCGGCTGTCCGGGCGGCCGACTCCGGGGACGGTCCGGCGGGCGGAGGAGTAGCCGAAACCCCCGGGACGCCCCTCACTGCGGGTGGCGAGGGGGATCGGGAGTGCAGAGCACTCCCGGCCGAGCTGACCCCCGCTCAGCCGGAACTGTTCATCGGACTCAGGCCCCGAAACCCTCCTCGGGAGCCGGTCCTGCACAACCCGAGCCGCCTCTCGGAAATGCCCTCCGTGCCATTCTAATCGGTGCGGAGGGGTTTCCTGTACGGGCTGCTCCTGCACACTCTCCACTTCCTCGCCCTCGTCAGCCGGCCGGACACGCCCTGGCGGTCCGCGTTGCCATCTGGCGGCGAGGGGAAACCCCGATGGAGGTCTCTCTACGCGTGAGTCTTCCCCCTTTACATCGGGGACCTGGGGTGGAGGGTGCTGCACAGAGCAGTCCCGTGCAATAGACTTTTAAGTAGGTTCACGGACTCCCAGGCCGCCTGTACTTTCTGCGGCCTGGACGAGTCCGTGTTTCACGTTTATACGGAGTGTGCGAGGTTGCAGCCCCTCTTTGAGTATCTGAAGGGGCTGCTCCTCAAATTCTGGCTGCACTTCAGTCCCACGCTCCTGATCTTTGGGCACCCGGTGCGGAGGGGCTTGGGCCGGGAGGAGGATCTCCTCGTCGGTCTGCTCCTGGGCCTGGCCAAGGTGGCAATTCACAGGTCCAGGCTGTGGGCCGTCGGGGGGTCCGTCCTCCCCGATTGCCTGCCCCTCTTCCGCGGTTCCGTTCGCGCCCGGGTGTCCCTGGAGAAGGAGCATGCGGTGTCCGTCGGTACGCTTGAGGCCTTCTGCGACCGGTGGGCACCGCAGGGACTGGAGTGCATCGTCGACGCCGAGAATGGCATTTTAATTTGAGTTTTGTTTATTTATCTGGTTTTAATAAAGTTATTTTAAAATTAAGTATATAAAAGGGGCCTGGGGTATAAAGGCCACCTGAAAAAAAAAATTTAAAAAAAAAAACAGGTTGGAAGCAGAGTAAAGCTCCATCCACCAATGCCAGCCTCACTCTTTCCTCTGTCTCTTTTTCATCATCTCTCACTACCTGCGACACCCTTTCTCTGATCTCTAAAAAAAAAAGAAGAAAAAAAATAAAATAGGGTTAGATACAGAGTAAAGCTCCCTCTACACTGTCCCCATCAAACACTCCCTAAAATAAAATAATATTGGGGTTTGTTACTGGAGATATCTCAAATCTCTTGTAGTCGGCTGCACAGAAATGCAGAAAGCAGGTCAGGGACGTGTAGTTTGCTCCCATGATGACAATCGAATGAACAGACAGAGAGATTCGTGTGTGTGACTGGGTCCCCACAGGTGCCAGTGCCATCGATTGCACACACCTGGCAATCTGAGCACCTCCAGGTTAACCAGGAGCATTGGTCAACAGCAGCAAGGGATTTCATTCCATCAATGTGCAGCTGGTGTGTAACCACAAGAAAGGGTTCAGGTGTGTGCCAGATTCCCTGGGAGCTGCCATGATGTTTACATGCTGCACCAGCCCAAACTCCCCAACCTATTCGTACCAGAAACCAGCTTTAAAGGGTAGCTGCTAGGCGACAAAGACTTCAACCCCAGCTGATAACACCTCTGAAAACTCCCACAGAATGAACACCAGGAATGCTATAACAGAGGTATATGACAACAAATGTGTCATCGAGCAAACCATCATGTTCAAAAGTTAAATCCTGTAACAGCCAAACCAGGAAAAAGCTGAGAGGGGAGCCCTAGACCCCTTCCTCACTTGGTCATAATAGAAATCTGGGGGCTAGCATCGCAGATTGGACCCACAGACAAATGAGAAATTGGAAGTGGGAAGTCAAATTGATCCAATGAAAAAGAGAAGATTTCAATACAGGTTTTCTTGTGGTTGTGTGTTGCTAGAATACGAACATGTCTGTGACTGAAGCCAGTAACTCCCCAAGCCTGGATGAAGTAACTTGGAATAAGTTAAAAGCACAGTCTATGGAAGAGTTGAGAAATATGGCTGAGCAGTGTGGGATCACTGTACGTGCCAAGACTAGGAAATCAGAACTCCTAAGACTGGTGGCCAACTATTTTTTGCTCGAATCTGAAGAAGCAGAGACAGGGTTAGAAATAGACTCTGACAGGGTACTGCTAGCAAAGATACAACTGGAATAGAGGAAACTTGAATTAGAAGACATGGAAAGAGAGAAAGGTAGAGATGGGAGAAAGAAAAAAGAGAGAAAGGAGAGAGAAAGAGAAATAAATTTCCAGAAGGAAAGAGAGGAAAGAGAGCTGCGGCAGCTTGAGTGAACAACAGAGTAACCCCATTGAAAGCATAGAAAATACAAGTGTGGGGCTGTGTACGGAATTTTAAAAATTAATTCTAAAATTCAATGAGGGAGACGTGGAAGCATTTTTTGTACCTTTTGAGAAACTGGCAAGGCGCTTAAAATAGTCGGCTGAGTGCTGGACTCTTTTGGTGCAAAGTAAGCTAACAGGAAAAGCCCATGAGGTTTATTCTCTGTTGCCAGATGAGAATTCATCCAATTATGAACTGGCAAAAAATTTTAATCCTTGGGACATATGAGCTAGTAGCCTACCGCCAGAAGTTTTGAACCCTCAGGAAGCAAGCTGATCAAACTTACGTAGAGTTTGAGAGAAGTAAGCAAATGGCTTTTGACCAGTGGTTGAGGGCTCTTAAAGTGCAGCCCAGCCATGAAAACCTCAGAGAAGTGATTTTGGGAGAGGAATTTAAAAACTTTCTCCCACTCTCCATAAGGACTGATGTGGAGGAATGAAAAGTACAAAGAGCGAAGCAAGCCGCAGTTCAGGCTGATGAGTTTGCTCTAATATACAAGTCGGCTCCCCAGGGGAAAACCTTTCCTAATCACCCCCACAAATCCAAAAGGAACAAAGGGTGGGAGGGTGATAGGAGCCCAAGCAGTCCTGGGAGAGAAAGAAAAGCAGGACACACAGGGGGCCCTCCTCCAGCCAAAAAGGATAGTGCTATAAGTAGGAGTGAGACCCAGAGGTCTGTGTGCTTCCATTGCAATAAGGCAGGTCATCTAAGGGCTGACTGCTAGAAACTACGGGAAAGCCTGCAGGGCTAATCAGGGCACACCCACTCAGTGACGGAGAAGGGACCTGTGGAATAAACTGTGTCTTTAACTGAAGCAGTAGTAAGGCGCAGAAAACATACTGCTGTGGGTGCAGGAAAATTTAATAGGATTCCTGAAGGTTATCAGGATTTTGTGTCTGAAGGCAGAGTAACCCTATACCCCTCGAGTGGGGCAAGCAAGCCCATAGTAATCCTCAGGGACACAGGGGCCACCAGATCCCTTTTGCTGGGAAGAGGCCTGACCTTTCCCCCAGAGTGCGCAGTAAATACCAGAATGGTGGTGAATGGTATTGGAAGGCAGTCTATGCCTGTACCTGGTGCACTTAGAGTGCAACCTAGTTTCAGGACTGGTGGCCGCAGGGATTGTCCCGAGTTTGCCTGTGGATGGGGTTGACCTGCTCCTAGGTAATGATCTGGCAGGGGAGAAGATAGCTTCCCCAGTAGTGAAAGAGAGACCACAGGAGGTTAGAGAGACAGAGCAGTGCAGCATGTGTAGAGAATCAGGCCATGACCAAACCAGCTCCCCCATAGGAGACTGAATTGGCACTGCAGACAGATGACCATGAGGTCTATCTGTCTGAAACTTTCTTTGGAAAGTTAGAGGACCCAGGGAATGGATTAATGGATCTTCCCTAGCTGAGGCTCAGCGAGCCGACCCAGTTCTGAGAGAGTTAGCACAGGCTGCCCAGTCTGAAATTGAAGCCGAGGGAGTCCCTGATTGCTGTTATTTAAAGAATGAGGTACTGATGAGGAAATGGAGTTCTCCTCACAGACCTGAGGACTAAGAGTGGACAGTAGTTCACCAGTTAGTGGTGCCGCCATGGTACCGGAGAGAAATGCCCATGAGATTCCAATGGCTGTACATGTCAGTAGACGAAAAACCAAAGCCCTTATAAGGCAGCAGTTTGACTGGCCAAAACTTCACAAAGATGTGGTGGAGTACTGTAGGAGTTGCCACATGTGTCAGGTTGAGGGTAAACCCCAACCTGCAGTGAAATCTGCACCCCTAAGTCCTGCACCAGCATTTGGAGGGCCCTCCAGCAGAGGGCTGGTGAATAGTAAGGGACCCGTGCCGAGAACAAAAGGGGACAGACAGGCACAGGGCTGGCAAAAGTTAGAGAGGAAAGGGGAAAAAGGGACAAAGAGGACAGGTTAAAGGAAATCCGAGAGGATTCCCAAATGGAAACCGCTACTGTCCAGTCAGCCAACTCCGAAATGTTTGAAAAGTTAGACCCCACATCCTCCTATGTAAATGCAGACACCAGATGCACATGACCAGAGTTGCAAACAGCATTTACAGAAACCTGCAGGGACAAAAAAAGTCATCAGGAGGGCAGAGAAACCGTGAGGGTGATGCCTCACCTAGTCGAAATACCACTGAGGAGTGCAGTAGAATCTGGACAAATATCTTTTTTTTTAGAACATTACAGGGCAGTACAGGCCCTTCGGCCCTCGATGTTGCGCCGACCTGTGAAACCATCTGACCTACACTATTCCATTTTCATCCATATGTCTATCCAATGACCACTTAAATGCCCTTAAAGTTGGCGAATCTACTACTGCTGCAGGCAGGGCGTTCCACGCCCTTACTACTCTCTGAGTAAAGAAACTACCTCTCATATCTGTCCTATATCTATCACCCCTCAACTTGAAGCTATGTCCCCTCGTGTTTGCCATCACCATCCGAGGAAAAAGACGCTCACTATCCACCCTATCTAACCCTCTGATTATCTTATATGTCTCTATTAAGTCACCTCTCCTCCTCCTTCTCTCCAACGAAAACAACCTCAAGTCCCTCAGCCTTTCCTCGTAAGACCTTCCCTCCATACCAGGCAACATCCTAGTAACTCTCCTCTGCACCCTTTCCATAGCTTCCACATCCTTCCGATAATGCGGTGACCAGAACTGCACGCAATACTCCAGGTGCGGTCTCACCAGAGTTTTGTACAGCTGCAGCATGACCTCGTGGCTCCGAAACTCGATCCCCCTACTAATAAAAGCTAACACACCATATGCCTTCTTAACAGCCCTATTAACCTGGGTAGCAACCTTCAGGGATTTATGCACCTGGACACCAAGATCTCTCTGTTCATCTACACTACCAAGAATTTTCCCATTAGCCCAGTACTCTGCATTCCTGTTACTCCTTCCAAAGTGAATCACCTCACACTTTTCCGCAATAAACTCCATTTGCCATCTCTCAGCCCAGCTCTGCAGCCTATCTATGTCTCTCTGTACCCTACAACATCCTTCGGCACTATCCACAACTCCACCGACCTTAGTGTCATCTGCAAATTTACTAACCCACCCTTCTACACCCTCTTCCAGGTCATTTATAAAAATGACAAACAGCAGTGGCCCAAAAACAGATCCTTGCGGTACACCACTAGTAACTAAACTCCAGGATGAACATTTGCCATCAACCACCACCCTCTGTCTTCTTTCAGCTAGCCAATTTCTGATCCAAAGCTCTAAATCACCTTCAACCCCATACTTCCGTATTTTCTGCAATAGCCTACCATGGGGAACCTTATCAAACGCCTTACTGAAATCCATATACACCACATCCACTGCTTTACCCTCATCCACCTGTTTGGTCACCTTCTCGAAAAACTCAATAAGGTTTGTGAGGCACGACCTACCCTTCACAAAACCGTGCTGACTATCTCTAATGAACTTATTCTTTTCAAGATGATTATAAATCCTGTCTCTTATAACCTTTTCCAACATTTTACCCACAACCGAAGTAAGGCTCACAGGTCTATAATTACCAGGGCTGTCTCTACTCCCCTTCTTGAACAAGGGGACAACATTTGCTATCCTCCAGTCTTCCGGCACTATTCCTGTCGACAATGATGACATAAAGATCAAGGACAAAGGCTCTGCAATCTCCTCCCTAGCTTCCCAGAGAATCCTAGGATAAATCCCATCTGGCCCAGGGGACGTATCTATTTTCACACTTTCCAAAATTGATAACACCTCCTCCTTGTGAACCTCAATCCCATCTAGCCTAGTAGCCTGAATCTCAGTATTCTCAACAACATTTTCTTTCTCTACTGTAAATACTGACACAAAATATTCATTTAACGCTTCCCCTATCTCCTCTGATTCCACACACAACTTCCCACTACTATCCTTGATTGGCCCTAATCTAACTCTAGTTAGATTCCTGCAAGCAGGATTGTCCCAGAGGACAAAGGGAAGATTAGCAAAGGATCTTCCCCCCACCCCCACCCCCACACACGGTCAGAAGAAAAGGGAACCAACCATCGCTTATAGTGCAAAGCACTTGCATGCCTCAGCAGAGCACTGAAAGAGAGATCAGAGTGGATCTACCCACTGCTGACTCCCATGATCAGAACTCCAAACCAGGGCTAATTAAATCTAACCCTCCCCTTGCAGACCTCAACAGGAACAAAGGCACCCTAGACAGTCATGGAAATGTACAAACTGCAAACCTCCTCAAAAATCTCATGTTTATTGGGATGCCCATTCTCAACGTGTCGCAGGTTGATAGTAAAGAAACTTTAAACCCCTTGGGCAAAACATAGCTATCTCAGATCCACCTCAAGGAAAAGGGGCAGTTTAAGCAGCACTGCTACAAAGGAAAGATAAGCTGAAACAATTTTAAAATTTCTGAATGAATGAGAATGAATGAGAGAAATGCAAATATGTTTCCAGTACTTTCTCTTCTTTCTATTTTTATAACGAAATGCCCCCCTAATGTCACATTTCATTCAGCTGGAGGTAGAGGTGTGACGGAAAGCACACCTGCCAGATGGAAATATATTAATTTTGTCGTATGGAACATTATTTGAATGCTTACTGGACATTGAACATAACTTGTTTTAAAAGACCACAGAACAGTGGCTGAAAACATGACTGCACATTTGCATTCCAAAAGGCAGTTCCATGGAGAGACAATGGCACTCCTCCCTGATTCAATTAGCCAGATGGGTTTTGTCAATAGTGATGATCAAGAGACATTGAGATCATTGAATGTGTAAAGCCAGCATTCCTCCTCACCCCCACTTCCAAGAGTGTCTGGTAAGCATGGAGGAAACCACAAAATTTGCAGGCGAGACTATTCCAAACAAGGAGCTAGTCACATGACTAACCTGCTGGCCAACCTGGAGTTTATAAGCGTAATGAGAGAGGAAGTACTAGAGGGTCTGACATCCTTGAAAGTGGATAAATTGCCAGGACCGGATGGATTGCATCCCAGATTGTTAAACGAAGCCCAGGGAGGAAATAGCAGATGCGCTGAGGATCATCTTCAAATCCTCACTAGATACAAGAGAGGTACCAGACGATTGGAGGTCTGCAACCATTGTACCATTGTTTAAAAAGGGTGCGAGGGATAAGCCAAAATAATTATAGGCCAGTCAGTCTGACCTCGGTGGTGAGTACGTTGTTAGATCTATTCTGAGTCAGAATAAACTGCCACTTAGAAAGGCACAGATTAATCAGGGATAGTCAGAATAGATTTGTTAAAGGAAGATCATGTCTTACTAACCTAAATGAGTTTTTTGAGGAAGTAACAAGAAGAATTGATGAGGGTAATGCAGTGGATCTACATGGATTTTAGTAAGGCATTTGACAAGGTCCCACATGGCAGGCTGGTCAGTAAAATGAAAGCCCATGGGATACAGGGGAATGTGGCAGGTTGGATCCAGAATTGGCTCAGAGACAGGAAACAAAAGGTAGTAGTCGATGGATGTTTTTGTGAATGGAAAGCTATTTCCAGTGGCATTCCACAAGGTTCAGTGTTTGGTCCCTTGCTGTTTGTGGTATATATTAATGATTTGGACTTAAATGTGGGAGACATGTTTGGGAAATTTGCTGATGACACAAAAATTGGCCGTGTAGTTGGCAGTGAAGAGGATAGCCGTAGACTCCAGAATGATGTCAATGGTTTGGCTGAATGGGCGGAAAAGTGGCAAATGGAATTCAATCCAGATAAGTGTGAGGTAATGCATTTGGGGAGGGCAAATAAAGCGAGGGAATACACAATAAACGGGAGGATATTGAGAGGGGTAGAAGAAGTGAAAGACCTTGGAGTGCATGTCCACAGGTCCCTGAAGGTGGCATATAGAATGCTTTCCTTTATTGGCCAAGGGATTGAATTCAAAAGCAGGGATGTAATGCTAGAACTGTATAAAACGCTGGTTCCACATCTTGGGATTCCTCAGGTTCGTGTACCGACCAATATCCATGTTTAGAACAAAGAACAAAGAACAGTACAGCACAGGAACAGGCCATTCAGCCTTCCAAGCCTGTGCCGATCTTGATGCCTGTCCAAACTAAAACCTTCTGCACTTCCGGGGTCCGTATCCCTCTATTCCCATCCTATTCATGTATTTGTCAAGATACCTCTTAAACATCGCTATCGTACCTGCTTCCACCATCTCCCCCAGCAGCAAGTTCCAGGCACTCACCACCCTCTGTGTAAAGAACTTGCCTTGCACATCCCCTCTAAACTTTTCCCCTTGCACCTTAAACCTATGTCCCCTAGTAACTGACTCTTCCACCCTGGGAAAAAGCTTCTGACTATCCACTCTGTCCATGCCACTCATAACCTTGTAAACCTCCATCATGTTGCCCCTCCACCACCGTCGTTCCAGTGAAAACAATCCTAGTTTTTCCAACCTCTCCTCATAGCTAATACCCTCCAGACTAGGCAACATCCTGGTAAACCTCTTCTGTACCCTCTCCAAAGCCTCCACATCCTTCAGGTAGTATGGCGACCAGAATTGCACGCAATATTCCAAGTTTGGCCTAACTAAGGTTCTGTACAGCTGCAGCATGACTTGCCAATTTTTATACTCTAAGCCCCGACCAATGAAGGCAAGCATGCCGTATGCCTTCTTGACTACCTTATCCACCTGCGTTGCCACTTTCAGTGATCTGTGGACCTGTACGCCCAGATCTCTCTGCCTGTCAATACTCCTACGGGTTCTGCCATTTACTGTATACTTCCCACCTGTATTAGATCTTCCAAAATGCATTACGTCACATTTGTCCGGATTAACTTCATCTGCCATTTCTCCGCCCAAGTCTCCAACCGATCTGTATCCTACTGTATCCTCTGACAATCCTCATCATTATCCACAACTCCACCAACCTTTGTGTCGTTTTTTTTCTTGGAGAAGAAGTTGGCTCCTGTGAACTTGGGATTTAATTCCTGTAGTGTCAGAATCTTGTGGAGGCATCTTTTTAGGACCTCGGATCAAGACGTACCCTGATTGCTCCTTCGTTCTTCAGTCCGCACATAATTGAGCTGCACCATTCTGTGTGATGATGCACATGATGGATGATGCTATTGCGTTCCATGTCATCTAATTTGCGCTTAAGCTTTACTTGTATGTGTATGCTGCACTTTCTGGGAGGGTCCATTGATGGAATTGCATCCTCTGAGATGCAGTATGGCATCACCTATGAAATCTCCTATGGCATCGAACCTATCTGGGTACATTTGTTATTGGTCGTGGACTGACTCAATGTGGTCTCTTCTGTAATGGGTACCTTAGTGACCTCGTGGATGGTCACAATGTTTAGATCCTTGCATGCTGGTAATCCTGCCACCGCTGGTCTACTCGTGTCTACCAGGTTAAATATTTGTTGTTTCCATGCTGACTTGCCAATAGCTGCATTGCATCGTTATTGTGCCACTTCAAGGTATGGGTGACCCATTGTATGCAGATAACTTGGCAGCTGTCAGTTGTATCATTGATTTCCAATGACTCCGGTATATATCCTTCAGGATTCGGGCTGGTAGGATATTTGCAGTGGCTCCAGTGTCATTCTTCACCCTGAGTGCCAGCTTTCATTGGGCACATGATGCTAACAGTGGTGAAAGCTTCCAGTTGTTTGACTTCGTCAACATGATGGGTCAGGTTCACAATATGAAATGCCTGCTCATCTTCTGACTGAGAATTGCTTTGCTCTGAGTCTTGTCTCAGGTCTGTTTCGTTGTGGACTTTGTGTATCGGTTTGCGTGTACGCTGGTCTCTGGCATTTTCCTTGCTGTTGTTGCCCTGTTGTTGTGCCTGTCATCTGTTTGTTTGTGTCCTATTGTGACTTCTGGCTGTGTCTTTGGAGCCAGATTTCTTGCATAGGCGGGCCCAGTGTCCTTTTGCACCCATGCCTTGCGTCAGTCTTGAAGTGCAGGACAACTTTGCGGTGAATGGGACCAAACACACTTAATAGTGTCCTAGGCCCAACCATCTTCAGCTGCTTCATCAATGACCTTCCTTCAATCATAAGGTCAGAAGTGGGGATATTCGCTGATGATTGCACGATGTTCAGCACCATTCGTGACTCCTCAGATACTGAAGCAGTCTGTGTAGAAATGCAGCAAGACCTGGACAATATCCAGGCTTGGGCTGATAAGTGCCAAGTAACATTCGCGCCACACAAGTGCCAGGCAATGACCATCTCCAACAAGAGAGAATCTAACCATCTCCCCTTGACATTCAACAGCATTACCATCGCTGAATCCCCCACTATCAACATCCTAGGGGCTACCATTGACTGAAAACTGAACTGGAGTAGCCATATAAATACCGTGGCTACAAGAGCAGGTCAGAGGCTAGGAATCCTGAGGTGAGTAACTCACCTCCTGACTCGCAAAGTCTGTCCACAATCTACAAGGCACAAGTCAGGAGTGTGATGGAATACTCTTCACTTGCCAGCATGGGTGCAGCTCCAACAACACTCAAGAAGCTCGACACCATCCAGGACAAAGTAGCCCGCTTGATTGGCACCCCATCTACAAACATTCACTCCCTCCACCACCGACGCGCAGTGGCAGCAGTGTGTACCATCTACAAGATGCACTGCAGCAATGCACCAAGGCTCCTTCGACAGCCCTTCCAACCCTTGACCTCTACCACCTAGAAGGACAAAGGCAGCAAATACATGGGAACACCACCATCTGCAAGTTCCCCTCCAAGTCACACACCATCCTGACTTGGAACTATATCGCCGTTCCTTCACTGTCACTGGGTCAAAATCCTGAACTCCCTTCCGAACAGCACTGTGGGTGTACCTATCTCTCATGGATTGCAGCGGTTCAAGAAGGCAGCTCACTACCACCTTCTCAAGGGCAATTAGGGATGAGGAATAAATGCTGGCATAGCCAGCGACACCCACATCCCATGAATGAATAACAATAAAAAATATGCTAATGAGCTAAGTACCAGGATGTAGTCATGTGACTACAAGCCAGTCACTCTGCAACTGTAACACCTAGAAGAAGTTTCTGTAAATAGTTTGCTCTGTACTGTATATCATAGTTTAGCTATAATAAACCTGTTTGAAATCTTCAGCAAACTGGACTCCATGAATCTCATTTATGTTGCATCGGATAACATAAAGAACTCCATATATAGTGGCAGCTGTGGTGAAAAGACGAAGTCTAAGTTGAAGACCACAGTAAAACAGCTTTGAAAATGACCCTTCCCACAGCCAAAAGAAAGTTCCACAGAAATACAGGCCCAAACAGTGGAAAGAAAAAAAGAACTTACCTCTAGCTGTGGAAGACAGAGCATAGAACGACAGGCTGCAAGTAAATTGGGTGAGTCATAGTGCCGACGGTCGAGACTTACTACTTTTAAAAAAACAAGCTTTGGAGTGCTCAAAAGATTGCTTTTTCTGGACGCTCTGTAAAAAAAAAATGGGGAAGACCTGATTCCTCTCCCCGGCTGATCGAGAGTGGTGCCATTACAGGAGGCGTCCAATAGCAAAAGGCATGGGAAAACCCCAATCACTGCAGAGTCTTCATTCAGTCAAAGTTCGAAAAAATCATTAAATCACTTGAGTGTGAAGAACATAAACAATCTCTAGCAAAAAATGCAATTGAACTGCCTATTGAATAGCTATGTAAACAGACATAAAGCACTGTGAAACACCTGCTCCGCGCAATCCAAGCTAATCTAAATAACAGAGAGTTTCTTAAAGGGGAAACAGCACAAAGTCATAGAACAAGTCTTAAAGCAAGTTTTAAGCAAATGAACAGCAAGATGATGGATACCAAATTTCCCAGCATGAACTGAGGGCCATTGATATCCTATCTGAGGTCAAACCTTTTAAACGAAGAATGCAGTTATGCATCACTGACCCACTGACTGTAGAACCTGAGAAACAAACTCTAAAAATACTGATAGCAGGGATTACACAGCAGGGATTACACAGAATCAGTACCTCTGGATTATCTGAAGAGGACCAGAAAGATATGGAAAGTGCTAGAAGATCAGCTCCGATTAAGAGTGAATTTTAGAATTCACCAACTGGAATTGATGTCCTACAGGCAACAGCCACAGGAATCAATAGATCAGTTCATCAGTAGATGTCATAGCAAGGTCAATGAACGCGAATTTTCAGAAGCTATGCTGTCAGACTGAGTAGTGGAGCATTTCAGAAAGACCTCTTGGGGGAAAAAGGGTCACAGCATTGATGCGCTGCTAGTAGATGGCAGGAAATACAAAGCCACTGTAGCTGGACAATGGCATCTGCAAGCACTAGGTGCAGCTAACAGTATTGACATCATAACTAGGTCAAGAAAAGCAAGTAAGCTGTGTGGTTTTTTTTTATTCATTCACGGGATGTGGGCGTCGCTGGCCAGGCCAGCATTTATTGCCCATTCCTAATTGCCCTTGAGAAGGTGGTGGTGAGCTGCCTTCTTGAACCGCTGCAGTCCATGTGGGGTAGGTACACCCACAGTGCTGTTAGGAAGGGAGTTCCCATCATTGAGGATGGGGATATTTGTGGAGCCACTTCCTCCAGCTAGTTGTTTAATTGACGAACACTATTCATGGCTGGATTTGGCAGGATTGCAGAGCTTAGGTCTGATCCGTTGGTTATGGATTTGCTTAGCTCTGCCTATCTAAATTAAGATCTTAAAGGGACAACACTATTAAAGGCAATCATACAATAGTCAAGACTTAGGGTTGGGTATTCTATGGCATCATAGGGAGAAGAAGGGGATTCGGCAATAATATTCAGTTTGATTTCAGGAGAATGAAGGGTCAGAATGAGCATTTCGATGGAAACAGAAGTCGGAACAAGGGGAGGGATGGCATGAATAAATTGATTGTGACACTGCACGGAGGGAAGGATTAAGGTTACATTGGGTGGGTCAAGGGTAATGGGTTCATACTGGAAGGTGGCAGGAGGAGGTTGGAAGGTGGGGAGACTTGCCTTAAACTGCACCCTCACCATATTCTTGATTGATAATGAAAACCTCATTACTCATGAGACCCTCTCTGGTGTTTCATGATGACCCCCTCCAAACCTCTCAAGGGAACACAAGGGCAACTCAAGGATTGCAACGCAAGTGAGAGGAGACAGATGATTGTGGGTGGGTATTCAACTTGGCTGCATTTTTAAAGCACAGGAAAGATGACTGCAGATTGCCTGGATGTTTCCACTGACTGGCAGCAGAAGGCTACATTGGAACATTTGCTCACTTCATTATTTTCAAAGCTGCAGGGACATGGGTACCATAGCCCCCAAGTTATCTAATACCATGGGAAGAGGAGCACAGCGAGTGAATAAGGAGGGATCTTTTCCCTCACCGCATGATGGCTGAATGCCAGCAACAGGCACAGCAGGGAGGTAAGGAGGCTACGACTGACAACATGCATGAACGGCATAATCGAAGATGGACGCTGGCACATCATCGCATCCTCAGGACAAGGGAAAACGACCTTCAATTGTCAGAGGGGCATAAGGGTGTATCAAGAAATGGTCACAGAAAAATTTACAATCTCGCAGCATGACCTGCATCTGCTTGGGTTTTGTGGGACACCCATGCCACTTTCCTCCAATATGAATGCCACACTCAATTGATTGTGTACTGGCATCTCCCAGAGATGAACAGATGACATATGTGACATATACAGTCTGCGACACATAGTTGTATGGAAGAGGTAACCAGTGCCCTATTTCTTCATGCCAGTGGGTTCATCTATTTACCCGTAGACGAGAACAGCCATACTGCAAGGTCTGTGAACTTTGCCGCCATCGTTGCTTTACCTGGAGTGCAAGGGGTTATCGACTGCACTCATGGGGCCATTAGCGCTCCTTGGGAGACAACTGCTGCATGTGTGAATCGTAAAGGCTTCCAGTATTTGAACATTCAACTGTTTTGTGAGGGCAGGATAAAATTAATGCAGGTTTACAAATGTTTCCAATGGACCTATCGCGACCCATACTTATCGACGAAAATACAGCTGCCACAAGTTACGGAAGAATGATTTGCAATGAATGCCTGGATCCATCATGACAAGGGTTGACCCTTGCTACATAGTTGATAAAACCATTACTATTTTTCAAATGCCCTTATGCTCCCTTGAGAGATTTGGAGGGGGTCATCATGAAACACCAGAGAGGGTCTCATGAGTTAACATTGTCTCCTGTGCATTACAAAACCTGGCACTTAGACATAGATACTTTCTGCAGGCAGAAGAACAGGAAAAATAACAGTTTTATGCAAATGAGGATTAGTTTGAAGAGGGTGAGGAAAAGGATAACTATGCAAACAATGCCATCATAGATATAAGGACAATGGAGAGATATGCAATGGACATCAGGAAGCACCTCATATTTGCACTTCTCTAAAAACAGTAACCCAATGTAAAGAGTGATGTTGACAGGAGAAAACATACATTCTGCACTTATGTTCACCAACACCTGTGGTCTTAATCATTGATGCAATCAAAAAGAAGGACTCATTTGAGAACATCATATAAACCTGCAGTGGAGATGGTGTAAACCACTTTATGCTATCCACCTCATTGACAGCGACATGCGGAAGGACAAGACGCTGTTTACCCTGGGGCATCCTGAAGGGTGGGCCCCAGGGCTGCTGACACGCACACCTCCTCCACAATGGCACCTGCCTGTCTCCCTGAGGGGAAGGAGCACCTGGAGGGAGGTCCAGGTTCCTCATCCCCCTCTCGCTTAGGCTCTGCTGCATAGAGCTATTGGCAACAATGATGGATTGCAGGTCAAATCACATGTAGCACAAGTGCTCAACCAGACTCATCATGGAGCTCACCAAATTCTCGATTGAGGAAGCTCATATGCCTGGGACATAGCTGATGTCATGGCCTGCATGGACTCCTCCATGGCACGAGAGCAAGCTTGCGGCGAACATAAAAACTGACTGTAAAAGTTTCTATAGGTATGTGAAGAGAAGAAGATTGGTGAAGACAAATGTAGGTCCCTTACAGTCAGAAACAGGGGAATTTATTATGGGGAATAAAGAAATGGCTGACCAACTAAATGCATACTTTGGTTCTGTCTTCACAAAACAGGACACAAATATCATCCCAGAAATGTTGGGGAACACAGGGCTTAGTGAGAGAGAGGAACTGAAAGAAATCAGTATTAGTAGAGAAATGGTGTTGGGGAAATTGACGGGATTGAAGGCCGATAAATCCCCAGGGCCTGATGGTATGCATCCCAGAGTACTTAAGGAAGTGGCCCTACAAATAGTGGATGCATTGGTGGTCATCTTCCAAGATTCTATAGACTCTGGAACAGTTCCTACAGATTGGAGGGTAGCTAATGTAACACCACTATTTAAAAAGGGAGGGAGAGAGAAAACAGGTAATTATAGACCAGTCAGGCTGACATCGGTAGTGGGGAAAATTCTAGAGTCCATTATCAAAGATTTTATAGCAGAGCACTTGGAGAACAATGGTAGATTCGGGCAGAGTCAGCATGGATTTACGAAAGGGAAATCATGGTTGACAAATCTACTCGAATTCTTTGAGGATGTAACTAGTAGAGTTGATGAGGGGGAGCCAGTGGATGTGCTTTATTTGGACTTTCAGAAGGCTTTCGACAAAGTCCCACGTAAGAGATTAGCATGTAAAATTAAAGCACATGGGATTGGGGTAGTGTATTGCAATGGATAGAAAATTGGTTGGCGGACAGGAAACAAAGAGTAGGGATAAATGGGTCTTTTTCTGAATGGCAGGCAGTGACTAGTGGGGTACCACAGGGATCGGTGCTAGAACCCCAGCTATTCACAATATACATTAATGATTTAGATTATGGAACTAAATGTAATATCTCCAAATTTGCAGATGACACAAAACTGGGAGGGAGGGTGAGTTGTGAGGAGGATGCAGAGAGGCTTCAGGGTGATTTGGACAAGTTGAGTGAATGGGCTAATGCATGGCAGATGCAGTATAATGTGGATAAATGTGAGGTTATCTACTTTGGTAGCAAAAACAGGAAGGCAGATTATTATCTGAACGGCTATAAACTGAGAAAGGGGAATATGCTTCATCTTCCTCCCCAGGGAGTGCACCGTCATCTGCCTCTTCTTCCACATTTGCCCGCACAGATATATTGGGCCTAGCGGCATTCAGGGACTCGAGTGTGGGCACCTGCACTTTCTGCAGTCTCCTCTTCAGCTGGTCTCAGGACTCTGATGTCTGTGACACCTCCACCTGTCTTTACCTACTCATGCTCATTGTGGATGTGTTTCTCCTGCAGGAGACAGTGCAGATTTAATGACGTGAACAGAGGAATCACAACCATTGTAAACATGCACTGACATCACTCATTTAGGACTGGTGTTCGCACAACAGATCCAAGCACATCAACGATGCCAATCCTCAACTTTGTGCATAAACAGTAAGTGCATAAACCCAGCAACTACAGGCCAGTCAGTTTAACTTTGGTGGTGGGAAACTTTCAGAAAGAATAATTTGGGCAAAATTAATAGTCACATGGACAAATGTGGGTTAATTAAGGAAAGCCAGCATGGATTTCTTAAGGGAAAATCATGTTTAACTAACTTGCTGGAGTTTTTTTGAAGAGGTAACAGAGAGGGCTGATGGGGCCATGATGGTGTCCATGGACTTCCAAAAGGCATTTGATACAGTATCACACAGCAGACTTTTGAGCAAAGTTACTGCTCATGGAATAAAAGGGACAGTAGCAACATTGATGCAGAATTGACTGAGTGACAGGAGACAAAGAGCAGTAGGTAATGGATGTTTTTTGGGCTGGAGGAGGGTTTGTAGTGGAGTTCCCCAGGGATCAGTGTTGGGACCCTTGCTTTTCCTGATATATATATTAATGACCTAGACCTTGGTGTACTGGGCACAATTTCAAAGTTTGCAGATGATACAAAACTTGGAAGCATTGTGAACTGTGAGGATAGTGTAGAACATTAAAAGGACATAAACAAGTTGGTGGAATGGGCAGACACGTAGTAGATGAAGTTCAATGCAGAGGACTGTGAAGTGATTCATTTTGGTAGGAAGAACATGGAGAGACAATATAGAATAAAGGGTACAATTCTAAAGGGGTGCAGGAGCAGAGGGACCTGGGTTTATATGTGCATAAGTCATTGAAGGTGGCAGGACAGGTTGAGAGAGTGGTTAATAAAGCATACCACTGGGACGGGGGCCTGCTGTTGTCCTCTCATCAGGGGGATGAGCAGTCAGGTGCATCATTCCCCTGCAGCCTTCACCAGCGCAGACACTCCCATGGTGCTGGGTATGTGCTCAGGCTTAGATTCACGGTCACGCACCTGAGTAGCTGACAGAGGCTGAGACAGCCAAGCCACTAACAGTCAGAGGACTGTGGGAGGCCAGGCCCATGCTGAGTCCCAGGCTGATGACGAGCCTCTTGTGTCGGCAGTACAGAATATGCTGGAGTTGCAGAGAGTGTTCGGGGAACATCTAGCCGAACTGCCAGAGGCAATGTACAGCCATAAGCAGACAGTGGAGGAGTCCATCCATGAGTGCTAACATGTCTCAGATGTGCAAGCACATGGCTTCCTCCATCGAGAAGTTGGCAACCCTCATGGAGAGCCAGATCCCATAGATGCACGCAGACCTGCACACCATCGCCTTGGCTATGAGCTCAACGTAGCAGTGGCAAGGCAAGAGAAGAATGAGGCACTTGGAATCTTCTCCAGTTCCTTGTCCTTCTATGGTCAGCAGGGATGTTCAAGTGAGTGTTGAAAAGGAGGAGGAAAGGCCTACCTCCACATCCGGGGGTTCTTCTCAGGGTACTCAAAGTGTCAACAGCAGCTCCTCAGCCTCTCTGTTAGTGACCCCAGCGCCAGTTGTTGCAATGACTGAGGATGCTCCTGGACCTGTGCAGGAACACCTCAGCCAGCCGGGGCCCACCAGGCTTCAGGTAGTCAGTGGATGTCTGCCAAAGTCATCCCAAGCCAAGGGACAGCCCGATCAGCAGCCTGCCTGCACATCAGTTGCCAGCGCAGGGATTGCACCGCGTAGAAGCACACAAAAGCAAATAAAGAAGAGTACATATACACACTTAGGATTTCACCGGTATATTAAGTGTGGCCTTGTCATTGGTTTCTGCAATTGTGGTAATAAATAGAGGTCAGATTCATTGCTGTAAATGGCTCATGCTTTCATTACTGATTTGTGAGATGCAACCTTCACCCTTGTTCTCTCAATGGGCTGGCAGTGTAGGCACAGGCCGCATTTGGTCAGCGTCTCGGATGCGTCAGAGCGCATGGTGAACCTGGGCACTCGGCACTGGGGTGAGATAGGAAGGTGAAAGGTGGAACACAGTGAGGTGAGTCTTTAATGAGTTCACTTTGAGAGGTCATCATGGTGGCAGAAAGTGGGTATGTATGAGATTGTGTCGTGCCTCCCTAGCACGTCTCTCAATGGCCCTGGCCTCTGGTGCACCGGAAGTAAGATCCAGTGCTGCCTGCTCAGTAGCCTCTTCCACATCCTTCTTGTAAGTTGAGGACTAGCGATCAATCATGTCCTCTTCAAGTAAGGCCTCCTCCCTCTGCAATGCTGGATTGTGTAGAGCACAACAGATCACCACAATACTTGAGACCCTTGCTGGGGCATACTGCAGGGCTCCACCAGATCGATTGAGGCACCGTAATCTCATCTTCAGCAGCCCAATGGCCCACTCGATGGTTACTCACAGATGGACTCCTCTGCTGCAGTGTGAGGATTCCTCACAGGGGTGAACAACCATGTACATACGAATATATGAGTAGGCTATTGATCCTGCTCCACCATTCTATAAGATCATGGCTGATCTGTTTGTGGACACATCTCCACTTTCCTGCCTGTCCCAATAACCTTTGACTTCCTTTTTTGTCAAGAATCGGTCTATCCCTGCCTAAAAAACATTCAATGAGCCTGCCTCCACTGCTCTCCAGGGAAGAGAGCTCCACAGACTCACACCCCTCTGAGAGAAAAACATTTCCTCATCTCTGTCTTAAATGAGAGACCCCTTATTTTTAAACTGTGACCCCTTGTTTTAGTCTCTCCCACAAGGGGAAACATCCTTTCAACATCCACCCTATCCAAGTCCCCTCAGGATCTTATATGTTCCAATAAGATCATCTCTCATCCTTCTAAACCCCAATGAATACAGACCCAACCTGTCCAACCTTTCCTCATAAAATAACCCTCTCATCCCAGGAATCATTGAAGTGAAGCTACTCTGAACTGCTTCCAATGCAATTCTACCCTTTCTTAAGTAAGGACACCAAAACTGTACACAATACTCTAGATGTGGTCTCACCAATCCCCTATACAACTGTCGCAAAACATCACTACTTTTATATTCCATTCCCCTTGCAATAAATGACAACATTGCATTTGCCTTATTTATCACTTGCTGGACCTGCATACTAACATTTTGTGTTTCGTGTACAAGGACACTCAGATCCCTTTGTATCACAGAGTTAGAGTGATAGAGTTTTACAGTACAGAAACAGGTCCTTCAGCCCTGCGCTGACCATCAAGTACCAGCCCTAACTAATCCCATTTCCCCGCACTTGGCCCGTAGCTTTGTATGTTATGACGTTTCAAGTACTCATCTAAATACTTCTTGAATGTCGTGCGTGTTCCTGCCTCTACCACCCCTTCAGGCAGTGTGTTCCAGATTCCAACCACCCTCTGGGTGAAAAAATTCTTCCTCAACTCCCCTCTAAATCTCCTGCCCCTTACCTTAAATCTATGCTCCCTGGTTATTGACCCCACCGCTAAGGGAAAAAGTTTCTTCCTATTTACCTTATCTATGCCCCTCATAATATTGTATACCTCAAACAGGTCTCCCCTCAGCCTTCTCTGCTCTAAGGAAAACAACCCTAGCTTATCCAGTTTCTCTTCATAGCTGAAATGCTCCAGCCCAGGCAACACCCTGGTGAATGCACCCTCTCCAGTGCAATCACATCCTTCCTATAGTGTGGTGACCAGAACTGTACACAATACTCCAGCTGCTGCCTAATTAGCGTTTTATACAGCTCCGTCATACCTCCCTGCTCTTATATCCTATGCCTCGGCTAATAAAGGCAAGTATCTCATAGGCCTTCCTAACCACTTTATCTACCTGTGCTGCTGCCTTCAGTGATCTATGGACAAGTACACCAAGGTCTCTCTGACCCTTTGTACTTCCTAGGGTCCTACCATCTATTGTATATTCCCTTGCCTTGTTAGTCCTCCCAAAATGCATCAACTCACACCTCTCAGGATTAAATTTCCTTTCTTTGACATTTCTACCAGAAGGATGTGGAGGTTTTGGAGAGGGTACAGAAGGTGTTTACCAGGATGTTGCCTGATCTGGAGGGTATTAGCTATGAGGAGAGGTTGGATAAACTCGGATTATTTTCACTGGAACGACGGAGGTGGAGGGGCGACATGATAGAGATTTACAAAGTTATGAGCGGCATGGACAGAGTGGATAGTCAGAAGCTTGGGTGGAAGATTCAGTTACTAGGCGACATAGGCTTAAGGTGCAAGGGGCAAAGTTTAGAGAGGATGTGCGAGGCATGTTTTTTACACATCGGGTGGTGAATGCCTGGAACTTGCTGCTGGGGGAGGTGGTGGAAGCAGATACGATAGCGACGTTTAAGAGGCATTTTGACAAATACATGAATAAGAACAAAAAAGAACAAAGAACAGTACAGCACAGGAACAGGCCATTCAGTTGTTCCAAGCGAGGAATTGAGTAGCAGTCTGTCTTTGTTACTGCATTAACTTTTCTGTAGTCTATACAGAGTCTAGTTGAACCATTAGGTTTATGCACTAATACAACTTGTGAACTCCAGTTGCTTTGACTGGGTTCTAATTAGGTGGTCCTCCAGCATGTATTGGATTTCTGCTTTTACCTGGGCCTGTTTTTCTGGACTTAAGCAGTAAGGATGCTGTTTTTTGGAACAGATTCCCCTACATCCACATCATGTGTGGCTAAGGTTGTACATTCTAGTTTATCCCTAAAGACTCTTTCAAATGCTGTGAGTAGCCTTATTATGCTACTCAGTTCCTCACTTGGAACAACTGGGAGGCTCTGTTTGGAAGCTTGCAGTCAGCTGATTTGGTGATAAATTTTGTGGAAAAATTTAAAAGCCAGAATGCCAGACTAAATATGAAAGTATAGTGTTCAATCTCTCTAGCAAATCAGTATGAACTAACCAGATAGTAGGAGGTTCAATTTGAGAATTATCTAGGCCTCCTTCTGCCTCATCCTCACTATCCCTTTCAGCCTTCACTGTCCCTACTACCTGATATACCTGTGCTTGCTTGTCCTCCTCCCGGCAATAATATTGTTTCAACATATTGATATGATTCAGCCGACTCTTTTTGCAGCGATCTGTGGTGTCAATCAAATAATTTACTTCCCCAATTCTCTTGACCACTTTAAATGGACCACTGAACCATGCTTTCAATGGTTCACCCTGTAAAGGCAGTAATACTAACACTTCATCCCCTGGTTGAAATGTTCGTCTCTTGGCATGCTTGTCAGCCCATTTCTTCATCGTTATTTGGGAAGCTTTAAGATATTTCTGAGCCACTTTGCAGGCTCTCGTGATCTGTTCCCAGAATGTGGATACATAGTCTAGCACAGAAGATTCATCCCTCTGTTCCAAAATCCTTCCTTTAATTAGTTTTAGAGGACCTCTTATCTCATGTCCAGAAACGAATTTAAAGGGATGAAAACCTGCAGATTCATTCAGTCAATCCCGAGTGACGAACAAAGAAATTCTAGCCCTTTATTCCATTTATGGGAATATTCATAACAGTACGCCCTGATCATTGTTTTTGAGGATCTGATGGTGCTGTTCTAAAGCTCCTTGTGTCTGTGGGTGGTCTGCTGAAGATTTTAGCTGTGTTGTACCTAAACTACCCATAACTTCCTGAAAGATTTTACACTTAAAATTGGAACCTTATCTGACTGAATCTCAATTGGTAATTCATATCTAGTGAAGAACTGGGTTAACTTCTCTACCACTACCTTAACAGAAATTGTTCTCAAGGGAATGGCCTCTGGTAACCGAGTAGCCATATCCATGATAGTGAGTATATATTGGTGTCCTGCTTTTGTCTTCAGTAAAGGTCCTACACAGTCTACCAACACCCTCCTAAATGGCTCCCAATGACTGGTATGGGACTTCGAGGTGCCAGTTTTATGGTAGGTTGCGGTTTTCCCACAATCGGACACATATGGCACATTTTACAAAACTACACCACGTTATTGAAAAGACCGGGCCAGTAAAAATGTTGACCGATATGTGCTTTGTTCTTCTGGATTCCCACATGTCCCGCCATAGATTTTCGTGCGGTATCCTTAATAGTTCCTAGCGATACTTCGGCGGTACCACTATCAGATGAACTACTGTCCATTCTTCGTCTGCAGGTCGATGAGGAGGTCTCCACTTCCTCATCAGAATCCCATTTTTAATATAATAGCCTTCTGGAACTCCTTTTGCCTCAGCTTCTGTTAGAGCTTATTGTGTCACTTTATTTAACTCTGGATCAGCTTGCTGAGCCGTGATCAGAGAAGACTTATGAAATATTTCCTTTGGATTATTCAAATCCCCAAAGAAAGTTTCAGATATTTGGCGATCTGACGATGGTGCCAACTTTACCTCCGACAATGGAACTTGTTTAGCCATTGCTCGGGTTACTACACATGAAAGAAAAGCTCCTGGAATCTTTTCCTGTAACTGTTCTCATGGAGTCATAGAGCACAGAAACAGGTCCTTCGGCCAATTGTGTCCATGCTGGCCATCAAGCACCTAACTACTCTAATCCATTTTCCAGGCACTTGGACGGTAGCCTTGTATGCTATGGCGTTTCAAGTACTCATCTAAATACTTCTTAAATGTAGTGAGGGTTCCTGCCTCTACCACCCCTTCAGGCAGTGCATTCCAGATTCCAACCACCCTCTGGGTGAAAACATTTTTCCTCAAATCCCCTCTAAACCTCCTGCCCCTTACCTTAAATCTATGCCCCCGGGTTATTGACACCTCTGCTAAGGAAAAAGTTTTTTCCTATCTACCCTATCTATGCCCCTCATATTTTTGTATACCTCAATCAGGTCCCCCCTCAGCCTTCTCTGCTCTAAGGAAAACAACCCTTTTCAGTCTCACTTCATAGCTGAAATGCTCCAGCCCAGGCAACATCCTGGAGAAGCACCCTCTCCAGTGCAATCACATCCTTCCTATAGTGTGGCGACCAGAACTGTACACAGTACTCCAGCTGTGGCCTAGCTAGCATTTTATACAGCTACATCATAACCTCCCTGCTCTTATATTCTATGCCTCAGCTAATAAAGGCAATTATCCCATATGCCTTCCTAACCACCTTATCTACCTGTGCTGCTGCCTTCAGTGATCTATGGACAAGTACACCAAGGTCCCTCTGACCCTCTGCACTTCCTAGGGTCCTACCATCCATTGCATATTCCCTTGCCTTGTTAGTCCTCCCAAAATGCATTACCTCATACTTCTCAGGATTAAATTCCATTTGCCACTGCTCTGCCCATCTTAACAGCCCATCTATATCGCCCTGGAATCTAAGGCTTTCCTCCTCACGATTTAAGACACCACCAATTTTCATGTCGCCTGCGAACTTACTGATCATACCTTCTATATTCACATCTAAATCATTAATGTACACTACAAACAGCAAGGGTCCCTGTGGATCCCTGTGGTACACCACTGTTCACAGGCTTCCACTCAGAAAAACAACCCTCGACCATCACCCTCTGCCTCCTGCCACATAGCCAATTTTGGATCCAATTTGCCAAATTGCCCTGGATCCCATGGGCTCTAACCTTCTTAACCAATCTCCCATGTGGGACCTTATCAAAAGCCTTACTGAAGTCCATGTAGACTACATCAACTGCTTTACCCTCATCTACACATCTAGGCACCGCCTCAAAAAATTCTATCAAATTTGTCAGACAGGATCTCCCCTTGACAAAGCCATCCAATAGTTTCCCAACCACTGATGTTAAACTCAATGGCCTGCAATTACGTGGTTTATCCCTGCTACCCTTCTTGAATAACGGTACCACATTCGCTGTCCTCCAGTCCTCTGGCCCCTTTCCTATGGCCAGAGGGGATTTGAAAATTTGTGTCAGAGCCTCTGCTATCTCCTCCCTTGCCTCACATATCAGCCTGGGATATATCTCATCTGGGCCTGGGGATTTATCCACTTTTAAGTCTGCTAAAACTGCTAATACCTCCCCGCTTTCAGTGCTAATTTGCTCACGTATATCACAATCCCCCTCCCTGATCTCTGCACGTACATCATCCTTCTCCATAGTGAACACAGATGAAAAGTAATCATTCGAAAGCTCACCTACGTCCTCCGGCTCCACACACAGATTGCCACTTTGGTCCCTAATGGGCCCTACTCTTTCCCTGGTTATCCTCTTGCCCTTAATGTGCTTATAAAACACCTTGTGATTTTCCTTTATCTTGTCCGCCAGTGTTTTTCATGTCCTCTCTTCACTCTCCTCATTACTTTTTTAAGTACCCCCCCCCACCCCCGACACTCTCTATACTCCTCTGTCTCTTTAACTTCACTTGGTTTTTCCATGACTATTGGAGAAGCTACTACTTTCGCTCCGGCCAAATCATTCTCCGGGAGTAGGTCAACTGCATCTACTGGCAAACTTTGGACAACTCCTACAGTATCATTCCAGATATTAGATCACACTCTAGGTGCCCCCATTTCAAAGGTAAATATATACCCCTTCCCTATACCATTCACTAAAACCTTTGCATTCAATGTGCACTCTGCTGGTAAAGTTATGCCTTTCCCCAGCAAGAGAGTTTGGCTGGCTCCTGTATCACTAAGTATAACTATAGGTTTACCTGCCTCTCTTGAGGGATAAGGAGTTACTTTTCCTTTTGACAAGAATTCCCTATAACTGTCTTATTCACAACCCCTGCACTCATAGTGGTTTTTGTACTTGACCTTACAGCTGCAGTCAGAGCTACAACCTGATCTGCTGTACTCTCAGTCAGGGCTCCGTTTTCTGCATTGGTTTTGTGCACACCAATAAGTCATAGAACATAGAACGGTACAGCACAGTACAGGCCCTTCGGCCCACGATGTTGTGCCGAACCTTTAACCTACTCTAGGATCAAACTACCTACATACCCTTCATTCTACTATCATCCATGTACCTATCCAAGAGTCGCTTAAATGTCCCTAATGTATCTGCTTCTACTACCACCGCTGGCAGCGCATTCCACGCACCCACCACTCTCTGTGTAAAGAACCTACCTCTGACATCTCCCCGAAACCTTCCTCCAATCACCTGAAAATTATGCCCCCTGGTGATAGCCCTTTCCACCCTGGGAAAAAGTCTCTGGCTATCCACTCTATCTATGCCTCTCATCATCTTGTACCCCTCTATCAAGTCACCTCTCATCCTTCTTCGCTCCAATGAGAAAAGCCCCAGCTCCCTCAACCTTTCTTCGTAAGACATGCCCTCCAGTCCAGGCAGCATCCTGGTAAATCTCCTCTGCACCCTCTCTAAAGCTTTCACATCCTTCCTATAATGAGGCGACCAGAACTGAACACAATATTCCAAGTGTGGTCTAACCAGGGCTTTATAGAGCTGCAGCATAACCTCGCGGCTCTTAAACTCAATCCCCCTGTTAATGAAAGCCAACACACCATACGCTTTCTTAACAACCCTATCAATTTGGGTGGCAACTTTGAGCGATCTATGGACATGGACCATACCATACTATACCAGTATTCTGCATGAAAATGTCACACCTTGTGACAATGGTAACATTTAAGTTTGCAGACCTCACTTCCATCCTCAGCACCTTCCTTTCTGGCCTGAGGAGGAGATCTTGGGACATTTCCACCAATCTAGTTGAGCGAGACCATAATATGATAGAATGCTTCATCAAGATGGAGAGTGATGTAGTTGATTCTGAGACTAGGGTCCTGAATCTTAATAAAGGAAACTACGAAGGTATGAGGTGCGAGTTGGCTATGATGGATTGGGAAACGTTACTTAAAGGGATGACGGTGGATAGGCAATGGCAAACATTCAAAGAGCGCATGGATGAACTGCAACAATTGTTTATTTCTGTCTGGCGCAAAAGAAAACGGGAAAGGTAGCCAAACCATGGCTTACAAGGGAAATTAGAAATAGCATTAGATCCAAGGAAGAGGCATATAAATTCGCAAGAAAAAACAACAGACCTGAGGATTGGGAGCAGTTTAGAATTCAGCAAAGGAGGACCAAGGGATTGATTAAGAAGGGGGAAATAGAGTACGAGAGTAAGCTTGCGGGGAACATAAAAACTGACTGTAAAAGTTTCTATAGGTATATGAAGAGAAAAAGATTGGTGGAGACAAATGTAGGTCCCTTACAGTCAGAAACAGGGGAATTTATTATGGGGAACAAAGAAATAACTGACCAACTAAATGCATACTTTGGTTCTGTCTTCACAGAGGAGGATACAAATATCATACCAGAAATGTTGGGGAACACAGAACTTAGTGAGAGAGAGGAACTGAAGGAAATCAGTATTAGTAGAGAAATGGTGTTGGGGAGATTGATGGGATTGAAGGCCGATAAATCACCAGGGCCTGATGGTCTGCATCCCAGAGTACTTAAGGAAGTGGCCCTAGAAATAGTGGTGGTCATCTTCCAAGATTCTATAGACTCTGGAACAGTTCCTACAGATTGGAGGGTAACTAATGTAACACCACTATTTAAAAAGAGAGGTAGAGAGAAAACAGGGAATTATAGACCAGTCAGCCTGACGTCGGTAGTGGGGAAAATTCTACAGTCCATTATCAAAGATTTTATAGCAGAGCACTTGGAGAACAATGGTAGAATCGGACAGAGTTAGCATGGATCTGCGAAAGGGAAATCATGCTTGACAAATCTACCAGAATTCTTCAAGGATGTAATGAGTAGAGTTGATGAGGGGGAGCCAGTGGATGTGGTTTATTTGGACTTTCAGAAGGCTTTCGACAAAGTCCCGCATAAGAGATTAGCGTGTAAAATTAAAGCGCATGGGATTGGGGGTAATGCATTGCAATGGATAGAAAATTGGTTGGCAGACAGGAAACAACATAGAAACATAGGAAATAGGAGCAGGAGTAGGCCATTCGGCCCGTCGAGCCTCTCTGCCATTCATTATGATCATGGCTGATCATCCAACTCAGTAACCCGTTCCTGCTTTCGCCCCATACCCTTTGATCCCTTTAAACCCAAGAATCACAGAATCACAGAATAATACAGTGCAAAAGAGGCCCTTCGGCCCATCGAGTCTGCACCGATGCATTAAAGACACCTGACCTGTCTACCTAATCCCATTTGCCAGCACTTGGCCCATAGCCTTGAATGTTATGACGTGCCAAGTGCTCATCCAGGTACTTTTTAAAGGATGTGAGGCAACCTGCCTCTACCACCCTCCCAGGCAGTGCATTCCAGACCATCACCACCCTCTGGGTAAAAAAGTTTTTCCTCAAATCCCCCTTAAACCTCTTGCCCCTCACCTTAAACTTGTGTCCCCTCGTAACTGACCCTTCAACTAAGGGGAACAGCTGCTCCCTATCCACCCTGTCCATGCCCCTCATAATCTTGTACACCTTGATCAGGTCACCCCTCAGTCTTCTCTGCTCCAGTGAAAACAACCCAAGCCTTTCAACCTCTCTTCATAGCTTAAATGTTCCATCCCAAGCAACATCCTGGTGAATCGCCTCTGCGAAGAGCTATATCTAACTCCTTCTTGAAAACATACAATGTTTTGGCCTCAACTGCTTACTGTGGTAGTAAATTCCACAGGCTGACCACTCTCTGCGTGAAGAGATTTCTCCTCATCTCAGTCCCAAAAGGTTTACCCTGTATCCTTAGACTATGACCCCTGGTACTGGACTCCCCCACCATCGGGAACATCCTTCATGCATCTACCCTGTCAAGTCCTGTTAGAATTTTATAGGTTTCTATGCGAATCTCTCCTCACTCTTCTGAACTCCAGCGAATATAATCCTAACCGACTCAATCTCTCCTCATACGTCAGTCCCCCCATCCCAGGAATCAGTCTGGTAAACCTTCGTTGCACTCCCTCTATAGCAATAATATCCTTCCTCAGATAAGGAGACCAAAACTGCATACTATATTCCTGGTGTGGCCCCACCAAGGCCCTGTATATTTATTTTTATTATTAATTTCGAGATGCAGCACTGAAACAGGCCCTTCCCTCCCACCAAGTCTGTGCAGACCATCAACCACACATTTATACTAATCCTACTTTAATCCCAGTACCCTCTCACACCCCCACAATTCTCCTACCTACACTAGGGGCAATTTATAATGGCCAATTTACCTATCAACCTGCAGGTCTTTGGCTGTGGGGGGAAACCGGAGCACCCGACAAAAACCCACGCGGTCACAGGGAGAACTTGCAAACTCCGCACAGACAGTACCCAGAATCGAATCCGGGTCTCTGGAGCTATGAGGCCACGGTGCTAACGACTGCGCCACAGTGCCGCCCAGAATTGCAGCAAGACATCCCTGCTCCTGTACTTGAATCCTCTCGCTATGAAGGCCAACATACCATTTGCTTTTTTTACCGCCTGTTGGACCTGCATGCTTACCTTCAGTGACTGGTGTACGAGAACACCCAGGTCTCATTGCATATTCCCCTCTCTCAGTTTATAGCTGTTCAGATAATAATCTATCTTCCTGTTTTTGCTACCAAAGTGGATAACCTCACATTTATCCACATTATACTGCATCTGCCATGCATTAGCCCACTCACTCAACTTGTCCAAATCACCCTGAAGCCTCTCTGCATCCTCCTCACAACTCACCCTCCCACCCAGTTTTGTGTCATCTGCAGATTTGTTTAGTTCCATCATCTAAATCATTAATATACATTGTGAATAGCTGGGGTCCTAGCACTGATCCCTGCGCTACCCCACTAGTTACTGCCTGCCATTTGGCAAAAGACCCATTTATCCCTACTCTTTGTTTCCTGTCTGCCAACCAATTTTCTATCCATCGCAATACACTACCCCCAATCCCATGCACTTTAATTTTACACGCTAATCTCTTATGTGGGACTTTGTCGAAAGCCTTCTGAAAGTTCAAATAAACCACATCCACCGGCTCCTCGTCATCAACTCTACGAGTTACATCCTCAAAGAATTCTAGTAGATTTGACAAGCATGATTTCCCTTTTGTAAACCATGCTGACTCTGCCCCATTCTGCCACTGTTCTCTAAGTGCTCTGCTATAAAATCTTTGATAATGGACTCTAGAATTTTCCCCACTACCGACGTCAGGCTGACTGGTCTATAATTCCTTGTTTTCTCTCTACCTCCACTTTTAAATAGTGGGGTTACATTAGCTACCCTCCAATCTGTAGGAACTGTTCCAGAGTCTATAGAATCTTGGAAGATGACCACCAATGCATCCACTATTTCTAGGGCCACTTCCTTAAGTACTCTGGGATGCAGACCATCAGGCCCTGGGGATTTATCGGCCTTCAATCCCATCAATTTCCCCAACACCATTTCTCTACTAATACAGATTTCCTTCAGTTCCTCTCTCTCACTAAGTTCTGTGTTCCCCAACATTTCTGGTATGATATTTGATGTCCTCCTTTGTGAAGACAGAACCAAAGTATGCATTTAGTTGGTCAGCCATTTTTTTGTTCCCCATAATAAATTCCCCTGTTTCTGACTGTAAGCGACCTACATTTGTCTTCACCAACCTTTTTCTCTTCACATACCTATAGAAACTTTTGTTGCAGTTCATCCATGCGCTCTTTAACTGTTTGCCATTGCCTATCCACCGTCATCCCCTTAAGTAACGTTTCTCAATCCATCACAGCCAACTCGCGCCTCATACCGTCGTAGTTTCCTTTACTAAGATTCAGGACCCTTGTCTCAGAATCAACTGCATCACTCTCCATCTTGATGAAGAATTCTATCATATTATGGTTGCTTATCCCCAAGGGTCTCACATCACTAGATGGTCAATTATTCCTCTCTCATTACACAATACCCAGTCTAGGTGGCCTGTTCTCTAGTTGTTTCCTCAACGTATTGGTCCAGAAAACCATCCCGTATACACTCCAAGAATTCTTCCTCTATGGTATTGTGACTGATTTGATTTGCCCAATCTATATGCAGATTAAATTCACCCATAATTACAGATGTTCCTTTATCGCATGCATCTCTAATTTCCTGTTTAATGCCATTCCCAACATCACCACTACAGTTTGGGGGTCTATATACAACCCCCACTCATGATTTTTGCTCCTTAGTGTTTCTCAGCTCTACCCATACAGATTCCACATCGTCAGAGCTAATATCCTTCCTCACTATTGTGTTAATTTCCTCTTTAACCAGCAATGCAACTCCACCGCCTTTTGCTTTTTGTCTGTCCTTCCTAAATACTGATCATCCCTGGATGTTCATTTCCTATCCCTGGTCACCTTGCAGCCATGTCTCCGTAATCCCGACTATATCATTCCCGTTTACATCTATTTGTGCGATTAATTCATCCAGTTTATTGTGAATGCTCCCTGCGTTAAGGCACAAAGCCTTTAACATTACTTGTCCCCTTCCCACTATTTTTAACTGTGGCCCTGTTTAATTCTGGCCCTTGATTTCTCTGCCTATCACTTTTCTTATTCCCCTTACTGTCATTTGTTCTTGTCTTTGATCTCTCTTCCTCTGACTCCTTGCAAAGGTTCCCATCCCCCTGCCATTTTAGTTTAAACCCTCCCCAACCACTCGAGCAAATACTCCCCCTAGGCCATCAGTCCCGGTCCTGCCTAGTTGTAACCCGTCAAGTTTGTACTGGTCCCACCTCCCCCAGAACTGGTCCCAATGTCCCAGGAATCTAAAACCCTCCCCCTCACACCATCTCTTCAGTCACGTATTCATCTGATATATCCTGCTATTTCTACTCTGACCAGCATGTGGCACTGGTAGTAATCCTGAGATCACTACCTCTGAGGTCCTACTTTTCAACTTACTTCCTAGCTCCCTATATTCTGCTTTTAGGACCTCATCCTTTTTTTTACCACGAGTAGGAATAAATGGATCTTTTTCCGAATGGCAGGCAGTGACTAGTGGGGTACCGCAGGGATCGGTGCTAGGCCCCCAGCTATTCACAGTATACATTAATGATTTAGATGAGGGAACTAAATGTAATATCTCCAAATATGCAGATGACACAAAACTGGGAGGGAGGGTGAGTTGTGAGGAGGATGCAGTGAGGCTTCAGGGTGATTTGGACAAGTAGAGTGAGTGGGCAAATGCATGGCAGATGCAGTATAATGTGGATAAATATGAGGTTATCCACTTTGGTAGCAAAAACAGGAAGGCAGATTATTATCTGAATGGCTATAAACTGAGAGAGGGGAATGTGCAACGAGATCTGGGTGTTCTCGTACACCAGTTGCTCAAAGTAAGCATGCAGGTGCAACAGGCGGTAAAAAAGGGAAATGGTATGTTGGCCTTCATAGCAAGAGGATTCGAGTACAGAAGCAAGGATGTCTTGCTGCAATTATACAGGGCCTTGGTGAGGCCACACCTGGAATATTGTGTGCAGTTTTGGTCTCCTTATCTGAGGAAGGATGTTCTTGCTATTGAGGGAGTGCAGTGAAGGTTTACCAGAGTGATTCCTGGGATGGCGGGACTGACGTATGAGAAGAGATTGAGTCGGTTAGGATTATATTCGCTGGAGTTCAGAAGAGTGAGGGGGGATTCTCATAGAAACCTATAAAATTCTAACAGGACTTGACAGGGTAGATGCAGGAAGGATGTTCCCGATGATGGGGGTGTCCAGAACCAGGGGTCATAGTCTAAGGATGTGGGGTAAACCTTTCAGGACTGAGATGAAGAGACATTTCTTTACCCAGAGAGTGGTGAGCCTGTGGTATTCACTACCACAGAAGCAGTTGAGGCCAAAACATTGTATGTTTTCAAGAAGGATTTAGATAGAGCTCTTGGGGTGAAAGGGATCAAAGAATATGGGGGGATAGCGGGAACAGGTTACTGAGTTGGATGCTGAGTCTAAGCCATGATCGTGATGAATGGCGGAGCTGGCTCGAAGGACCAAATGGCCTACTCCTGCTCCTATTTTCTATGTTTCTATGTTTGTATCCTTCTTGTCCCCTGCTACTTGCCTTCCTTTCACCCTCCAACCTTCTATCCTTCTCAGGTTTGTGGGGGTGACATACAAAGGGTTTGGACTTATACACAAGCTCATAATCATCAGCAATTTCCACTGCTTGTCTGGCCATTGAAACCTTTTGGTTCTCTACGTAGATTCTTCCTAACGGAGGGAATGAATTTTTAAATTCTTCCAGGAGAATTAGTTCCCTAAGGTTCTCATACATGGTTTCCATGTTTAGTGCCCATATCCAACGATCAAAATTAATTTGCTTTACCCTCTCAAATTCTATGTAAGTCTGCCTAGACAGCGTCTGGAAGTTCTGAAATTTCTGTCAGTAAGCTTCAGGGACTAACTCATACACAGCGAGAATAGCCTTTGTTGCCATCTTATAATCTGCAGAAGCCTCCTTCAATAGCTCATGAGCTCTGCCCATCAACCTGCTTTGTATAAGCAGTGTCCAGCTTTCCCTCAGCCACTTCATCTGTTTGGTTATCTTTTCAAAAGCAATGAAAAATGCCTCTACATCCCTTTCCTTAAATTTCGGGAGGGATTTTACAAATTTACACAGCTCTCCACTGGGTCCTGAACTGGAAACAGGTTTTTCCCCACCAGAATTTTCACTGGAGTCAAGACCGCTTTTTTTTACTTAGTTACAGCTTTCTAATCTGGTATTCCCTTTCTCTCTCCTTTTCCTCTCTATTAAGTTCAGGTTTTTTATTGTCAAATCTCTTTCAAGCTCAAGCTCAAGTTTTTTTTTATTTCCATTGCTTTCTCCTGCTCAAGTTTTCTCATTTCTATTTCTTTTTCTTTGTCAAGTTCAAGCTGCCTCATCTGTAACTGTAGTTTAGCTAATTCAACTGCACTACCCTCTTGTTTGCTGTCTTCCTCCAATTTCAAATGCTGTGCTATAAATTCAATTACGTCTGCTTTCTTAGCTCCTGGTTTTAACTTTAACAGCAACAGTTCTGCCAAATCCTTTAGTCTAACTTTGGTTAAGTTCCTCAAATCGCTCAAGGATACATCCTCCTTCCCCATAAAGGTCACAGCAACTGTTAAAGACATTCCGGTAGAGTAAATTTAATTCTATTGCACAA
Source organism: Heterodontus francisci (assembly GCF_036365525.1). Lineage (NCBI taxonomy): Eukaryota > Metazoa > Chordata > Chondrichthyes > Heterodontiformes > Heterodontidae > Heterodontus > Heterodontus francisci. The sequence goes on from NC_090408.1 coordinate 4,740,221, forward strand.
GAAACCTGGTTCTTTTTTATTTTTTATTTTTCCGATTAATATTACCCCACTCACGATTGTACGTCGTCGGCATTGGGTTTATCCCGGAAAGAGAGCCTCCAATTAGTGTTCCGATCGAGGGGAGAGGAGTGCACTGTTTATTCTAGTCCCACTTCTCCACAGGTCACAACATAAATTTTAAATTTTCCTTCTTACTAATACAGTCAATCATATACTCCATTTTTCCCAGGATAGAACACACTAACCAGGTTTCTTTAATGAACAACAAAATTATCAGTTTATTATAGAACGAATCTTAACTAGTCATGAAGTAAAGCACAGTTTTAAATTTAAATTCAGATTTAACACAGATTTAAATTTTAAAGTCCCCAAACACACACACAGACACCCATTGATACACCAGTTAACTGGAAAAAAGAAAGGGATTTTTTTTTAATTCAGAGCTCTGTTACAGACAGAAAAAAAAACACTTGGGCTGATTACTTGCTCATTTTTGAAGGAAACAGCAGTTGTTCCAAAACAGGCATATAGTCTAATCTCTGAGTACACATAGACAGGTCACTGGGATCTTTTAGAACAGTTCTTTTCAGGCAGTTTTGAGAATTAATGTAGCAGGCTTTCTTCAAAGACAGGAGACAAGATGAATTGACAAAGTGAACTTCTCAGGGTCTTTCAGAGAGTTGCTGGAAAGCTAGCTGGGTTGTGGTCTTCTCTCCTTCGTTGACACTTCTTCAGTAGCAGGCTAACTTTATCAGCCACTCACTCCAGAAGGTAAAACACACTGACACTACAACCAAAAGCCTGCAAGTTTTTCTGCCCTCTCAGCTGCTTCCTGGCTTGTCCTATCAGGGGACATGTGACTGACTTCTCTGCCCACATCTTCCCCTTTTACCAGGGTTTCTGTTCTACTTTAACTTGAGTCATATGACAACTAGTAAACATTGTTGCCAAACCAGTTCTTTCAGTGTCCCCTTGATGACTCTCTTGAAAAAACTGGTCCAACATTTATTCAGTTTGACTATGAATTCTTAAAAAAAATTAACAAAAAAAATCACTTCCATAACAAAGGATATTATTTCCATAGAGGGAGTATAACAAAGGTTCACCAGACTCGTTCCCAGGATGGCAGGACTGTCCTATGAAGAGAGGTTGGAGAAACTGGGCCTGCATTCTCTACAGTTTCGAAGAATGAGAGATGATCTCATTGAAACCTACAAAATACTTAAAGGGATAGACAGGGTAGATGCAGCTAAGATGTTTCCCCTGGTTGGGGAGTCTCGAACCAGGGGACACAATTTCAAAATAAGGGGGAAGCCACTTAGGACTGAGAAGAGGAAAAATGTCTTTACTCAGAGGGTTATGAATCTTTGGATTCTCTATTCCAGAGGGCTGTGGAAGAAGAGATCGACAGATTTCTAAACACCAATGACATAAAGGGATATGGGGATAGTGTGAGAAAAAGGTATTGAAGTGAATGATCAGCCATGATCGTATTGAATGGTGGAGCAGGCTCGATGGGCTGAATGGCCTACTCCTGCTCCATGTTCCTATGTCTGTTGATTGTTTGGGGATTTGATGGGGCTCAGTTTGTGTATTGTTTGGAGTTTGATGGGGTTCCAGGTGTTTATTGTTTATGGGTTTGATGGGGTTCAGAGTTTTGTATTTTGGGGGGATTTGATGGGGTTCAGTGTCGGTGGTTTCACACTGTGCAGGGCCTCTGGAGGCATTTTTCAGTTTGGACATTGGGAGGGGTTTTTGGACATTGACAATATGATAAAACAGGCTCTGGCCAAAGTGGACTGGGAGCAGCTACTTGTAGGAAAGACTACATCAGCTACTTCAAAGAGGAAATAGTGAGAGTTCAGGGCCAACATGTTCCCGCTAAGGTGAAGGGTAGGATCAACAAGTCCAGGGAACACTGGATGTCAAAGGATATAGAGGATTGGATAAGGGAAAAAAAGGAAGCGTATGGCAGATTCAGTGCACTGAAAACAGCTGAGACTCTAGAGGAGTATAGAAAGTGTAGGGGGGGTACTTAAAAAAGTAATTAGGAGAGTGACGAGTGGACATGAAAATAAAAAGTGGGCAAGATAAAGGAAAATCCAAAGGCATTTTATAAATATATTAAGTGCAAGAGGATAACCAGGGTAGGGCCCATTGGGGACCAAAGTGGCAATCTGTGTGTGGAGCTGGAGGACATAGGTGAGGTTTTAAATGATTACTTTTCATCTGTGTTCACTATGGAGAAGGACAATGTAGGTGTAGAGATCAGGGAGGGGGATTGCGATATACTTGAACATATTAGTATTGAAAGGGAGGAAGTATTAGCTGTTTAAGTGGGCTTAAAAGTGGATAAATCCCCAGGCCCAGATGAGATGTATTCAAAGAGGAAATAGTGAGAGTTCAGGGCTGTTATGTGAGGCGAGGGAGGAGATAGCAGGGGCTCTGACACAAATCTCGGTACTGCCTGTGTGGAGTTTGCAAGTTCTCCCTGTGTTTGCGTGGGTTTCCTCCGGGTGCTCCGGTTTCCTCCCACATGCCAAAGACTTGCAGGTTGATAGGTAAATTGGCCATTAGCAATTGCCCCTAGTGTAGGTACGTGGTAGGGAAATATAGGGACAGGTGGGGATGTGGTAGGAATATGGGATTAGTGTAGCATTAGTATAAATGGGTGGTTGATGGTCGGCACAGACTCGGTGGGCCGAAGGGCCTGTTTCAGTGCTGTATCTCTAAACTAAACTAAACTAAATTTTCAAATCCTCTCTGGCCACAGGAAAGGGGCCAGAGGACTGGAAGACAGTGAATGTGGTACCATTTTTCAAGAAGGATATCAGGGATAAACCAGGTAATTACAGGCCAGTGAGTCTAACATCAGTGGTTGGGTAACAATTGGAAAAAATTCTGAGAGACAGGATTAACCAGGATTAATCTCCATTTGGAGAGGCAGAGATTAATCAGGGATAATCAGCATGGCTTTGTTCGGAGGAGATCGTGCCTAACTAACTTGATTGAATTTTTTGAGGCGGTGCCTAGATGTGTAGATGAGGGTAAAGCAGTTGATGTAGTCTCCATGGACTTCAGTAAGGCTTTTGATAATGTCCCGCATGGGAGATTGGTTAAGAAGGTATAGAAGGGCAAGATTGGTTAAGAAGGGATCCAGGGCAATTTGGCAAATTGGATCCAAAATTGGCTAAGTAGCAGGAGGCAGAGGATGATGGTCGAGGGTTGTCTTTGCGAGTGGAAGCCTGTGACCAGTGGTGTACCACAGGGATCCACATGGACCCTTGCTGTTTGTAGTGTACATTAATGATTTAAATGTGAATATAGGAGGTATGATCAGTAAGTTCGCAGACGACAAGAAAATTGGTGGTGTCGTACATAGTGAGGAGGAAAGCCTTATATTACAGGACGATATAGATGGGCTGGTAAGATGGGCGGAGCAGTGGCAAATGGAATTTAATCCTGAGAAGTGTGAGGTGATGCATTTTGGGAGGAATAACAAGACAAGGGAATATACAATGGATGGTGGGACCCTCGGAAGTCCAGAGGGTCAGAGGGACCTTGGTGTACTTGTCCATAGATCACTGAAGGTAGCAGCACAGGTAGATAAGGTGATTCGGAAGACATATGGGATACTTGCCTTTATTAGCTGAGGCATAGAATATAAAGAGCAGGGAGGTTATGATGGAGCTGTATAAACACTGGTTAGGCCACAGCTGGAGTACTGTGTACAGATCTGGGCACCACACTATAGGAAGGATGTGATTGCACTGGAGAGGGTGCAGAGGAGATTCACCTGGGCTGGAGCGATTCAGCTATTAAGAGAGACTGGATAGGGTAGGGTTGTTTTCCTTGGAACAGAGAAGGTTGAGAGGGGACATGATTGAGGTATATGAAATTATGATGGGAATTGATAGGTTAGATAGGAAGACTTTTTCCCTTAGCGGAGAGGTCAATAACCAGGGGGTAAGGATTTAAGGTAACGGGCAGGCGGTTTAGAGTGGAGTTGAGGAAGAATTTTTCACCCAGAGGTTGGTTGGAATCTGGAACACACTGCCTGAAGGAGTGGTAGAGGCAGGAACACTCACAACATTTAAGAAGTATTTAGATGAGCAGTTGAAACGCCATAACATACAAGGCTACGGGCCAAGTGCTGGAAAATGGGATAAGAATAGATAGGTGCTTGACGTCCGGCACAGACAGGATGGGCCGAAGAGCCTGTTTGGCGCTTGAAACTCTGACTCGATGACGCTCTTGGGTGGGATTTCGGGCAATGGGCGGGATTTCGGGCAATGGGCGGGGTTTCGGGTACTGGGCGGGGTTTCAGGCAGTGGGCAGGGTTTCAGACAGTGGGCGGGGTTTTGGTCATGGGGCGGGGTTTCAGGCAGTGGGCGGGGTTTCGGTCATTGGGCGGGGTTTCAGCAGTGGGCGGGGTTTCAGGCAGTGGGTGGGGTATCGGTCATTGGGTGGGGTTTCAGCAGTGGGCGGGGTTTCAGGCAGTGGGCGGGGTTTCAGGCAGTGGGTGGAGTATCGGTCATTGGGCGGGGTTTCAGGCAGTGGGTGGGGTATCGGTCATTGGGCGGGGTTTCAGGCAGTGGGTGGGGTATCGGTCATTGGGCGGGGTTTCAGCAGTGGGCGGGGTTTCAGGCAGTGGGCGGGGTTTCAGGCAGTGGGTGGGGTATCGGTCATTGGGCGGGGTTTCAGGCAGTGGGCGGGGTATCAGTCATTGGGCGGGGTTTCAGCAGTGGACGGGGTTTCAGGCAGTGGGTGGGGGATCAGTCATTGGGCGGGGTTTCAGCAGTGGGCGGGGTATCAGTCATTGGGCGGGGTTTCAGCAGTGGACGGGGTTTCAGGCAGTGGGTGGGGGATCAGTCATTGGGCGGAGTTTCAGCAGTGGGCGGGGTATCAGTCATTGGGCGGGGTTTCAGCAGTGGGCGGGGTTTCAGGCAGTGGGTGGGGTATCGGTCATTGGGTGGGGTTTCAGCAGTGGGCGGGGTTTCAGGCAGTGGGCGGGGTTTCAGGCAGTGGGTGGGGTATCGGTCATTGGGAGGGGTTTCAGGCAGTGGGTGGGGTATCGGTCATTGGGCGGGGTTTCAGGCAGTGGGTGGGGTATCGGTCATTGGGCGGGGTTTCAACAGTGGGCGGGGTTTCAGGCAGTGGGCGGGGTTTCAGGCAGTGGGTGGGGTATCGGTCATTGGGCGGGGTTTCAGGCAGTGGGCGGGGTATCAGTCATTGGGCGGGGTTTCAGCAGTGGACGGGGTTTCAGGCAGTGGGTGGGGTATCGGTCATTGGGCGGGGTTTCAGGCAGTGGGTGGGGGAATCAGTCATTGGGCGGGGTTTCAGCAGTGGGCGGGGTTTCAGGCAGTGGGCGGGGTTTCAGGCAGTGGGTGGGGTATCGGTCATTGGGCGGGGTTTCAGGCAGTGGGTGGGGGAATCAGTCATTGGGCGGGGTTTCAGGACACGGGACGGGGCGGGGTTTCAGCAGTGGGCGGGGTATCAGTTATTGGGCGGGGTTTCAGGCAGTGGGCGGGGTTTCAGGACACGGGACGGGGCGGGGTTTCAGCAGTGGGCGGGGTATCAGTTATTGGGCGGGGTTTCAGGACACGGGACGGGGCGGGGTTTCAGTCATTGGGCGGGGTTTCAGCAGTGGGCGGGGTTTCATGCAGTGGGTGGGGGATCAGTCATTGGGCGGGGTTTCAGGACACGGGGCGGGGCGGGACGGGGCGGGGCGGGGCGGGGCGGGGTTTCAGGACACGGGGCGGGGTGTCGGTGTCGGTCTCAGGTTCCGCAGCGGTGATGGAGCTGTTGTTAATGCGGATCGGTTGCCTCGCGGCCCTGGCTCTGATCCCCGTCTTGTGCGGGCTCCTCCCGTTCTCACCCCCGCTCAGGCCGGCGGTAGCAGCAGGTCAGTATGGAGTGGGGGGTGTCTGGGGTTTTAGTCTGTCCCACGCAAGGTCTGGAGGATCCTATCTTGGACCCAACGCTCCCCTTGCACCTCCCCCTAACTCCTACTATTCCCCGACCCCCATTGCTTCCTCTTCGCCCTCTCCTCCTGACCAACCCCACCTCCCCCCTCCTAACTTCTTCGCTCCCCACTCCCCTCTGCTGCTCTTCCCCCCCCCCCACTCTACCCTCCCTCCCCCCCCCTCACACTGCCCTCCCTCCCTCCCCCCACTCTGCCCTCCTCCCTCTGTACTCTCCAGCCCCTGCCATTGCCTCTGTAAGTAAAATGTAAGAGATGTAAGATCAGTGAACAATGGAGAGTGGATGGCGTACAGCGTGAGTACGGGGAGGGGGGTAGTTGGATGGGCTATAGTGTGTTGGGGGGTGGGAGTTTTTTTAAATTCATTCATGGGATAAGTGCGTCAATGGCTATGCCAGCACTTACTGCCCATCCCTAATTGCCCTTGAGAAGGTGGTGCTGAGCTGCCTTCTTGAACCGCTGCAGTCCATTTGGGGTAGGTACACCCACAGTGCTGTTAGGAAGGGAGTTCCAGGATTTTGACCCAGCGACAGTGAAGGAACGGCGATATAGTTCCAAGTCAGGATGGTGTGTGACTTGGAGGCGAACTTGCAGGTAGTGGTGTTCCCATGTATTTGTTGCCCTTGTCCTTCTAGTTGGTAGAGGTCAAGGGTTGGAAGGGCTGTCGAAGGAGCCTTGGTGCATTGCTGCAGTGCATCTTGTAGATGATACACACTGTTGCCACTGTGCGTCGGTGGTGGACGGAGTGAATGTTTGTAGATGGGGTGCCAATCAAGCGGGCTGCTTTGTCCTGTATGGTGTCGAGCTTCTTGTGTGTTGTTGGAGCTGCACACATCCAGGCAAGTGGAGAGTATTTCATCACACTCCTGACTTGTGCCTTCTAGATGGTGGACAGGCTTTGGGGAGTCAGGAGGTGAGTTACTCACCTCAGGATTCCTAGCCTCTGACTTGCTCTTGTAGCCACTGTATTTATATGGCTACTCCAGTTCAGTTTCTGGTCAATGGTAGTTCCTAGGATGTTGATAGTGGGGGATACAGCGATGGTAATGCTGTTGAATGTCAAGGGGAGATGCTTAGATTCTCTCTTGTTGGAGATGGTCATTGCCTGGCACTTGTGTGGCGCGAATGTTACTTGCCATTTATCAGCCCAAGCCTGGATATTGTCCAGGTCTTGCTGCATTTCTACACGGTTTGCTTCAGTATCTGAGGAGTCACGAATGATGCTGAACATAGTGCAATCATCAGCGAACATCCCCACTTCTGACCTTATGATTGAAGGTAGGTCATTCATGAAGCAGCTGAAGATGGTTGGGCCTAGGACAGTTGGATGGGCTCTCATGTGTTGGGGGGTGAGAGTTGGATGGGCTATAGTGTGTTGGGGGGGTGGGAGTTGGATGGGGTATAGTGTGTTTGGGGATAGGGGGTTAGATGGAACATAGTGTGTTGCGGGGTGGGGGTTAGATGGGGTATAGTGTGTTGGGGGTGGGAGTTGGATGGGGTATAGTGTGTTGGGGGGGGTGGGAGTTGGATGGGGTATAGTGTGTTGGGGGGGTGGGAGTTGGATGGGGTGTAGTGTGTTGGGGGGGTGGGAGTTGGATGGGGTGTAGTGTGTTGGGGGGGTGGGAGTTGGATGGGGTATAGTGTGTTGGGGGGGGTGGGAGTTGGATGGGGTATAGTGTGTTGGGGGGGGTGGGAGTTGGATGGGGTATAGTGTGTTGGGGGGGTGGGAGTTGGATGGGATATAGTGTGCTGGGGGGGGTGGGAGTTGGATGGGGTAGAGTGTGTTGGATGGGAGGTGGATGGGGTAGAGTGTGTTGGATGGGGGGTGGAAGTTGGATGGGGTATAGTGTGTTGGGGGGGTGGGAGTTGGGTGGGGTATAGTGGGTGGGAGTTGGATGGGGTATAGTGTGTTGGGGGGTGAGAGTTGGATGGGGTATAGTGTGTTGGGGGGGTTGGGAGTTGGGTGGGGTATAGTGTGTTGGATGGGGTATAGTGTGTTGGGGGGGTTGGGAGTTGGGTGGGGTATAGTGTGTTGGATGGGGTATAGTGTGTTGGGGGGCCGGGAGTTGGATGGGGTATAGTGTGTTGGGGGGGGTGGGAGTTGGATGGGATATAGTGTGCTGGGGGGGGGGGGTGGGAGTTGGATGGGGTAGAGTGTGTTGGATGGGGGGTGGGAGGTGGATGGGGTAGAGTGTGTTGGATGGGGGGTGGAAGTTGGATGGGGTATAGTGTGTTGGGGGGGTGGAGTTGGGTGGGGTATAGTGGGTGGGAGTTGGATGGGGTATAGTGTGTTGGGGGGTGAGAGTTGGGTGGGGTATAGTGTGTTGGATGGGGTATAGTGTGTTGGGGGGCCGGGAGTTGGGTGAGGTATAGTGTGTTGGGTGGGGTATAGTGTGTTGGGTGGGGTATAGTGTGTTGGGGGGGGTGGGAGTTGGGTGGGGTATAGTGTGTTGCCGGGGGGTGGGAGTTGAGTGGGGTATAGTGTTTTGGATGGGGTATAGTGTGTTGGGGGGGGTGGGAGTTTGGTGGGGTATAGTGTTGGGGGGGATGGGAGTTGGGTGGGGTATAGTGTGTTGGGGGGGGTGGGAGTCGGCTGGGGTATAGTGTGTCGGCTGGGGTATAGTGTGTCGGCTGGGGTATAGTGTGTCGGGGGGGTGGGAGTTGGGTGGGATATAGTGTGGTGGGTGGGAGTTGGGTGGGGTATAGTGTGTTGGATGGGGTATAGTGTGTTGGGAGGGGTGGGAGTTGGGTGGGGTATAGTGTGTTGCCGGGGGGTGGGAGTTGGGTGGGATATTGTGTGTTGGGGGGGTGGGAGTTGGGTGGGATATAGTGTGTTGGGGGGGTGGGAGTTGGGTGGGATATAGTGTGTTGGGGGGGTGGGAGTTGAGGGGGGTATAGTGTGTTGGGGGGGTATAGTGTGTTGCGTGGGGTATAGTGGGTGGGAGTTGGGTGGGGTATAGTGTGTTGGATGGGGTATAGTGTGTTGGGAGGGGTGGGAGTTGGGTGGGGTATAGTGTGTTGCCGGGGGGTGGGAGTTGGGTGGGATATTGTGTGTTGGGGGGGTGGGAGTTGGGTGGGATATAGTGTGTTGGGGGGGTGGGAGTTGAGGGGGGTATAGTGTGTTGGGGGGGTATAGTGTGTTGCGTGGGGTATAGTGGGTGGGAGTTGGGTGGGGTATAGTGTGTTGGATGGGGTATAGTGTGTTGGGGGGCCGGCAGTTGGGTGGGGTATAGTGTGTTGGGTGGGGTATAGTGTGTTGGGTGGGGTATAGTGTGTTGGGTGGGGTATAGTGTGTTGGCGGGGTGGGAGTTGGGTGGGGTATAGTGTGTTGGGTGGGGTATAGTGTGTTGGGGGGGGGTGGAAGTTGGGTGGGGTATAGTGTGTTGCCGGGGGGTGGGATTTGGGTGGGGTATAGTGTGTTGGATGGGGTATAGTGTGTTTGGGGGGGGGGTGGGAGTTGGGTGGGGTATAGTGTGTTGGGGGGGATGGGAGTTGGGTGGGGTATAGTGTGTTGGGTGGGGTATAGTGTGTTGGGTGGGGTATAGTGTGTTGGGGGGGTGGGATTTGGGTGGGGTATAGTGTGTTGGATGGGGTATAGTGTGTTGGGGGGGGTGGGAGTTGGGTGGGGTATAGTGTGTTGGGGGGGATGGGAGTTGGGTGGGGTATAGTGTGTTGGGTGGGATATAGTGTGTTGGGTGGGGTATAGTGTGTTGGGAGGGGTGGGAGTTGGGTGGGGTATAGTGTGTTGCCGGGGGGTGGGAGTTGGGTGGGGTGGGAGTTGGGTGGGGTATAGTGTGTTGGGGGGGATGGGAGTTGGGTGGGATATAGTGTGTTGGGTGGGGTATAGTGTGTTGGGGGGCTGGGAGTTTGGTGGGATATAGTGTGTTGGGGGGGTGGGAGTTGGGTGGGGTATAGTGTGTTGGGGGGGTGGGAGTTGGGTGGGGTATAGTGTGTTGGGGGGGGTATAGTGTGTTGGATGGGGTATAGTGTGTTGGGGGGGGGGGGTGGGAGTTGGGTGGGGTATAATGTGTTGGATGGGGTATAGTGTTTTTGGGGGAGGGAGTTGGGTGGGGGTATAGTGTGTTGGGGGGTGGGAGTTGGGTGGGATCTAGTGTGTTGGGGGGGGTGGGAGTTGGGTGGGGTATAGTTTGTTGGGTGGGATATAGTGTGTTGGGGGGGTGGGAGTTGGGTGGGATATAGTGTGTTTGGGGGGGGTGGGAGTGGGAGTTGGGTGGGGTATAGTGTGTTGGGGGGGGGTGGGCTATAGTGTGTTGGGTGGGCTATAGTGTATTGGGTGGGCTATAGTGTGTTGGGGGGGGATGGGAGTTGGGTGGGGTATAGTGTGTTGGGGGGGTGGGAGTTGGATGGGGTATAGTGTGTTTGGGGATAGGGGGTTAGATGGAACATAGTGTGTTGCGGGGTGGGGGTTAGATGGGGTATAGTGTGTTGGGGGTGGGAGTTGGATGGGGTATAGTGTGTTGGGGTGGGAGTTGGATGGGGTATAGTGTGTTGGAGGGGTGGGAGTTGGATGGGGTATAGTGTGTTGGGGGGGGTGGGAGTTGCATGGGGTATAGTGTGTTGGGGGGTGGGAGTTGGATGGGGTATAGTGTGTTGGGGGGGTGGGAGTTGGATGGGGTATAGTGTGTTGGGGGGGTGGGAGTTGGATGGGATATAGTGTGCTGGGGGGGGGTGGGAGTTGGATGGGGTAGAGTGTGTTGGATGGGGGGTGGGAGGTGGATGGGGTTAGAGTGTGTTGGAGGGGTGGGAGTTGGATGGGGTATAGTGTGTTGGAGGGGTGGGAGTTGGATGGGGTATAGTGTGTTGGGGGGGGGTGGGAGTTGGATGGGGTATAGTGTGTTGGGGGGGTTGGGAGTTGGGTGGGGTATAGTGTGTTGGATGGGGTATAGTGTGTTGGGGGGCCGGGAGTTGGATGGGGTATAGTGTGTTGGGGGGGGTGGGAGTTGGATGGGATATAGTGTGCTGGGGGGGGGGGGGGGTGGGAGTTGGATGGGGTAGAGTGTGTTGGATGGGGGGTGGGAGGTGGATGGGGTAGAGTGTGTTGGATGGGGGGTGGAAGTTGGATGGGGTATAGTGTGTTGGGGGGGTGGGAGTTGGGTGGGGTATAGTGGGTGGGAGTTGGATGGGGTATAGTGTGTTGGGGGGTGAGAGTTGGGTGGGGTATAGTGTGTTGGATGGGGTATAGTGTGTTGGGGGGCCGGGAGTTGGGTGAGGTATAGTGTGTTGGCGGGGTGGGAGTTGGGTGGGGTATAGTGTGTTGGGTGGGGTATAGTGTGTTGGGTGGGGTATAGTGTGTTGGGGGGGTATAGTGTGTTGGGGGGGGTGGGAGTTGGGTGGGGTATAGTGTGTTGCCGGGGGGTGGGAGTTGAGTGGGGTATAGTGTTTTGGATGGGGTATAGTGTGTTGGGGGGGTGGGAGTTTGGTGGGGTATAGTGTTGGGGGGGATGGGAGTTGGCTGGGGTATAGTGTGTCGGCTGGGGTATAGTGTGTCGGCTGGGGTATAGTGTGTCGGCTGGGGTATAGTGTGTCGGGGGGGTGGGAGTTGGGTGGGATATAGTGTGTTTGGGGGGGGGTGGGAGTGGGAGTTGGGTGGGGTATAGTGTGTTGGGGGGGGTGGGCTATAGTGTGTTGGGTGGGCTATAGTGTGTTGGGTGGGCTATAGTGTGTTGGGGGGGGTGCGAGTTGGGTGGGGTATAGTGTGTTGGGGGGGTGGGAGTTGGATGGGGTATAGTGTGTTTGGGGATAGGGGGTTAGATGGAACATAGTGTGTTGCGGGGTGGGGGTTAGATGGGGTATAGTGTGTTGGGGGTGGGAGTTGGATGGGGTATAGTGTGTTGGGGTGGGAGTTGGATGGGGTATAGTGTGTTGGAGGGGGTGGGAGTTGGATGGGGTATAGTGTGTTGGGGGGGGTGGGAGTTGCATGGGGTATAGTGTGTTGGGGGGTGGGAGTTGCATGGGGTATAGTGTGTTGGGGGGGTGGGAGTTGGATGGGGTATAGTGTGTTGGGGGGGTGGGAGTTGGATGGGGTATAGTGTGTTGGGGGGGTGGGAGTTGGATGGGATATAGTGTGCTGGGGGGGGGGGTGGGAGTTGGATGGGGTAGAGTGTGTTGGATGGGGGTGGGAGGTGGATGGGGTAGAGTGTGTTGGAGGGGTGGGAGTTGGATGGGGTATAGTGTGTTGGAGGGGTGGGAGTTGGATGGGGTATAGTGTGTTGGGGGGGGGGTGGGAGTTGGATGGGGTATAGTGTGTTGGGGGGGTTGGGAGTTGGGTGGGTATAGTGTGTTGGATGGGGTATAGTGTGTTGGGGGCCGGGAGTTGGATGGGGTATAGTGTGTTGGGGGGGGTGGGAGTTGGATGGGATATAGTGTGCTCTGGGGGGGGGGGTGGGAGTTGGATGGGGTAGAGTGTGTTGGATGGGGGGTGGGAGGTGGATGGGGTAGAGTGTGTTGGATGGGGGGTGGAAGTTGGATGGGGTATAGTGTGTTGGGGGGGTGGGAGTTGGATGGGGTATAGTGTGTTGGGGGGCCGGGAGTTGGGTGAGGTATAGTGTGTTGGCGGGGTGGGAGTTGGGTGGGGTATAGTGTGTTGGGGGGGATGGGAGTTGGGTGGGGTATAGTGTGTTGGGTGGGGTATAGTGTGTTGGGTGGGGTATAGTGTGTTGGGGGGGTGGGATTTGGGTGGGGTATAGTGTGTTGGATGGGGTATAGTGTGTTGGGGGGGGTGGAGTTGGGTGGGGTATAGTGTGTTGGGGGGGATGGGAGTTGGGTGGGGTATAGTGTGTTGGGTGGGATATAGTGTGTTGGGTGGGGTATAGTGTGTTGGGAGGGGTGGGAGTTGGGTGGGGTATAGTGTGTTGCCGGGGGGTGGGAGTTGGGTGGGGTGGGAGTTGGGTGGGGTATAGTGTGTTGGGGGGGATGGGAGTTGGGTGGGATATAGTGTGTTGGGTGGGGTATAGTGTGTTGGGGGGCTGGGAGTTTGGTGGGATATAGTGTGTTGGGGGGGTGGGAGTTGGGTGGGGTATAGTGTGTTGGGGGGGTGGGAGTTGGGGGGGGTATAGTGTGTTGGGGGGGGTATAGTGTGTTGGATGGGGTATAGTGTGTTGGGGGGGGGGGTGGGAGTTGGGTGGGGTATAATGTGTTGGATGGGGTATAGTGTTTTTGGGGGAGGGAGTTGGGTGGGGGTATAGTGTGTTGGGGGGGTGGGAGTTGGGTGGGATCTAGTGTGTTGGGGGGGGTGGGAGTTGGGTGGGGTATAGTTTGTTGGGTGGGATATAGTGTGTTGGGGGGGTGGGAGTTGGGTGGGATATAGTGTGGGGTTGGGGGGGTGGGAGTGGGAGTTGGGTGGGGTATAGTGTGTTGGGGGGGGTGGGCTATAGTGTGTTGGGTGGGCTATAGTGTATTGGGTGGGCTATAGTGTGTTGGGGGGGATGGGAGTTGGGTGGGGTATAGTGTGTTGGGGGGGTGGGAGTTGGATGGGGTATAGTGTGTTTGGGGATAGGGGGTTAGATGGAACATAGTGTGTTGCGGGGTGGGGGTTAGATGGGGTATAGTGTGTTGGGGGTGGGAGTTGGATGGGGTATAGTGTGTTGGGGTGGGAGTTGGATGGGGTATAGTGTGTTGGAGGGGTGGGAGTTGGATGGGGTATAGTGTGTTGGGGGGGGTGGGAGTTGCATGGGGTATAGTGTGTTGGGGGGGTGGGAGTTGGATGGGGTATAGTGTGTTGGGGGGGGTGGGAGTTGGATGGGGTATAAGTGTGTTGGGGGGGTGGGAGTTGGATGGATATAGTGTGCTGGGGGGGGGTGGGAGTTGGATGGGGTAGAGTGTGCTGGGGGGGGGTGGGAGTTGGATGGGTAGAGTGTGTTGGATGGGGGGTGGGAGGTGGATGGGGTAGAGTGTGTTGGAGGGGTGGGAGTTGGATGGGGTATAGTGTGTTGGGGGGGGTGGGAGTTGGATGGGGTATAGTGTGTTGGGGGGGTTGGGAGTTGGGTGGGGTATAGTGTGTTGGATGGGGTATAGTGTGTTGGGGGGCCGGGAGTTGGATGGGGTATAGTGTGTTGGGGGGGGTGGGAGTTGGATGGGATATAGTGTGCTGGGGGGGGGGGGGGTGGGGAGTTGGATGGGGTAGAGTGTGTTGGATGGGGGGTGGAGGTGGATGGGGTAGAGTGTGTTGGATGGGGGGTGGAAGTTGGATGGGGTATAGTGTGTTGGGGGGGTGGGAGTTGGGTGGGGTATAGTGGGTGGGAGTTGGATGGGGTATAGTGTGTTGGGGGGTGAGAGTTGGGTGGGGTATAGTGTGTTGGATGGGGTATAGTGTGTTGGGGGGCCGGGAGTTGGGTGAGGTATAGTGTGTTGGCGGGGTGGGAGTTGGGTGGGGTATAGTGTGTTGGGTGGGGTATAGTGTGTTGGGTGGGGTATAGTGTGTTGGGGGGGGTGGGAGTTGGGTGGGGTATAGTGTGTTGCCGGGGGGTGGGAGTTGAGTGGGGTATAGTGTTTGGATGGGGTATAGTGTGTTGGGGGGGGTGGGAGTTTGGTGGGGTATAGTGTTGGGGGGGATGGGAGTTGGGTGGGGTATAGTGTGTCGGCTGGGGTATAGTGTGTCGGCTGGGGTATAGTGTGTCGGCTGGGGTATAGTGTGTCGGGGGGGTGGGAGTTGGGTGGGATATAGTGTGTTTGGGGGGGGGTGGGAGTGGGAGTTGGGTGGGGTATAGTGTGTTGGGGGGGGGTGGGCTATAGTGTGTTGGGTGGGCTATAGTGTGTTGGGTGGGCTATAGTGTGTTGGGGGGGGTGCGAGTTGGGTGGGGTATAGTGTGTTGGGGGGGTGGGAGTTGGATGGGGTATAGTGTGTTTGGGGATAGGGGGTTAGATGGAACATAGTGTGTTGCGGGGTGGGGTTAGATGGGGTATAGTGTGTTGGGGGTGGGAGTTGGATGGGGTATAGTGTGTTGGGGTGGGAGTTGGATGGGGTATAGTGTGTTGGAGGGGTGGGAGTTGGATGGGGTATAGTGTGTTGGGGGGGGTGGGAGTTGCATGGGGTATAGTGTGTTGGGGGGGGTGGGAGTTGCATGGGGTATAGTGTGTTGGGGGGGTGGGAGTTGCATGGGGTATAGTGTGTTGGGGGGGTGGGAGTTGGATGGGGTATAGTGTGTTGGGGGGGTGGGAGTTGGATGGGGTATAGTGTGTTGGGGGGGTGGGAGTTGGATGGGATATAGTGTGCTGGGGGGGGGGTGGGAGTTGGATGGGGTAGAGTGTGTTGGATGGGGGGTGGGAGGTGGATGGGGTAGAGTGTGTTGGAGGGGTGGGAGTTGGATGGGGTATAGTGTGTTGGGGGGGGGGTGGGAGTTGGATGGGGTATAGTGTGTTGGGGGGGTTGGGAGTTGGGTGGGGTATAGTGTGTTGGATGGGGTATAGTGTGTTGGGGGGCCGGGAGTTGGATGGGGTATAGTGTGTTGGGGGGGGTGGGAGTTGGATGGGATATAGTGTGCTCTGGGGGGGGGGGTGGGAGTTGGATGGGGTAGAGTGTGTTGGATGGGGGGTGGGAGGTGGATGGGGTAGAGTGTGTTGGATGGGGGGTGGAAGTTGGATGGGGTATAGTGTGTTGGGGGGGTGGGAGTTGGATGGGGTATAGTGTGTTGGGGGGCCGGGAGTTGGGTGAGGTATAGTGTGTTGGCGGGGTGGGAGTTGGGTGGGGTATAGTGTGTTGGGTGGGGTATAGTGTGTTGGGGGGGGTGGGAGTTGGGTGGGGTATAGTGTGTTGCCGGGGGGTGGGAGTTGAATGGGGTATAGTGTTTTGGATGGGGTATAGTGTGTTGGGGGGGGTGGGAGTTTGGTGGGGTATAGTGTTGGGGGGGATGGGAGTTGGGTGGGGTATAGTGTGTTGGGGGGGGTGGGAGTCGGCTGGGGTATAGTGTGTCGGCTGGGGTATAGTGTGTCGGCTGGGGTATAGTGTGTCGGGGGGGTGGGAGTTGGGTGGGATATAGTGTGGTGGGTGGGAGTTGGGTGGGGTATAGTGTGTTGGAGGGGTGGGAGTTGGGTGGGGTATAGTGTGTTGGATGGGGTATAGTGTGTTGGGAGGGGTGGGAGTTGGGTGGGGTATAGTGTGTTGCCGGGGGGTGGGAGTTGGGTGGGATATAGTGTGTTGGGGGGGTGGGAGTTGGGTGGGATATAGTGTGTTGGGGGGGTGGGAGTTGGGTGGGATATAGTGTGTTGGGGGGGTGGGAGTTGAGGGGGGTTTAGTGTGTTGGGGGGTTATAGTGTGTTGCGTGGGGTATAGTGGGTGGGAGTTGGGTGGGGTATAGTGTGTTGGATGGGGTATAGTGTGTTGGGAGGGGTGGGAGTTGGGTGGGGTATAGTGTGTTGCCGGGGGGTGGGAGTTGGGTGGGATATTGTGTGTTGGGGGGGTGGGAGTTGGGTGGGATATAGTGTGTTGGGGGGGTATAGTGTGTTGGGGGGGTATAGTGTGTTGGGGGGGTATAGTGTGTTGCGTGGGGTGTAGTGGGTGGGAGTTGGGTGGGGTATAGTGTGTTGGATGGGGTATAGTGTGTTGGGGGGGTTGGGAGTTGGGTGGGGTATAGTGTGTTGGATGGGGTATAGTGTGTTGGGGGGCCGGCAGTTGGGTGGGGTATAGTGTGTTGGGTGGGGTATAGTGTGTTGGGTGGGGTATAGTGTGTTGGGTGGGGTATAGTGTGTTGGGGGGGGGTGGGAGTTGGGTGGGGTATAGTGTGTTGCCGGGGGGTGGGATTTGGGTGGGGTATAGTGTGTTGGATGGGGTATAGTGTGTTGGGGGGGGGGGGGGGTGGGAGTTGGGTGGGGTATAGTGTGTTGGGTGGGGTATAGTGTGTTGGGTGGGGTATAGTGTGTTGGGTGGGGTATAGTGTGTTGGGGGGGTGGGATTTGGGTGGGGTATAGTGTGTTGGATGGGGTATAGTGTGTTGGGGGGGGTGGGAGTTGGGTGGGGTATAGTGTGTTGGGGGGGATGGGAGTTGGGTGGGGTATAGTGTGTTGGGGGGGATGGGAGTTGGGTGGGGTATAGTGTGTTGGGGGGGTGGGAGTTGGGTGGGGTATAGTGTGTTGGGTGGGGTATAGTGTGTTGGATGGGGTATAGTGTGTTGGGAGGGGTGGGAGTTGGGTGGGGTATAGTGTGTTGCCGGGGGGTGGGAGTTGGGTGGGGTGGGAGTTGGGTGGGGTATAGTGTGTTGGGGGGGATGGGAGTTGGGTGGGGTATAGTGTGTTGGGTGGGGTATAGTGTGTTGGGGGGCTGGGAGTTGGGTGGGATATAGTGTGTTGGGGGGGTGGGAGTTGGGTGGGGTATAGTGTGTTGGGGGGGTGGGAGTTGGGTGGGGTATAGTGTGTTGGGGGGGGTGGGAGTTGGGGGGGTATAGTGTGTTGGATGGGGTATAGTGTGTTGGGGGGGGGGTGGGAGTTGGGTGGGGTATAGTGTGTTGGATGGGGTATAGTGTTTTTGGGGGAGGGAGTTGGGTGGGGGTATAGTGTGTTGGGGGGGTGGGAGTTGGGTGGGATCTAGTGTGTTGGGGGGGGTGGGAGTTGGGTGGGGTATAGTTTGTTGGGTGGGATATAGTGTGTTGGGGGGGTGGGAGTTGGGTGGGATATAGTGTGTTGGGGGGGTGGGAGTTGGGTGGGGTATAGTGTGTTGGGGGGGGGGTGGGAGTGGGAGTTGGGTGGGGTATAGTGTGTTGGGGGGGGGGTGGGCTATAGTGTGTTGTGTGGGTGTATAGTGTGTTGGGGGTGGGAGTTGGGTGGGGTATAGTGTATTTTATAGATGTTAAGAGTGGGTTGATTGCCACAGTAAAGGGCTCTTTTTTTTCTGATTGGTTTGAACGATAAGAGGCCAAGATCACTGACTATCAGATTTTTGTTATGTGGCACTGATGACTCAGTGTTTATTGGCCATCCTGTCCTGCCCACAGAGCATTGAACAAAGAAAGAAGAACAAGGAACAGTACTGCACAGGAACAGGCCATTTGGCCCTCCAAGCCTGCGCCGATCTTGATGCCTGTCTAAACTAAGACCTTCTGCACTTCCGGGTACCATATCCCTCTATTCTCATCCTATTCATGTACTTGTCAAGATGCCTCTTAAACGTCGCTATCGTATCTGCTTCCACCACATCCCCCGGCAGCAAGTTCCAGGCACTCACCACCCTCTGTGTAGAAAAACTTGCCTCGCACATCCCCTCTAAACTTTGCCCCTCGCACCTTAAACCTATGTCCCCTGGTAACTGACTCTTCCACCCTGGGAAAAAGCTTCTGACTATCCACTCTGTCCATGCCACTCATAAGTGTGAAAGTGTGAAAATAGATAAGTCCCCTGGGCCAGATGGGATTTATCCTAGGATTCTCTGGGAAGCCAGGGAGGAGATTGCAGAACCTTTGTCCTTGATTTTTATGTCGTCATTGTCGACAGGAATAGTGCCGGAAGACTGGAGGACAGCAAATGTTGTCCCCTTGTTCAAGAAGGGGAGTAGAGACAGCCCTGGTAATTATAGACCTGTGAGCCTTACTTCGGTTGTGGGTAAAATGTTGGAAAAGGTTATAAGAGATAGGATTTATAATCATCTTGAAAAGAATAAGTTCATTAGAGATAGTCAGCACGGTTTTGTGAAGGGTAGGTCGTGCCTCACAAACCTTATTGAGTTTTTTGACAAGGTGACCAAACAGGTGGATGAGGGTAAAGCCGTGGATGTGGTGTATATGGATTTCAGTAAGGCGTTTGATAAAGTTCCCCACGGTAGGCTATTGCACAAAATACAGAAGTATGGGATTGAAGGTGAATTAGTGCTTTGGATCAGAAATTGGCTAGCTGAAAGAAGACAGAGGGTGGTGGTTGATGGTAAATGTTCATCCTGGAGTATAGTTTCTAGTGGTGTACCGCAAGGATCTGTTTTGGGGCCACTGCTGTTTGTCATTTTTATAAATGACCTGGATGAGGGTGTAGAAGGGTGGGTTAGTAAATTTGCAGATGACACGAAGGTCGGTGGAGTTGTGGATAGTGCCGAAGGATGTTGTAGGTTACAGAGGGACATAGATAGGCTGCAGAGCTGGGCTGAGAGATGGCAAATGGAGTTTAATGCAGAAAAGTGTGAGGTGATTCACTTCGGAAGGAGTAACAGGATTGCAGAATACTGGGCTAATAGGAAGATTCTTGGTAGTGTAGATGAGCAGAGAGATCTTGGTGTCCTGGTACATAAATCCCTGAAAGTTGCCACCCAGGTTAATAGAGCTGTTAAGAAGGCATATGGTGTGTTAGCTTTTATTAGTAGGGGGATCGAGTTTAGGAGCCACGAGGTCATGCTGCAGCTGTACAGAACTCTGGTGAGGCCGCACCTTGAGTATTGCGTGCAGTTCTGGTCACCGCATTATAGGAAGGATGTGGAAGCTTTGGAAAAGGTGCAGAGGAGATTTACTAGGATGTTGCCTGGTATGGAGGGAAGGTCTTACGAGGAAAGGCTGAGGGACTTGAGGTTGTTTTCGTTAGAGAGAAGGAGGAGAAGAGGTGACTTAATAGAGACATATAAGATAATCAGAGGGTTGGACAGGGTGGATAGTGAGAGCCTTTTTCCTCGGATGGTGATGGCAAACACGAGGGGACATAGCTTTAAGTTGAGGGGTGATAGATATAGGACAGATGTCAGAGGTTGTTTCTTTACACAGAGAGTAGTAGGGGCGTGGAACGCCCTGCCTGCAACAGTAGTAGACTCGCCAACTTTAAGGGCATTTAAGTGGTCATTGAATAGACATATGGATGAAAATGGAATAGTGTAGGTCAGATGGTTTCACAGGTCGTCGCAACATCGAGGGCTGAAGGGCCTGTACTGCGCTGTAATGTTCTATGTTCTAACTTTGTAAACCTCTATCAGGTCGCCCCTCCACCTCTGTCGTTCCAGTGAAAACAATCCGAGTTTATCCAACCTCTCTTCATAGCTAATACCCTCCAGACCAGGCAACATCCTGGTAAACCTCTTCTGTACCCTCTCCAGAGCCTCCATGTCCTTCTGGTAGTGTGGCGACCAGAATTGCACGCAATGTTCCAAGTGTTGCCGAACTAAGGTTCTATACAGCTGCAGCGTGACTTGCCAATTTTTATACTCTATGCCCCGACCGATGAAGGCAAGCATGTATGCCTTCTTGACTACCTGATGGGGAGTTAGCACTTTCAGTGACCTGTGGACCTGTACGCCCAGATCTCTCTGCCTGTCAATACTCCTAAGGGTTCTGCCATTTACTGTATGTAGTGAGCACGTATTGTGGGACTGGAGACACATGGAAGGGTATAGAAAGTCGTGCTGGGATTTGATCTCATGACCTCTGGTTCCTAGTTCAGTGCAATCTACACCAGACAACAATATCCCATTGTATTACTATTTGGCATATTTGTTTTGGATTGGCAGCAGGCATATGTTGGGATTGTGGTGATTTATTGATAAAAGGAAATCTGTAGGTTTTAATTTTCTGCTCTTTTTATTCTGAATGTGATGAATGGTGTGGAGACAGCACGATGAGCTTGCAGAAGGGAGCCGAGTGATAATTGTCAGGGTGAATTTATTGTAAGACAAGGCAGTCTTCAATTTTATGAAAGCAAAATACTGCGATGCTGGTAATACTCAGCAGGTCTGGCAGCATCTGTAGAGAGAGAAACAGAGTTAAAGTTTCAGGTCTGATGAAAGATTAACTCTGCTCTCTGCACAGATGCTGCCAGACCTGCTGAGTATTTCCAGCACTTACTGTTTTTATTTCAGTCTAAATTTTAACTTGGAGGTACCAGGGCTCAGTGGCAGCAACCAGGTAGACTATAATTGACTGGAGTAGGTGAGGTTCACAGTGGGGGTCAGGGCGGGGGGTTTCACAGTAAGGGTCAGGAGCAGGCAGTTCTCAGTCGGGGGTCAGGAGTGGGGGTGGGGGGAGGGGAGTTCTCAGTGTGGTCAGGAGTAAAGGGGGACGGTTCACAGTGGGAGTCAGGAGTGGGGGAGGTCGATTCTCAGTGGGGGCCAGGAGCAGGGAAGTGGTTCACAGTGGGGGTCATGAATAGGGGGTGATTCTCAGTGGGCATCAGGGCGGGGGTGATTCACAGTGGGGGTCAGGAGCGGTGGGGGGGGGGCAGTTCTCATTGGGGGTCACGGGGGGGTGGAGTTCTCAGTGGGGGTCAGGAGCCGGAGTGGGGGGGGGGGGGGGCGGGTGTTCTCAGTGGGGGTCAGGAACAGTGGGGGGTGGAGGTATTCTCAGTGGGGGTCAGGAATGGGGGTGGGGGGGGTATTCTCATTGGGGGGTCAGGAACGTGGGGGGGGGGGGTGTTCTCAGTGGGGGTCAGGAGCCGGTGGGGGGGGGAGGGGTTCTCCGTGTGGGTCAGGAGCGGGGGGGGTTTTCTCAGTGGGGGTCAGGAATGGGGTGGGGGGTGGGTTCTCCGTGTGGGTCAGGATCAGGGGGGGGATGTTCTCAGTGGGGGTCAGGAGCGGGGTGGAGTTCTCAGTGCGCGTCAGGAGCTGGGTGGGTGGTCATTGTTGCCTTGTGACCCTGGGTTGGAGACAGGGGCAACGATTGGGCCAAGGCAACATTCAACAGGAAAGCCTGGTTGGAAGCAAATGATGGCACAGCAGCTGCCCAGGCAATATGTTTGGCAGGTCAAAGGCCATAGGCAAGGAGGAAACAAGGTGGCCAGACTTGAGAGAGGTCAGAGCTGAAGAGCAGCTCAGTGGGGCCATAACCATTAATTGAAATTTTATTAAACAGAGTGAATATAAAATAATTAATTTTGAATCTTGTCTCAAGTGGGGAGAAAGCCTGAGGAGTTGTTGAGTGGTGAAGGTGATAGAGCCCGATCTGCTGAACCAGCCATCTTGGCAAGCCAGTGGTACCTCAGGGAATTCTATATAAGCAACACTTTCAGGCAGTGAGATTGTGGACATTTCAATATTGCAAATCCCGTGGTGAGTTTTACCCATAAATGGAGTATATAATCCACATGAGGGCAGTGTATTGGTGATTAGTAGCAGATTCTCCCATTGTTTGGAGGATAAGGAGGAAATCTATTTCATATGCATTCCAGTCCAAATGCTGTGCCCTTGCTATGGTGGGCCAGAAACTGTGGTCTATCACTCTCGTGTACCTTCCAAACCCGCGACCTCTACCACCTAGAAGGACAAGGGTAGCAGATGCATGGGAACACCACCACCTGCAAGTTCCCGTCCAAGTCACACACCATCCTGACTTGGAACTATATCGCCGTTCCTTCACTGTCGCTGGGTCAAAATCCTGGAACTCCCTCCCTTAACAGCACTGTTAGTGTATCTACACCCCAAGAACTGCAGCAGTTCAAGAAGGGACCACCTTACCAAGGGCAGTTAGGGCCAGGCAATAAATGCTGGCCTAGCCAGCAACGCCCACATCCCATGAACGAATAAAAGAAAAAGCTGATGAAGCTGCTGTTAGCATTTACTGCACCATGTTTAATAGTGGAGTAATTATTGGATGTTTGGGGATAGTGTGGAGTTGAGGGGAGTGAAAAGGGCAAACCATTGGATGTTTGGGTGATACAGGAGTTTGCCTTATTTTGACTTGAGATCCGTAAAGCAGCACCATCATTAAGCTGGCTCCCAATCAAATGGCTCAGTTGGTAGCACTTGTGCCTCTGAATCAGAAGATTATGGACTTAAGTCTTAAATCTTGACTGTCAGATCTTAAGAAAAGGGCAAGGGTGGAGCAGGCACCAAATCCTAAAGTGACATCACAGCGCAAAGAGAAGCAATGGGATAAATTACAGGTAAACATTTAATTTAATCTACCTATAACTTAAACTAGATTTTTAGTTAACTAAAATAAGCTAAATTAATTGAATTTTAAAATTAAATAAATAAAGCAAGTTTATATAGGGATGGCAGTGCAGGTCGTGTGCTACAAGTGCAACGTGTAGGAGTTTGTGGAGAGCATTATGATCCTGGACAACCACATCTGCAGGAAGTGTCTGCATCTTGAGGAACCTCAGCTCAGAGTTTTGAGCAGGAGTCCGAAGTGCAGATGTTGTAGGGCATCAGGAGGAGGAGAGTTATCTGGACGTTGTGATCCAGGATGCAGTCATACTCCTTCGGTTAGGAAGTGGTTCAAGTCTGCTTGGTAATCGGGGACAGGAAGGTGTCGCTGTGAGTCAGGCAGCTGAGGACCACCAGGTACAGTGCCTTTGCCCTTATCCAGCAGGTACGAGGTTCTTGCTTACTGTGTAGATGAAGGCATCTTCAGGGTGGATGGGCAAACTGACCAAGGCATTGTCATACAGGAGGCCGTTCAAGTTGGGGGAGTAAAAACAAATG
The DNA here is from genome assembly GCF_036365525.1 of Heterodontus francisci. Classification (NCBI taxonomy): domain Eukaryota; kingdom Metazoa; phylum Chordata; class Chondrichthyes; order Heterodontiformes; family Heterodontidae; genus Heterodontus; species Heterodontus francisci. The sequence goes on from NC_090408.1 coordinate 4,763,536, forward strand.
TCGTATTGATGGAGGACAGTACAAGTCAGTGGGATAGATGCTGTTCTCTGCAGCCATGACCAGGAGTTCAGAAGGTTGTGTTGCCTGCATGGTGCCAGGGTTAAAGACATCTACTTGCAGCTGGAGAAGAACTTAGATTGGGGAGATCCTATAGTTTTGGTCCATATTGGGAACAACAACATTGGGAAGAGTAAGCAAGAGGTTCTGTTTGGACTGTACCAGCAACTAGGAGCTAACTTAAAGAACGGGACCTCCAGGATTATAATCTCTGGATTACTACTGAAACCAAGTGAATATTAGTGTATTGAAAAGCAGACCAGGGAGGTGACCACGTGGCTGAAGGGAGTGATGTGGGAAAGAAGGGATCCATTTCATGGGAGACTGGCAGCAGGGACAAGAAGGAACTGTACTTTGGGACAGGCTTCAACTGAACCAGGCTAGGACCCAGATCCTAATGAAAAGAAAAATAGGGCAGTCACAAGGACTTTAAACCAGTAAGGCAGGGAAAGCTCAGATGAAAAAGGTAGTCTAGATAATAGAGCAAAAACAGAAAGGGGAGAGTAGAGTAATTGTGCTTTAGGCACTCCAGGTAAAGGGAAAACTAAAAGATGTAAAGTAATTAAACGAGGAGAGAAAAATAAATACAAGTAAAATATTAGCGCAGATTAGGGTGTGTCCCAAATGAGTATTCTTTATACAAACGCACAAAGTAAAAGCAACAAATTGAATGAATTGCAGGTGCAAATTCAACTTGGAGGCTATGATATGGGGAACCATTACTGAGATAGGGCTGCAAGATGGTCAAGACTGGGATCTAAGTATACCAGGTTATAAAGTCCACAGGAAAGATGGGGGGAAATGGTAGAGGGAGAGGAGTAGCCTTAGTGATTCAGGATGAAATCACTTCAGTGGTAAGAGAGGTAAGCAGGCAGTCGAGACTTTATGGGTAGAATTAAGAAACAGAAAAGGATTTTAGACTGTTGGGGTTGTGTATAGGCCCCTGGTAGCACTGTGAAGTGGTAGATTGTATAAATGCAGAGATTAGACAAACGTGTAGCAAAGGCAGAGTAGTTTTAAGGGGGAATTTTACTTTCATATAGCTTGGTGTAAGCAAGTCAGAAAGGTTAGAGAAGTTCTTGTGTGTCTGGGATAGTTTTCTACAACAAAATGTCCAAGGACGATATTAGATGTAGTAATGAATAATCAGCCAAATATAGTTGACAGCCCAACAGTGCATGAACATTTATTTAATAGTGATCATAATATGATCAAGTTCAACGTAGTGTTTGAAAGGGAGAAAAGTGAAAGTTACTAAGATTCTCTATTTAAGTGAGGTTGACTTCAATGAGTTGAGACAGAGGCTGTCCACAGTAAACTGGGTAAATTTCTTCATGGGCAAAACAACAGAAGATCAGTGGCAGGTGTTCATAAAAGAACTTAATGTAATAAAGAACCAGTTTACACCAACACACAGCAAAATCAACACAAATTTTTGCTATTGGGGAAAAAGAGCAATGTGGGCCTCTTGACAACTGATAGCGGAGATATCAGTGAAAATAAGGAAATGACAGACAGAAAGAAGAGTAACTTTGCATCAATATTTACAGTAAAGGAAGGGATCAGCATGCCAGACATCCCAAGGAAACTAATTAGAATTAGAACATTACAGCGCAGTACAGGCCCTTCGGCCCTCGATGTTGCGCCGACCTGTGAAACCATCTGACCTACACTATTCCATTTTCATCCATATGTCTATCCAATGACCACTTAAATGCCCTTAAAGTTGGCGAATCTACTACTGCTGCAGGCAGGGCGTTCCACGCCCTTCCTACTCTCTGAGTAAAGAAACTACCTCTCTCATTTGTCCGAAATCTATCACCCCTCAACTTGAAGCTATGACCCCTCGTGTTTGCCATCACCATCCGAGGAAAAAGACGCTCACTATCCACCCTATCTAACCCTCTGATTATCTTATATGTCTCTATTAAGTCACCTCTCCTCCTCCTTCTCTCCAACGAAAACAACCTCAAGTCCCTCAGCCTTTCCTCGTAAGAACTTCCCTCCATACCAGGCAACATCCTAGTAAATCTCCTCTGCACCCTTTCCATAGCTTCCACATCCTTCCTATAATGCGGTGACCAGAACTGCACGCAATACTCCAGGTGCGGTCTCACCAGAGTTTTGTACAGCTGCAGCATGACCTCGTGGCTCCGAAACTCGATCCCCCTACTAATAAAAGCTAACACACCATATGCCTTCTTAACAGCCCTATTAACCTGGGTAGCAACCTTCAGGGATTTATGCACCTGGACACCAAGATCTCTCTGTTCATCTACACTACCAAGAATCTTCCCATTAGCCCAGTACTCTGCATTCCTGTTACTCCTTCCAAAGTGAATCACCTCACACTTTTCCGCATTAAACTCCATTTGCCATCTCTCAGCCCAGCTCTGCAGCCTATCTATGTCCCTCTGTACCCTACAACATCCTTCGGCACTATCCACAACTCCACCGACCTTAGTGTCATCTGCAAATTTACTAACCCACCCTTCTACACCCTCTTCCAGGTCATTTATAAAAATGACAAACAGCAGTGGCCCCAAAACAGATCCTTGCGGTACACCACTAGTAACTAAACTCCAGGATGAACATTTGCCATCTACCACCACCCTCTGTCTTCTTTCAGCTAGCCAATTTCTGATCCAAATCTCTAAATCACCTTCAACCCCATACTTCCGTATTTTCTGCAATAGCCTACCGTGGGGAACCTTATCAAACGCCTTACTGAAATCCATATACACCACATCCACTGCTTTACCCTCATCCACCTGTTTGGTCACCTTCTCGAAAAACTCAATAAGGTTTGTGAGGCACGACCTACCCGTCACAAAACCGTGCTGACTATCGCTAATGAACTTATTCTTTTCAAGATGATTATAAATCCTGTCTCTTATAACCTTTTCCAACATTTTACCCACAACCGAAGTAAGGCTCACAGGTCTATAATTACCAGGGCTGTCTCTACTCCCCTTCTTGAACAAGGGGACAACATTTGCTATCCTCCAGTCTTCCGGCACTATTCCTGTTGACAATGATGACATAAAGATCAAGGACAAAGGCTCTGCAATCTCCTCCCTAGCTTCCCAGAGAATCCTAGGGTAAATCCCATCTGGCCCAGGGGACTTATCTATTTTCACACTTTCCAAAATTGATAACACCTCCTCCTTGTGAACCTCAATCCCATCTAGCCTAGTAGCCTGAATTTCAGTATTCTCCTCAACAACATTTTCTTTCTCTACTGTAAATACTGACGCAAAATATTCATTTAACACTTCCCCTATCTCCTCTGATTCCACACACAACTTCCCACTACTATCCTTGATTGGCCCTAATCTAACTCTAGTCATTCTTTTATTCCTGATATACCTATAGAAAGCCTTAGGGTTTTCCCTGATCCTATCCGCCAATGACTTCTCGTGTCCTCTCCTTGCTCTTCTTAGCTCTCCCTTTCGATCCTTCCTGGCTAGCTTGTAGCTCTCAAGCGCCCTAACTGAGCCTTCACGTCTCATCCTAACATAAGCCTCCTTCTTCCTCTTGACAAGCGCTTCAACCTCTTTAGTAAACCACGGCTCCCTCGCTCGACAACTTCCTCCCTGCCTGACAGGTACATACTTATCAAGGACACGCAGTAGCTGCTCCTTGAATAAGCTCCACATTTCGATTGTTCCCATCCCCTGCAGTTTCCTTCCCCATCCTACGCATCCTAAATCTTGCCTAATCGCATCATCATTTCCTTTCCCCCACCTATAATTCTTGCCCTGCGGTATATACCTGTCCCTGCCCATCGCTAAGGTAAACCTAACTGAATTGTGATCACTATCACCAAAGTGCTCACCTACATCTAAATCTAACACCTGGCCGGGTTCATTTCCCAGTACCAAATCCAATGTGGCATCGCCCCTGGTTGGCCTGTCTACATACTGTGTCAGAAAACCCTCCTGCACACACTGGACAAAAACTGACCCATCTAAAGTACTCGAACTATAGTATTTCCAGTCGATATTTGGAAAGTTAAAGTCCCCCATAACAGCTACCCTGTTACTCTCGCCCCTGTCGAGAATCATCTTCGCTATCCTTTCCTCTACATCTCTGGAACTATTTGGAGGTCTATAAAAGACTCCCAACAGGGTAACCTCATCTCTCCTGTTTCTAACCTCGGCCCATACTACCTCAGTAGACGAGTCCTCAAACGTCCTTTCTGTCGCTGTAATACTCTCCGTGATGAACAATGCCACACCCCCCCCTCTTTTACCATCTTCTCTGTTCTTGCTGAAACATCTAAATCCCGGAACCTGCAACATCCATTCCTGTCCCTGCTCTACCCATGTCTCCGAAATGGCCACTACATCGAGATCCCAGGTACCAACCCATGCTGCAAGCTCACCCACCTTATTCCGGATGCTCCTGGCGTTGAAGTAGACACACTTTAAACCAGGTTCTTGCTTGCCAGTGCCCTCTTGCGTCCTTGTAACCATATCCCTGACCTCACTACTCTCAACATCCTGTACACTGGCACTACAATTTAGGTTCCCATTCCCCTGCTGAATTAGTTTAAACCCCCCCGAAGAGCACTAGCCAATCTCTCCCCCAGGATGAAGGGACTCAATTAACATAACCAGCTTCAGCTGCTTCATCAATGACCTTCCTTCAATCATAAGGTCAGAAGTGGGGATGTTCGCTGATGATTGTACAATGTTCAGCACCATTCGTGACTCCTCAGATACTGAAGCAGTCAGTGTAGAAATGCAGCAAAACCTGGACAATATCCAGGCTTGGGCTGATAAGTGGCAAGTAACATTTCCGCCACACAGTGGCGCAGTGGTTAGCACCGCAGCCTCACAGCTCCAGCGACCCGGGTTCAATTCTGGGTACTGCCTGTGTGGAGTTTGCAAGTTCTCCCTGTGTCTGCATGGGTTTACTCCGGGTGCTCCGGTTTCCTCCCACATGCCAACTTGCAGGTTGATAGGTAAATTGGCCATTATAAATTGCCCCTAGTATAGGTAGGTGGTAGGGAAATATAGGGACAGGTGGGGATGTGGTCGGAATATGGAATTAGTGTAGGATTAGTATAAGTGGGTGGTTGATGTTCGGCACAGACTCTGGCCGAAGGGCCTGTTTCAGTGCTGTATCTCTAAACTAAACAAGTGCCAGGCAATGACCATCTCCAACAAGAGAGAATCTAACCATCTCCCCTTGACATTCAAAGGCATTACCATCGCTGAATCCCTCACTATCAACATCCTCGGGGCTACCATTGACCAGAAACTGAACTGGAGTAGCCATGTAAATACCGTGGCTACAAGAGCAGGTCAGAGGCTAGGAATCCTGCAGGATTCCTCCTGCACTCCTGACTCCCTAAAGCCTGTCCACCATCTACAAGGCATAAGTCAGGAGTGTGATGGAATACTCTCCACTTGTCTGAATGGGTGCAGCTCCAACAACACTCAAGAAGCTCAACACCGTCCAGGATAAAGCAGCCCGCTTGATTGGCACCCCAGCTACAAACGTTCACTCCCTCCACCACTGACGCACAGTGGCAGCAGTGTGTACCATCTACAAGATGCACTGCAGCAACGCACCAAGGCTCCTTAGACAGAACCTTCCAAACCTTGACCTCTACCAACTAGAAGGACAAGGGCAGCAAACACATGGGAACACCACCACCTGCAAGTTCCCCTCCAAGTCACACATCATCCTGACTTGGAACTATATCGCCGTTCCTTCACTGTCGCTGGGTCAAAATCTTGGAGCTCCCTTCCTAACAGCACAGTGGGTATACCTACCCCAAATGGATTGCAGCGGTTCAAGAAGGCAGCTCACCACCACCTTCTCGGGGGCAATTAGGGATGGGCAATAAATGCTGGCATAGCCAGCGATGCCCACATCTTATGAATGAATTTTTAAAAAAAAAGTGAAATAACCGTAATTAAGAATTTAATGGCACTAAAGAGTGACAAATCCCCAGGACCAGATGGTTTCCTTCCCAAAGTTTTGATGGAAGTAGGTGAAAACATTGCAAATGCCCGAACTATAATCTTCCAAAATTCTTTCAATTTGGAAACCAACCCTTTAGGTTGAAAAATTGCATGGAACCACTATTCAAGAAAGATGACAGAGAAAGTCCAGGGAAGTAGAGGCCAGTTAGACTGACATCTGTTGTCAGGAAATTACTAGTGTCTATAATTAAGGATAGGGTAACTGAACACCTTAAAAGTTTTCAGCAGGTCAGATATAGCCAGGTGGATTTGTAAAGGGTAGATCATGCCTAACGCACCTGATGGCATTTTATTTGCAGCATCCTTAAACACGGGTGAGGTCCCGGAGGACTGGAGAATTGCTAATGTTGTCCCCTTGTTTAAGAAGGGTAGCAGGGAAAATCCAGGTAATTATAGACCGGTGAGCCTGACGTCAGTGGTAGGGAAGCTGCTGGAGAAGTTACTGAGGGATAGGATCTATTCCCATTTGGAAGAAGATGGGCTTATCAGTGATGGGCAACATGGTTTTGTGCAGGGAAGGTCATGTCTTACCAACTTAATAGAATTCTTTGAGGAAGTGACAAAGTTGATTGATGAGGGAAGGGCTGTAGATGTCATATACATGGACTTCAGTAAGGCGTTTGATAAGGTTCCCCATGGTAGGCTGATGGAGAAAGTGAAGGCGCATGGGGTCCAAGGTGTACTAGCTAGATGGATAAAGAACTGGCTGGGCAACAGGAGACAGAGAGTAGCAGTGGAAGGGAGTTTCTCAAAATGGAGACGTGTGACCAGTGGTGTTCCACAGGGATCCGTGCTGGGACCACTGTTGTTTGTGATATACATAAATGATTTGGAGGAAAGTATAGGTGGTCTGATTAGCAAGTTTGCAGACGACACTAAGATTGGTGGAGTAGCAGATAGTGAAGGGGACTGTCGGAGAATACAGCAGAATATAGATAGACTGGAGAGTTGGGCAGAGAAATGGCAGATGGAGTTCAATCAGGGCAAATGCGAGGCGATGCATTTTGGAAAATCCAATTCAAGAGTGAACTATACAGTAAATGGAAAAGTCCTGGGGAAAATTGATGTACAGAGAGATTTGGGTGTTCAGGTCCATTGTTCCCTGAAGGTGGCAACGCAGGTCAATAGAGTGGTCAAGAAGGCATACGGCATGCTTTCCTTCATCGGACGGGGTATTGAGTACAAGAGTTGGCAGGTCATGTTACAGTTGTATAGGACTTTGGTTCGGCCACATTTGGAATACTGCATGCAGTTCTGGTCGCCACATTACCAAAAGGATGTGGATGCTTTGGAGAGGGTGCAGAGGAGGTTCACCAGGATGTTGCCTGGTATGGAGGGCGCTAGCTATGAAGAGAGGTTGAGTAGATTAGGATTATTTTCATTAGAAAGACGGAGGTTGAGGGGGAACCTGATTGAGGTGCACAAAATCATGAGAGGTATAGACAGGGTGGATAGCAAGAAGCTTTTTCCCAGAGTGGGGGATTCAATTACTAGGGGTCACGAGTTCAAAGTGAGAGGGGAAAAGTTTAGGGGGGATATGCGTGGAAAGTTCTTTATGCAGAGGGTGGTGGGTGCCTGGAACGCGTTGCCAGTGGAGGTGGTAGACGCGGGCACGATAGCGTCTTTTAAGATGTATCTAGACAGATACATGAATGGGCAGGAAGTAAAGAGATACAGACTCTTAGAAAATAGGCGTCATGTTTAGATAGAGGATCTGGATCGGCGCAGGCTTGGAGGGCCGAAGGGCCTGTTCCTGTGCTGTAACTTTCTTTGTTCGAGGTGACTAAAGCAGTGGATAGGGGAATGTCTCTGGATGTTCGTTAAGTGGACTTCCAGAAGGCATTTGATAAAGTCCCTCATAACACACTGTTAGCTAAAGCTGAATGTAATGTGATTGAGGGCAAATTATTGACCTGATTAGGAAATTGGCTGAACAGCAGGAGACAGAGAGTAGGGACAATGGGCAGCTGGTCTAATTCGTAGGATGTGACTAATGGTGTCCAACAAGGATCTGTGTTGGGCCTCAACTATTCATCGCATTTATTACTGACTTTTTTATTTATTCATTCATGGGATGTGGGCGTCACTGGCCAGGCCAGCATTTAGTGCCCATCCCTAATTGCCCTTGAGAAGGTGGTGGTGAGCTGCAGTCCATGTGGGGTATGTACACCCACAGTGCTGCTGGGAAGGGAGTTCCAGGATTTTGACCCAGCGTCAGTGAAGGAACGGTGATATAGTTCCAAGTCAGGATGGTGTGTGACTTGGAGGGGAACTTGCAGGTGGTGGTGTTCCCATGTGTTTGCTGCCCTTGTCCTTCTAGTTGGTAGAGGTTGCGGGTTTGGAAGGTGCTGTCTAAGGAGCCTTGGTGCGTTGCTTAGATGCTGGGATAAGAAAGCCACGTATCCAAATTTGCTGATACTACAAAGATTGGTGGCATTGTAAGCAGTGTCGATGGAAGCATAAAATTACAAAGATATTGATAGATTAAGTTGCACTGCTATGGCAAATGGATTTCAATATAGGGAAATGTGAGGTCATCCACCTTGGACCTTAAAGGAATATCTATAAATAATGAAAAGCTAGAAACAGTGGAGGTCCAAAGAGACTTGGTGGCGGGGGGTGGGGGGGTAGGGTGGGGGAAGGTGGTTGACCAGGGACAGAGATCATTATTATCCATATCTGTTAATGACATTTTAATCAAAACGTCTAATGGTTTGCTGCCCTTTATATCTGGAGGACTAGAATGCAAGGGGGTAAAAATCATACTTCATCTATACAAAGCTCTGATTAGACCTCACCTGGAGCATTGTGAGCAGCATCACAGAATCGTTACAGCCCATTGTGTCCGCACCGGTTCTCTGAAAGAGCAAATCCCTCCGTTCCATTCCCCTGCCTTCTCCCCATAACCCTGTACATTCTTCCTTTTCATATAACTGTCTAATTCCCTTTTGAATGCTTCAATTGAACCTGCCTCCACCACGTTTTCAGGCAGCGCATTCCAGACCTTAACCACTCGCTGCGTGAAAAAGTTTTTCCTCACGTCACTTACCAAATACTTTAAATCTGTGCCCTCTCGTTCTCGATCCTTTCACGAGTGAGAACCGTTTCTCTCTATCTACTCTGTCCAGGCCCTTCATGATTTTGAATACCTCTATCAAATCACCTTTCAGCCTTCTCTTCTCCAAGGAAAACAGTCCTAACTTCTCCAATCTATCTTCATAACTGAAATTCCTCATCCCTGCAACCATTCTCGTGAATCTTGTCTGCACTCTCTCCAATGCCCTCACATCTTTCCTAAAGTGCAGCGCCCAGAACTGGATGCAATACTCCAGCTGAGACTGCACTAGTGTCTTATACAAGTTCAACATGACTTCCTTGCTCTTGTACTCTATTCCCCTAATAATAAAGCCCAGGATACTGTATGCTTTATTAACCACGCTCTCAACCTGTCCTGCCACCTTCAATGACTTATGCACCGATACACCCAGGTCCCTCTGCTCCTGCACCCCCTTTAGAATTGTACCCTTTATTCTATATTGTCTCTCCATGTTCTTCCTACCAAAGTGAATCACTTCACATTTCTCTGCATTGAACTTCATCTGCCACGTGTCTGCCCATTCCACCAACTTTCTATGTCTTTTTGAAGTTCTACACTATCCTCCTCACAGTTCACAATGCTTGCACATTTTGTATCATCTGCAAACTTTGAAACTGTGCTCTGTTCACCGAGGTCAAGGTCATTAATATATATCCGGAAAAGCAAGGATCCCAACACTGATCACTGGGGAACTCCACTACAAGCCTTCCTTCAGCCTGAAACACATCCATTAACCACTACTGTTTGTTTCATGTCACACACAATTTCATATCCATGTTGCTACTGTCCCCATTATTCCAAGTTTGCTCATAAGTCTGTTGTGTGGCACTGTACCAAACGCCTTTTGAAAGTCCATGTACACCAACATCAACAACATTGCCCTCAACAACCCTCTGTTATCCCCTCAATAAACTCCAGCAAGTTAGTGAAACATGATTTTCCTTAAGGAATCTATGCTGGCTTTCCTTAATTAACTCGCATTTGTCCATGTGACTATTTTTGTCCAGAATTATTTTCCTAGAGGTTTTCCCAGCACCGAAGTTAAACTGACTGGTGTAGTTGCTGGGCTTATCGTACACCCTTTTTTGAACAAGGGTGTAATGTTTGCAAATCTCCAGTCCTCTGGCACCACTGGTCTTAGGAAGACTGAAAAATTATGGCCAGTGCCTCTGTGATTTCCACCCTCATTTCCCTCACTATCCTTGGATGCATCTCATCTGGTCCTGGTGTTTTATCCACTTTAAGTACAGACAGCCTATCTAATACTTCCTCTTTATCAATTTTAAACCCCTCTAGTGTCTGACATACCTACTCTTTCAACATTGCCTGGGTTGCATCTTCTTCCTTGGTAAAGACAGATGCAAAGTATTCATTTTATACCTCAGCTATGCCCTCTGCCTCCATGTGTAAATCCTCTTTCTGGTCCCTGATCAGCCTCACTCCTCCTTTTACCACCCTTTTACTGTTTATATGCCTATAGAAAACTTTGGGATTTCCTTTATTGCTGGCTGCCAGTCTCTTTTCATGCTCTCTCTTATTTGCTTTTTCACTTCCCCTCTGGACCTTCTCCATTCAGCCTGGTTCTCAATAGTATTTTCTACCTGGCATCTGTCAGTTCTGGACACCACACCTCAGGAAGGATTTATCAGGAAGGGTCAGAGGGACCTTGGTGTACTTGTCCATAGATCACTGAAGGCAGTAGCACAGGTAGATAAGATAGTTAGGAAGGCATATGGGATATTTGCCTTTATTAGCCGAGGCATAGAATATAAGAGCAGGGAGGTTATGATGGAGCTGTATAAAACGCTAGTTAGGCCACAGCTGGAATACTGTGTACAGTTCTGGGCACCACACTATAGGAAGGATGTGATTGCACTGGAGAGGGTGCAGAGGAGATTCACCAGGATGTTGCTTGGGCTGGAGCATTTCAGCTATGAAGAGAGTCTAAAAAGGCTAGGGTTGTTTTCCTTAGAGCAGAGAAGGCTGAGGGGGGACATGATTGAGGTATACAAAATTATGAGGGGCATTGATAGGTTCGATAGGAAGAAACTTTTTCCTTTAGCGGAGGGGTCAATAACCAGGGGGCATAGATTTAAGGTAATGGGCAGGAGGTTTAGAGGGGATTTGAGGAAAACATTTTTCACCCAGAGGGTGGTTGGAATCTGGAACACACTGCCTGAAGAGGTGGTAGAGGCAGGAACCATCACAATATTTAAGAAGTATTTAGATGAGCGTTTGAAACGCCACAGCGTACAAGACTACGGGCCAAGTGCTGGAAAATGGGATAAGAATAGTTAGGTGCTTGGTGGCCGGCACAGACACGATGGGTCGAAGGGCCTGTTTCTGTGCTGTATAACTCTATGATACCTGGTCTCCAAGGGATAAATTATGAGGAGAGATTACAGATTGTATTTCCTGGAATTTCGAAAGCTAAAGGGTGATTTGATCAAAGATTTCGAGGTATTAAGGGGAGCTGATAAGGTAGGTAGAAAATATTTCTGCTGGTTGGGGAATTTAGGACTTTGAAGTATAGTCTAAAATTTAGAAACCAACTTCTTGAGGGAAATATTGGAAGCACTCCTATACACAAAGGGCGATAGAAGTTTGGAACTCTCTTCCGCAAACGAAAGTTGATGCTAGATCACTTAATTTTAAATCTAACATTGGTAGATTTTTGTCATTCACCGGTATTAAAGGTAAATGGAGTTGAGTTACAGATCAGCGAGGATTGCAATGAATGGCAGAATGGGCTTGAAGATTTAAATGGCCTTCTTTTGTTGCTATGTACCTACAAGTATTTAGATTATTGTGTAGCCATGTGGAGTAGTGGAGTGTGTTCTGGAGTAGTTTGGTGCAAATCATAGAATGGTTACAGCACAGAAGAGGCCGTTTGGTCCATCGTGTCTGTACTGGCTCCCTGGAAGAGTGATTCAGCTAGTGCCATAGCCCTGCAAATCTTTTCTCCCTGTGCTTATCCAATCCCTTTTTGAAAGCCACGATTGAATCTGCCTCCACCACACACTCATGCAGTGCAGTCCAGATCCTAACCACTCACTGCGTTAAACGGTTTTTCCTCATGTTGCTCATCACCTTAAATCCTTTGGTTCTCAACCTTTCCGCCAATAGGAACAGTTTCTCTCAATCTACTCTGTCCAGACCCCTCATGATTTTGAAAACTTCTAGCAAATCTCCTCTCAACCTTCTCTTTAAGGGGAACAAACTCAGCTTCTTCAACCTATCCATAGAACCAAAGTCCCTTATCCCTGGAACCGTTCTCAAAATTTCTTCTGCACCCTCACATCCTTCCTAAAGTGCAGTGCCCAGAATTGGACACAATACTCCAGTTGACGCTGAATCAGTGTTTTATGAAGGTTCATCATAACTTACTTGCTTTTGTACTCTATACCTCTATTTATAAAGCACAAGATCCCGTCTGTCTCTTTTAACTACTTTCTCAACCTGCCCTGCCACCTTCAACATATATCCCCTGGTCTCTCTGCTCCTGCTCCTTTAGAATTACACCTTTATTTTATCTTGCCTCTCCTTATTCTTCCTGCCAAAATTCCTTCTGCCACATGTTTGCCCATTCCACCAGCCTGTCTGTCCTCTTGAAGTTAATCATTATTCTCCTCACAGTTCACAATACTTCCAAGTTTTGTGTCATCTGCAAATTTGAAATTGTACTCTGTGCACCCAAGTCTAGGTCATTAATATATATCAAGAAAAGCAGTGATCCTAGTACTGACCCTAAGGAACCACACTCTATACCTTCCTCCAGTTCAAGAAACAACTATTCACCATTACTCTGTTTCTTGTCGCTCAGCCAACCTCGTATCCCTACTGCCACTGTCCCTTTTATTCCATGGGCTTCAACTTTGCTTGTAAGTCTATTATGTGGCATTTAATCAAGCACCTTTGTGAGTCCATATACATCATAGCAATCTCATTACTCTGATTAACCCTTTCTATGACCTCATCAGAAAAATTCAATCAAGTTAGTTAAAACAATTTGCCTTTAACAAATCTGTGCTGACTTTGCTTAATTAATTCACACTTGTCCATGTTATAGGAGTATTTTACTGTTAAATAGTGTAGAATAATGTAATAGTGACTTTGAGGTCTTCACCCAGATTACAATATATGTCTTTGCTATTTTCAGTGCTTCTTCCAAGTACTGTTCAATGTGGAGGATTACTGATTCATCAGGTGAGGGAGGAGCAATAGGTGGTAATCAGTAGGTTTCCTTGCCCATGTTTGACCTGATGCCATGAGACTTCATGGGGGCCAGTGCCAATGTTGAGGACTCCCAGGGCCACTCCATCCCAACTGTATAACATTGTCTGAAAGGTTTGACCATGTCAGGCTGTCTCTTGACTAGTCTGTGGAACAGCCCTCCCAACAAGTCCCAGATGTTAATGAAGAGGTCTTTCCAGGTTAGAGTGGGCAGGGTGTGCCTTTGTTGTATCTGCTGTCTAGGTCGCTGCTGGTTGGCTGTACAATTTTATTCTCGTTGTAGCTTTGAGGAGTGGCTGCTGGGCCATTTCAGAGGGCAGTTAAGAGTCAAACACATTGTTGTGGGTCTGGCGTCACACACAGGCCTGACCAGGTAAGCACAGCAGGTTTTGTTCCCCAAAGGCCATTAACGAACCAGATGGGTTTTTATGACAAACTGTTAATTTCATGATTACCATTGCTGCGACTAGCTTTTTATTGCAGATTTATTTAGTTAATTGAATTTAAATTCCCCAGCAGCAGTCATTAGTCCAGGCCTCTGGATCACTAGTTCAGTAATATAACCACTATGCTACCATACTCCATGGCCTGATGTACAACACGCAGCTCTCCTCTTCGGTACCATGGGGACAACCGTGCCTCCTTGCAGATGCTGCCTGTCTTTCACCGGATCGACTCAGGATCTGGAACATGATTGCCTCCTGCTGGAATTCTCCTGTCAGGAGTGGCAGCTATTGTGCAGGAGCTGCTGCTCAGGAATCGCAGCTCCAAGTGCTCGGGTTCATGTGGCTGGGGGAGAGGAGGGCCCTGGCAGCCAATGTGACCAAAGTCAGAGATGTACTGGATGGCTTTGGGACACACAGCGTCCTGGCATTAAATCTGGCTCGTGGCCAATGTCATCGAGGCATTAAAGCTGCACTCGGCTCTGACTCCATTACTGTTGAGGAGGCTCAGCCATGTGGAGCGATCCCATCCATCTTACTCCCAAACAGACAGAATGTCTTATCGATGTGAGCCCTCAAAATCTCCCTCGGCGACCTCCACCCCCGCAACTTGAGCTGTCTCTCGGAAATCTCCTTTGTGCCATTCCGCTCTGTATCAGGATTTCTTGTACGGGCTGCTCCTGCACGTTCTCCACTTCCAGACTCTAATTTCCTGTCCGGACAATTCCGGATACTCCCTGGCGTCCGCCCCGCTGTCCGGATACTCCCTGGCGTCCGCCCCGCTGTCCGGATACTCCCTGGCGTCCGCCCCGCTGTCCGGATACTCCCTGGCGTCCGCCCCGCTGTCCGGATACTCCCTGGCGTCCGCCCCGCTGTCCGGATACTCCCTGGCGTCCGCCCCGCTGTCCGGATACTCCCTGGCGTCCGCCCCGCTGTCCGGATACTCCCTGGCGTCCGCCCCGCTGTCCGGATACTCCCTGGCGTCCGCCCCGCTGTCCGGATACTCCCTGGCGTCCGCCCCGCTGTCCGGATACTCCCTGGCGTCCGCCCCGCTGTCCGGATACTCCCTGGCGTCCGCCCCGCTGTCCGGATACTCCCTGGCGTCCGCCCCGCTGTCCGGATACTCCCTGGCGTCCGCCCCGCTGTCCGGATACTCCCTGGCGTCCGCCCCGCTGTCCGGATACTCCCTGGCGTCCGCCCCGCTGTCCGGATACTCCCTGGCGTCCGCCCCGCTGTCCGGATACTCCCTGGCGTCCGCCCCGCTGTCCGGATACTCCCTGGCGTCCGCCCCGCTGTCCGGATACTCCCTGGCGTCCGCCCCGCTGTCCGGATACTCCCTGGCGTCCGCCCCGCTGTCCGGATACTCCCTGGCGTCCGCCCCGCTGTCCGGATACTCCCTGGCGTCCGCCCCGCTGTCCGGATACTCCCTGGCGTCCGCCCCGCTGTCCGGATACTCCCTGGCGTCCGCCCCGCTGTCCGGATACTCCCTGGCGTCCGCCCCGCTGTCCGGATACTCCCTGGCGTCCGCCCCGCTGTCCCTGGCATCCCAAGTGAGTCAATTGCTGATTCCTGTGTATTTCACAATGTAATCTGTCATAACTGCTCAGATCTCCTGTAATGCATTAGTGAACTAATATTTGCATCTTACATTCATTGTTGCAGGAAATCATCAGTTGTTGCTCAGCATATGCAGTTGTTTTGCTGGAGGAGTTTTTCTTGCTGCCTGCCTGTTGGATGTCCTACCAGATTATCTTTCTCACATTAATGAGGAGCTGAAAAATCTGCAAGTTAACGTATGACTTCATTTTATTTGTGGTCAAAGCTATTTAAGAGGGTGGATCTATGGATGTTTGGCCTTTTTAAAGGGACCTCGTTATCTTTACGGTAGTTTGTGATCAATTCAGGATGTTTTTTGTTGCTGCAGTTGCTAAGTTTGTAAAAACAGGCACCTCTAAACTTTTGTTCTTTGGAAAAGTCTGAGTTTGTGTCATTGTTACGGTAGTAACATTATAAGTAAATAATAGAATGACGCACTGAGATTGCAAAATGTTATCAAACAACTTTTTAAAATGAACAAGTTCATCCAACCAAATTCACACTGACAAAGGATTCAAATACGAGGCAGAGATATTTCCCAGAGTAATTTGTAGGAAACAAGTGAATGGGAAGCCTATTAAAGATCATGAACTCTCACCCATTATTGAAGCAAATGCTATAATTTAGTTGAGAAAGAAGAGAGGATTGAGAGATATAATGAGAAGGGAAGAAAGTGGCATTGAGTTTAATTAAACAAAGATTGTTAGCCAAATGTTTTTCCCCCTGTAGCTATCATCTCCTATTGTCCTGACATGGTTTACATGCACTTTGTTTGTAAATGAATGAAAAAGCTTGGTCAAACATTTTTCTTCAAGACAGTGTCCAGTAATCAATAAATCACTGACAAGGTAAATTTTCCATTGTACATCCTTATCAGAAAAGCTGGGAGATGATGCCTAATCAGGGAATGAAAGTAATGCTTTTCGGCGAGGAGGCGAAAATCAGCTAAAGCCGTCTGTTGGAAAGAAGAGTTCATGGAATGCATTCCAGACAGTGTTCTAGAACAATATGACAAGGAGCCAAATATGGAACAGGTTACTTTGGCTCTAGTGTTGTGTAATGACACAGGGCAAGTAGCCTTATAGTAAAGGATCCTTTGAGGAAGTGTGATCATAATATGATAGAATTTCATATTGAATTTGAGAGTGATATAGTTAATTTTGAGACGAGGGTCTTAAATTTAAACAAAGCTAATTATAGTGGTATGAGGGATGAGTTGGCTGAAACAAATTAGGAAATGAGATTAAAAGATATATCGAAAGGTATGGTAGATAAGCAATGGCAAACAACTTATATTTATATAGTGCTTTTAACATAATAGAACAACCGTTATCACTTTTCATAGGAGCAAAATAAAACAAAAGCCAACACCGAGCCACATAAGGAGATATTAGGTCAGGTGACCAAAAGCTTGGTAAAAGAAGTAGGTTTTAAGGAGTGTTTTAAAAGAGGAAAGCAAGGCGGAGAGGGGTAGGGAGGGTATTCCCAAGCTTAGGGCATCGGCAGCTGAAAGCACGGCCACCAATGGTTGAGCGATTAAAATTGGGGATGCTCGAGGCCATAATTAGATGAGCATAACTATCTCAGAGGGTTGTGGGACAGGAGAAGGTTGCAGAAATAGGGAGGGGCAAGGCCATGGGGTATTTGAAAACAAGGATGTGATGTAGGTCAGTGAGCACAGGGGTGATAGGTGAACGGGACTTGGTGCGAGTTAAGACACGGGCAGCAGAGTCTTGAATGACCTCACGTTTACAGAGGTAGAATGTGGGAGAGCAGCCAGGAGTCCATTGGAATATGCAAGTCAATAGGTAACGACCAGTGACCATAATTCCATACGTTTTAAAGTACTTGTGGATAAGGATAAGAGTAGTCCTCGGGTGAAGGTGCTAAATTGGGGGAAGGCTACTTATAACAATATTAGGCATTAACTGAAGAATTTAGATTGGGGGCGGCTGTTTGAGGGTAAATCAACATCTGACATGTGGGAGTCTTTCAAATGTCATTTCATTAGAATCCAGGACCGGCATGTTCCTGTGAGGAAGAAGGATAAGTTGGGCCAGTTTCGGGAACCTTGGATAACGTGGGATACTGTGAGCCTCGTCAAAAAGAAAAAGGAAGCATTCGTAAAGGCTGGAAGGCTAGGAACAAACGAATCCTTTGAGGAATATAAAGACAGTAGGAAGGAACTTAAGCAAGGAGTCAGGAGGGCTAAAAGGGGTCATGAAAAGTCATTGGCAAACAGGATTCAGGATAATCTCAAGGCTTTTTATACCTATATAAAGAGCAAGAGGGTAACTAGGGAAAGGGTTGGCCCACTCAAGGACAGAGAAGGAATCTATGTGTGGAGCCAGAGGAAATGGGCGAGGTACTAAATGAGTACTTTGCATCAGTATTCACCAAAGAGAAGGACTTGGTGGATGATGAGCCGAGGGAAGGGAGTGTAGATAGTCTCGGTCGTCTCATTATCAAAAAGGAGGAGGTGTTGGGTGTCTTAAGAACAAAGAAAATTACAGCACAGGAACAGGCCCTTCGGCCCTCCAAGCCTGCGCCGATCCAGATCCTCTATCTAAACATGACGCCTATTTTCTAAGGGTCTGTATCTCTTTACTTCATGCCCATTCATGTATCTGTCTAGATACATCTTAAAAGACGCTATCGTGCCTGCGTCTACCACCTCTGCTGGCACCGCGTTCCAGGCACCCACCACCCTCTGCGTAAAGAACTTTCCACACATATCCCCCCTAAACTTTTCCCCTCTCACTTTGAACTCGTGACCCCTAGTAATTGAATCCCCCACTCGGGGGGGGAAAAAGCTTCTTGCTATCCAACCTGTCTATACCTCTCATGATTTTGTACACCTCAATCAGGTCCCCCGTCAACCTCCGTCTTTCTAATGAAAATAATCCTAATCTACTCGACCTCTCTTCATAGCTAGCGCCCTCCATGCCAGGCAACATCCTGGTGAACCTCCTCTGCACCCTCTCCAAAGCATCGACATCCTTTTGGTAATGTGGCGACCAGAACTGCACGCAGTATTCCAAATATGGCCGAACCAAAGTCCTATACAACTGTAACATGACCTGCCAACTCTTGTACTCCGTCCGATGAAGGAAAGCATGCCGTATGCCTTCTTGACCACTCTATTGACCTGCGTTGCCACCTTCAGGGAACAATGGACCTGAACACCCAAATCTCTCTGTACATCAATTTTCCCCAGGACCTTTCCATTTACTGTATAGTTCACTCTTGAATTGGATCTTACAAAATGCATCACCTCGCATTTGCCCTGATTGAACTCCATCTGCCATTTCTCTGCCCAACTCTCCAGTCTATCTATATTCTGCTGTATTCTCTGACAGTCCCCTTCACTATCTGCTACTCCACCAATCTTAGTGTCGTCTGCAAACTTGCTAATCAGACCACCTATACTTTCCTCCAAATCATTTATGTATATCACAAACAACAGTGGTCCCAGCACGGATCCCTGTGGAACACCACTGGTCACACGTCTCCATTTTGAGAAACTCCCTTCCACTGCTACTCTCTGTCTCCTGTTGCCCAGCCAGTTCTTTATCCATCCTGCTAGTACACCTTGGACCCCATGCGCCTTCACATTCTCCCATCAGCCTACCATGGGGAACCTTATCAAACGCCTTACTGAAGTCCATGTATATGACATCTACAGCCCTTCCCTCATCAATCAACTTTGTCACTTCCTCAAAGAATTCTATTAAGTTGGTAAGACATGACCTTCCCTGCACAAAACCATGTTGCCTATCACTGATAAGCTCATTTTCTTCCAAATGGGAATAGATCCTATCCCTCAGTATCTTCTCCAGCAGCTTCCCTACCACTGACGTCAGGCTCACCGGTCTATAATTACCTGGATTATCCCTGTGATCCTTCTTAAACAAGGGGACAACATTAGCAATTCTCCAGTCCTCCGGGACCTCACCCGTGTTTAAGGAAAAGCATTAAAGTAGATAAGTCCCCAGGGCCTGATGGGATCTACCCCAGAATACTAAGGGAGGCAAGGGAAGAAATTGCTGGGGCCTTGACAGAAATCTTTGCATCCTCATTGGCTGCAGGTGAGGTCCCAGAGGTCTGGAGAATAGCCAATGTTGTTCCTTTGTTTAAGAAGGGTAGCAAGGATAATCCAGGAAATTATAGGCCGGTGAGCCTTACGTCAGTGGTAGGGAAATTATTAGAGAGGATTCTTCGGGACAGGATTTACTCCCATTTGGAAACAAACAAACTAATTAGCGAGAGGCAGCATGGTTTTGTGAAGGGGAGGTCATGTCTCACTAACTTGATAGAGTTTTTTGAGGAAGTGACAAAGATGATTGATGAAGGAAGGGCAGTGGATGTTATCTATATGGACTTCAGTAAAGCCTTTGACAAGGTCCCTTATGGCAGACTGGTACAAAAGGTGAAGTCACATGGGATCAGAGGTGAGCTGGCAAGATGGATACAGAACTGGCTCGGTCATAGAAGACAGAGGATAGCAGTGGAAGGGTGCTTTTCTGAATGGAGGGATGTGACTAGTGGTGTTCCGCAGGGATCAGTGCTGGGACCTTTGCTGTTTGTAGTATATATAAATGATTTGGAGGAAAATGTAGCTGGTCTGATTAGTAAGTTTGCAGACGACACAAAGGTTGGTGGAGTTGCGGACAGTGATGAGGATTGTCAGAGGATACAGCAGGATATAGATCGGTAGGAGACTTGGGCGGAGAAATGGCAGATGGAGTTTAATCCGGACAAATGTGAGGTAATGCATTTTGGAAGGTCTAATGCAGGTGGGAAGTATACAGTAAATGGCAGAACCCTTAGGAGTATTGACAGGCAGAGAGATCTGGGCGTACAGGTCCACATGTCACTGAAAGTGGCAACGCAGGTGGATAAGGTAGTCAAGAAGGCATACGGCATGTTTGCCTTCATCGGTCGGGGCATAGAGTATAAAAATTGGCAAGTCATGCTGCAGCTGTACAGAACTTTAGTTAGGCCACACTTAGAACATTGCGTGCAATTCTGGTCGCCACACTACCAGAAGGACGTGGAGGCTTTGGAGAGGGTACAGAAGAGGTTTACCAGGATGTTGCCTGGTCTGGAGGGCATTAGCTGTGAGGAGAGGTTGGATAAACCCAGATTGTTTTCACTGGAACGACGGAGGTGGAGGAGCGACATGATAGAGGTTTCTCAAGCTATGAGCGGCATGGACAGAGTCGATAGTCAGAAGCTTTTTCCCAGGGTGGAAGAGTCAGTTACTAGGGGACATAGGTTTAAGGTGAGAGGGGCAAAGTTTAGAGGGGATGTGCAAGGCAAGTTCTTTGCAGAGAGGGTGGTGAGTGCCTGGAACTTGTTGCCGGGGGAGGTGGTGGAAGCAGGTACCATAGAGATGTTTAAGAGGCATCTTGACAAATACATGAATAGGATGGGAATAGAGGGATACGGACCCCGGAAGTGCAGAAGGTTTCAGTTTAGGCAGGCATCAAGATCGGCGCAGGCTTGGAGGGCCGAATGGCCCGTTCCTGTGCTGTACTGTTCTTTGTTCTTTTGTAGATTTTTGAAATTTCCTATACCAGACGATTTTGGATGCTCAATGATTGAGTATATTCAAGACTGAGATGTATTACATTTTCAACAGAACCGAGGGATATTGCGATTAGGCAGGAAGGTGGAGTTGAGGTAGAAGATCAGGTATGATCTTATTGAATGGAAGAACAAGCTCGAGGGGCTATGTGACCCACTCCTCCTATTAATGTTCTTAAAATCTCTAATTTAAGCTTGGGTCTGAGAGAGGAAGTAATTCATCTTTTCACCATTGTGGGAATTTCTGCTGCCATTTAATTGAACATTGTAGGTAATTTAAGATGGATAGTTGATTGACAAGCATAGAATGCCAAGGAAGCGAAGGATTTCCTGTACACGTGCTTTATATAGAATTAGTGTAAACCTAGCATTAATTTACTATTCACTCCCATTGCCTACAAACCCAATGCATCAGATAGCAGTATTTTAGAGTTATTGCATTCCTATACAAAACTCACTACGACATGCAACTCTAAACGTTCCGATCCACACCACAAATCTCAGGGAGCAACTGAGGTTTTAGAGAACACTGGTCTAGGCTGGCCCAGCCTGTTGTGCTGGGTACAATTTTGGGCACAGCATTATGAGAAAGACATCCAGGTGTTGGAGAATAGACAGTGAAAAGCAGCTGGATTATGGGGAGAGACTGGGATGGGAAGTCCAAGGTGAAATTTTATAGAAAGATTCAAAATTCTGATGGCTATAACCAAGACAAGTGCCAATGTGTGTAACATTGTCATAGATTGTACAGTAAGAGGGCATACAGCATTAACAGTTTTGATTTAACTACTTTACACAGGGGTATAAATGATTGGCTGGCAAAGGGGGCAGTGAATGCTAACTTTATCAACTAATACAAAAGATTTGAAAAATACCTTCCCACCAGTGGTGGTGCTGCAGGAGGTGTAATTAAATAGATAATTTCTATTCTAAATGTAGACATAGGAAATTATCATGGGAAAAGTTAACAAAATGTGTGAAGACCTAAGACTTACTGTGGGATTAAGCATGTAAAGTCAGAGAATATGGTCTGTCTCATATCTTGGTGTTGCTGTTTTCTTCCTTTAACCCTTCCTCCCCTCTTCGCCATTCCTCTTAGGCTTTGTTATTAAAATTATATCTTTTTGAACTAAAATTAGAATGAAGAAAGACACCGTGTTTCCCTCTCTCTTTGTACGTATTTTTGGTTCTTTCCTTCTGCCTGTGATGCTCTCTAGATGTTTGATTAGATGGTGGAATTTGAATTCAGTTAATAAATCTGGAATTAAAAAGCTTGTCTAATGGCCATGAAACCATTGTCGATTGTTGTAAAAACCCATCTGGTTCACTAATGCCCTTTAGGGAAGGAAATCTGCTGCCCTTACCTGGTCTGGCCTACATGTGACACCAGACCAACAGCAATGTGGTTGACTCTTACATGCCCTCTGAAATGGCCAAGCAAGCCACTCAGTTGTATCTAACCACTACGAAATCAATAAAAAAGAATGAAACCGGATGGACCACCCGGCATCAACCTAGGCACCAGAAACGACAACGGCAAGCCCAGCCTGTGCCAAAGTTGGGAGAGCTGTCCCACAGACTAGTCAAGCAACAGCCTGACATAGTCATACTCACGGATTCATACCTGACAGACAATGTCTCAGACACTGCCATCACCGTCCCCGGGTATGTCCTGTCCCACCGGCAGGACAGACCCAGCAGAGGTGGCGGCACAGTGGTATACTGTCAGGAGGGAGTTGCCCTGGGAGTCCACAACATGGACTCCGGACCCCATGAACTCTTATGGCATCAGATCAAACATGGACAAGGAAATCTACTGCTGATTACCACCTACTGCCATCCCTCAGCTGATGAATCAGTGCTTCTCCATGTTGAACAGCACTTGGAGGAAGCACTGAGGGTGGCAAGGGCTCTGTGTGGGGGACTTCAATGTCCATCTCCAAGAGTGGCTCGGCAGCACCACTACTGACTCAGTTGCCGAGTCCTAAAAGACATAGCTGCTAGACTGGGTATGCGGCAGGTGGTGAGGGAACCAACACGAGGGAAAAACATACTTGACCTCGTCCTCACCAATTTGCCTGCCGCAGATGCATCTGTCCGTGACAGTATTGGTAGGAGTGACCACCGCACAGTCCTTGTGGAGACAAAGTCCCGCCTTCACATTGAGAATACCCTCCATCGTGTTGTGTGGCACTACCACTGTGCTAAATCGGATAGATTTCGAACAGATCTAGCAATGCAAAACTGGGCATCCATGAGGCACTGTGGGCCATCAGCAGCAGCAGAATTGTACTTAACCACAATCTGTAACCTCATGGCCCAGCATCTCCCCCACTCTACCATTGCCATCAAGCCAGGAGACCAACCCTGGTTCAATGAAGAGTGCAGGAGGGCATGCCAGGAGCAGCACCAGGCATACCTCAAAATGAAGTGTCAACCTGGTGAAGCTACAACACAGGACGATCTGCGTGCCAAACTGCGTAAGCAGCATGCGATAGACAGAGCTAAGCGATCCCATAACCAACGGATCAGATCTAAGCTCTGCAGTCCTGCCACATCCAGCCGTGAATGGTGGTGGACAATTCAACAACTAAGTGGAGGAGGTGGCTCCACAAATATCCCCATCCTCAATGATGGGGGAGCCCAGAAAATCAGTGCAAAAGATAAGGCTTAAGCATTTGTAAAAACTTCAGCCAGAAGTGCCGAGTTGATGATCCATCTCTGCCTTCTCCTGAAGTCCCCAGCATCACAGAATGCCAGACTTCAGCCAATTCGATTCACTCCATGTGATATCAAGAAATGACGAAAGCACTGGATACTGCAAAGGCCATGGACCCTGACAATATTCTGGCAATAGTACTGAAGAAAAGTGCTCCAGATCTAGCCGTGCCCCTAGCCAAGTTGTTCCAGTACAGCTGCAACACGGGCATCTACCCTGCAATGTGGAAAATTGCCCAGGTATGTCCTGTACACAAAAAGCAGGACAAGTCCAACCCGGCAATTACCATCCCATCAGCCTACTCTCAATCATCAGTAAAGTGATGGATGGTGTTGTCGACAGTGCTATCAAGCGGCACTTGCTTAGCAGTAACCTGCTCAGTGACGCTCAGTCTGGGTTCCGCCAGGGCCACACATCTCCTGACCTCATTACAGCCTTGATTCAAACATGGACAAAAGAGCTGAACTCAAGAGGTGAGCTGAGAGTGACTGCCCTTGACATCGAGGCAGCCTTTGACCGAGTATGGCATCAAGGAGCCCTAGCAAAACCGAAGTCAATGGGAATCAGGGAGAAAACTCTCCGCTGGTTGGAGTCATACCTAGCACAAAGGAAGATGGTTATGGTTGTTGGAGGTCAATCATCTCACCTCCAGGACATCACTGCAGGAGTTCCTCAGGTAGTGTCCTAGACCCAACCATCTTCAGCTGCTTCATCAATGACCTTCCTTCAATCATTAGGTCAGAAGTAGGGATGTTCGCTGATGATTGCTCAATGTTCAACACCATTCACGACTCCTCAGATACTGAAGCAGTCTGTGTAGAAATGCAGCAAGACTTGGACACTATCCAGGCTTGGGCTGATAAGTGGCAAGTAACATTCGCGCCACACAAGTGCCAGGCAATGACCATCTCCAACAAGAGAGAATCTAACCATCTCCCCTTGATATTTAATGGCATTATCATCTCTGAAACCCCCACTATCAACATCCTAGGGGCTACCATTGACCAGAAACCGAACTTCAGTAGCCATATAAATACCGTGGCGACAAGAGCAGGTCAGAGGCTGGGAACCTGCAGTGAGTAAGTCACCTCCTGGCTCCCCAAAGCCTGTCCACCATGTACAAGGCACAAATCAGGAGTGTAATGGAATACTCTCCACTTGCCTGGATGGATGCAGCTCCAACAACACTCAAGAAGTTCTACACCATCCAGGACAAAGCAGCCCGCTTGATTCG